>NC_071353.1:106790638-107165638 GCF_943734655.1 Sabethes cyaneus | reverse complement strand
GGGGTTGTGTCGGCACTGGGACTGTTTGCGTTGTTGTTGTTATTGTTATTGTTGTTACTGTTGTTACTAGTGGCAGTTGCCGGCATTACGCGCTGTGGGAAGCCTGGACGTGGCGGTGTTAGTAGCGATGGGGAAGTCAAATTGAGCTTAAAATTCGACGAAATATAGTACGATGGGCTGTCCTCGTTCAAACTGAGTCCAAAACGTCGCGGTGACCCCTCGTATTCTACGGAAGAAAAAGAAGCAAGGAAAAAAATCATTGAAACATTACTCCGGTGCGTACTGTTATCGAAAGTCAATAGCATTATTTCTTGTTATATTACTCGGAATGTATTATTATAATGCAACAATAGAACATCCTGCCAGGGGGAAACTGTCGTGAACTACATTACTTGATTATTCCTCCTAAATCCAATCTAGCAGCATCCTCGAGTCAGGAACACGCATTTTTATCCCTCCGTTTCGATACGTAGGGTTCCCAATGTCTAGCAATAACGCCTGGATATTGTAGTAGAAGCGTTACTAATGCTGCACCTCCATAAGCGCAATCTGCGATGGGTCCAACTGGTGGTGTATAAATTTTTTTCATATTATAGTTATGTTGGATCCCCTATCGGTATCCCTACTCAACTACTGTGGTGGGAACAGCCCGAGTGAAGAGCTTTTGAATTTTCCCATCACACGCACCCACAGCCCCTGCTCGTCATCCTCTTCTTGAATGCGATGGGATGGGTTTGAGAAATGATATCAAAATCCAATTTATAAGACGAAGGCAAACAATATACCTTATTCCCATTCTTCGTCCATGCGAATGTGGTGGAGATGTTCTTTTTGTTGAATGAACAAATAAAAGAACTAAAAATGATTATTGGTGCGCGTTATGTGTGGCATGGCAGTTTAAGAATGATGTAATGCAGCTAATTACAAGGAAACTGAATAAAAATAACAGAAGATGTTGCCTTCTGGCTAGTTTTTTTTTGTTAGTTGACGTACCATAAAAGCAGAATGATTCCTTTCTATTGTATGACTTTTCAAATTTGTAAATTTTAGGTTCCTAATCATGGTACTAAGTTGATAGCTACGGGTTCTAAATTATGCAAAATACATTAACGTTAATACATTATTTTTAGAAACTTTATATTCAGCATTGATTTATCAATGCACAATGGTATTTAACCGATGGTGTTTCTATAGTAACGTGCATGATAACCTCAAAGTGCGTGTGCAGTACGCTTAATTTAAGGTACAATTTTTAATGCGGGAAAGCCCCCTCCGAACGGATCCATCCCGCCCTGCAATACGGGAACACTATTGCGTTTTGATTAAACAAATGTTCACAGAAGTAAATATTTTCAGCGCCCCTAGCCAGCTTTCAGCGTTAATCCTGCGGCACGGCACACTCTTGCCATTCATATTAAAATAGTAACTGTGCACTGCAAACGTCCGTTCGTGAGATCTCGTCCTTAGGTGAATAATGCAAATATCCGACAAAATTCACTTGGCATGAAATAATTCTATTTACATACACATACGCTTTCAGGCTGAATGCCAGGCTGCGCAGCACCAAACTTCTGATATTATTCCGAACGGAACAATGAACAGTCTGGGTCAAACGATTTCTCCCTTCCCTGGCTCGTTTGTTTCTGATTCGTTCCTATATGTAGCGCATGTCGAGTCAGGATGTGTCATTCGCGCTTGAAATTTTCACGTAACATATATAGAATCAATCCGGGTGTTGTGCCAGCTGCAACTATGAAAATTACGCTTCCCACGTTGCTCATACAGCTGTGGATTGCATGGATATTTTGCAAGAACTCCATCGATTCATTCTTCAATTAGAACCAGAAGCTACCCACAAAAGTGCCTTCAATAGTGCTTTGGTTGTAATACTTAACACACTTTTGGTCGCTCTTCGATTTTTTTGTTGTCGGACTACTTAGTTATTTACTAATTGGTCCATGTCAGCCAGTCAGGCAGAACAAAGGGATGAAATTAGAGATCTCTACTGCCGACGGTTACCCACCATGGCTTTTACCTGTCGTCAGGACAGGATCTCGTCGATCACTCGGATGTCGTTGGCTAAGATGTGTCGCTATGAATCTCTGGGTCTGCCTTATGGATTCCAGTCGAGTGCCTCTCTATAGAGATCTCGGATCTCGTTCGCTCCTTTCCTGAAGGTGTGTCCTATCCACTCTCATTTACGTTCATGAATTTTTGTTGTTAACGGCCATTGATGACAACGACGTTGGAGTTCCTGGTTGGATATCCAGTTGTCAGGCCACCAGGCATGAATGACGCAGAAAGCAGTTTTTGCGTCGTCTCTATTGAGACGTTTCGGATACGGATTTAACGTTTGAGTTAAAAATTTGGGGTTTCGCATGTAGAGTGATCTGATTTCAGCGCTAAATGTTCCGCAGACCTGCAAAGGCAACCCATGCCATCCTGATCCGTGTGACTATATCAATCTCGGTACCACCATTGGGTGTTGTCTGACTACCAAGATATTGAAAGGCTTCCATCTGCTCAACCTGTTATCCCGTTGCTGTGAAGGTGATGGGATTGTCAGTGTTCACTACCATAGACCGACCTTTTACCTGGGAGCACTCGGAGGGGCCATTCAATTTGCTCTACATATCGACGCGCGAGCAAAACAATGTCGTCGGTTAGGTCATGGTCATTTAGCTGCCTCCTTGCTAGAGGATTTCAAGGTAATACTCGATTTGGTCTACTGTCAATAGCTTCAACTAGTACAGAGAATAAACAGCGGTGATAATGTCCAACCCTGTCTCATACCAGCAGTAACAGGGTCGAACAAGATGCCTTTGTGCAACACCTTGCTCGAGAACGCCTCGTACTAAGCCTCGATAAGATGGAGCAGCTTATTTGGAACTTCTCTACGCCTAACTGCGACCTAGATTTTTTCGTGGTTGAGTCGGTCGAACGCCTTTTTGAAGTCAACGAACGCCAATACAAGAAAGTCTTGGAATTCGTTGATCTGCTCCAATATAATGCAGAGTGTTTTGATATGGTCTACACATGATCGGTCAGCACGAAATCCAGCTTGCTACCGCCAGAGAGTAGCTGCGATCTTCTCCTGGACCAGGACTTTTAGAGTAATACAGAGCAACCTGATGTTACGCCAGTTACCGCGTTCAGTTAGGTCACCTTTTTTAGGGGCTTTGACCAATACTCGCTGCATCCAAACCACCGGAAAAATTGTGGTTCCCAAGTATTTCTGAATAGTTGATGCATCATCTGGGCTGACAAAGATAGGTCAGCTTTGAATATCTCGGCTGAAATGCAGTCTATCCCTGGCGCTCTGTTGCGCTCTTGATTGCTACCTGAATTTCATCCAGTGATGGTGCCTCAGACTTTACGTGATTACTGCGACGAACTATTAGCGTCATGCGCTGCGGGTCTTGCAGGTCGCTGACATTTGAAATTCGAAAGAGTTGTTCAAAATGTTCAGTACATCGCTTAAGCTGTTCTGTACGATCAGTCAGTAATTGACGAGCGCTGTCCTTTAATGGTTAGTATAGACCCTAGTACTACTAAGGCGGCGTACAACTAACGGATATCACCATTGGCGGTGGCGATTTCTCCCTCTTCGGCTAGGGAGTTAGTCCAGGCTCTCGTGTCCTGCCTAGAAGCTCGTTTAACAGCCCTCTCCAATTCGGCGTATAATTGACGAGCATGTCATAACCGCTCTGGTTCGGCCTCGCTCAATGCCGGCTTCCGCCTCTCTCTGCCTGTCGATCTTTCTCCAAGTTTCATCCAAAATCCGCTCCCTCCGCCCGCTGCGCACTTTGTCGAGGGTTTCGTCACTGGTCGTGATGAAGACATTCTTAATGCCGATCCATTACTCTTCGACGGTTCCACTAGGTAACAACTGCGAGACTCGGGATTCAAATTGTTCGACAAAGGCTCCTTTCAACTTAGGATTCTCCAATCGGCGGAAGTCGTAACGGCACCCAACTTTTCCCTCCCGTCGTTGGGCACGTGCGACGCGCAAACGTATCTCAGCAATCGCGGCGTTGTGTTTATTGCGTAGATCAAGAAGGCTCCTTCGCTATTTTCGGCTTGTAACGGATGTACTAATCATTTCAATCGAATTAAATATTTTCCTATAAAGTTTATTTACAAATCGCATAGATTTAACTTACTGGCGTGGGAATAAAGACGCCAAGGAGCGTTATTTGAAGTTGTATGCAATAAGTGTCTTTAAGATTCGTAAAGTTGTAACCAAATTACGTAAACTCACTTCCTGCGCACAGAACACACCTGTTCTCTTAAGACATAGAGTTTAAGTCATAAAATTTGGAATATGTTTAGCTTAAACAACCGAAAATTTACAGGTTCACAGGTGTTCAGAAAGGGAAAGTATGAAAGATACATGTCAATGAACCAACGCTTAGGCACAATTGTTTATTCTTTCTATATTTACATTCCAATGCGTAAGACAATTGTAAACTTGCAGGTGCAAGGGTTAGCTCCTATGAGAAAGGATAAACGAGTCAAGTTGAATGCTTATTGTTCTAGAAGTAACAGACAGAGAAGAATAATTGATTCAGGTGCGTACGCGCATATCGAGCACTCTACTCGTGGGAAAGGAAAATGTCAATAGGACCGATTTTATGACCTATGCAGGTGCACCTTTTAGAACCATATTTGTAATTTCGGTCACGAATTTAGAATTGAATCGATGCAACCGCCTACTGTAATCGTGTCTTTCTAACTTCTTTTCTGGTTGCATAGAGATTTAGTATGCGATAACGCAACTCGCGTAGGGTATTAAAGTGGCTAGGCGTAAATGAAAGTGAAATGAAACAGAATTTTAGGGAACCTTTGAAGCACCGTCGAAAGCCTCGTCTATCACGGACGAGTTCTGTTATCCGCAGAAGGAGCAGGCAATGAGAGTTGAATTAACGATCCCGAGGCGCACGCGCGCGATGAACCCTCTGACCTGCGGGTGGAGGTGCAATATAGGCCCAGCTGGCTATGGGAATTTGGAACCCAGTAAATGTTGTTTTCTCTTTCACCCTTTCAGGCCAGTTCGAATTTTGATTCCAATAGGAGTATAGGTTAGGTTAGTTTTGTAAATTTGTATATAAACTCAACTTTTGTATTAATAAAATTAGTCTTAAACGTGAACTCACGACCGTCAGGTCTTATTTTTTTCTCTCACCAATCCTACCTTTAACTTGACTGCCGTAAATCCGAAAGCTTAGTCCGTCGTTCAAGACACTGTTAATTAGGTCTCTACGAAACAGCGCTAGAGAACTATTAACGGTTTAATTCCTTGAACGACGCTCTGATCCTTAATCAATCAGCAGTCGAGTTGACTACACGGCTGATGCAGATGTAGTTAATTTGGTTCTCTGTTCGGTCGTCGCGGGACGCTTACGTGACTTACGTGGTCTATAAGAAAAGAGCTACCACCTATGACAATGTGGTCAGTCCCGGTGTAGTGGTTAGCATTCACGCCTTTCACGCCGATAACCCGGGTTCAAATCCCAACCCCGCAGAAGTCACGAATGACCCAAAAGTTAAAGTAACTATAATCTAACAAAAAAAACAATGACCATGTTGCTGTTACCACACAACTCTGTATACAGCTACCCGATATTGCTCATCTTTCCTAAGCCATCGCGTCCTACAACGCGTTCAAGGTCGCGTTGCTTAAGCCAATCGTTGAAGTCGCCCAAGTGAAGCAGTAAAAACTCTATCGTGCAGGTCGGCAGCATCTGTTGACGCATAGCACTGGATTACCGTAAGGTTTCTCAACCGTGTTCTAAATTTGGCAACGTTTATTCTTTCGCATGTGCCCCTGGGCACAGTAGGAATCCAGTTCCTCTTTCCTTTCCTTGCTAATTGATGCAATGCAATCACTGTCTGCGGACGACAACCAAGGTTACGTACCCCAGCCGGAATAGAGGTAGGGATAGGAGTTAGCTAACAGAGACGGTACGAAATTCTAACAATTTTACAAAAACTCTCCCTAATGCCTAATGCCCTAACTCGTTTTTATTGCTCAAAATTTGCTTAGTGTGTACTTGTTAACCGATTATCAGTTAGTTATAGAAAGAAGATAAAATCGCGCGTTACGCGTTATGTACGTCTGTTAATTTTCGCGATTACTTTTATTTAATAAAAGTTATGTTTTATACTAATCGTTCCGTTTAGTTTTCTCATATCGACATACCTACATACCCGCCGAAAATTTGGTGTCAGAAGTGGGATTAGTCGAAAAACTTTACTCGCTACAGAGGTAAGGTCATATAATATCATAGAGGTAAGGTTAGAATCGCACCGCGCATTCTTCCCGTGATATAAAATGGCTAACGCAAGTCCCGAGTTTATGGAGGCATTGTCCGCAATGATTGCAGAAGCCCTCCGTGCATCGATTGGAAGTGCCGTCGCCGCATTCGCTCAACAGGTTCCGGCTGGAGACGCTGCTGCTCCATCGCCGAAAGCTCCTTCGTTCACAGTACAGCAGCGCCGGTCATCAGAAGGTACGACCGTCGCCGATTATTTCAATCATTTCGAACGGGCGCTACAGCTCAGTAGCACCCTGGAGGTCCAACACGGGAATTTGGCCCGGCTCTACATGGGGGCCGAATTGAATAACACCCTAAAGTTTATCATTTCTTCCTGTGATCCAACAGCCCCAAGCAACACAGCTTGTTATAGAACAGTATAATATTACATATATCAGAATTTCTCTATTACCTGAAAAGCGCAAAAAATGGAAGTCTAATGAAACAAGTATTGAAAGAAGTATGTATCAGGTTATTTCATACCAATTTAAAACGTTATTATAGCATAAGCTACAACTTGTTCTTCCAGTAGTTTAAATTTAGTAATGGAGTCATAATAGAAACTTCGTGTTGACATGTTGACAAAACAAACATTATTCATTTGATATGAGCTGTCAAATAAATTCATGTTATCACAAAACATCTCAAAACCGTTATAATAACGACATATGTTTTCTAAGTACGTTTATAGTACTCTTAAGCGACTACTTTCCACGAATATTATTTTCTAACTTGTTTTGTGTGTTACTTGGGGCGATTCTCTACGCGGATCTACGCACGACCCGTGTAAACCACTTCGACCGGATGTGGAAGTTCGTCGAGAGCGTCAAATTCAGGAGCATCGTTCAACAAAAGGGCGAAACCATCGCGCAGTTTGCTTCCTGGCTTAAGCAGAGTACTACCTACTGCGAATACTACTTGCTGCTAGACCGAATTCTTGAATGGGCTCGAAGCAAGAGATGTATGTGACGAGCTCATCGCAAAAAACTGGTTACTTTCAACACTGCGTACGGCATCGCACACGCCTTAGAAGCGACCCGGAACACGACTCGAGAGATTAACACCGATACATGGCCGCCAATGTACCCCGAAGCTAGCAACAGACTTGACTACGAGAAGTCGAGAACAAGGAAGTCGCCTCAATCTCGTCAACGCTTGCCACTCTTGCAACCACGAAGGAAAGCTCACCCGAACAACGCAGATGAATCAAGTTCCTGCAACGGCTATCGATCGCAGAAATCTCAGAACTCTTCTACTGTTCAGGTTGAGACCCAAAGGAACGCCGACTTCTGAAGCCGATTTCGCGCAGTCCCTCCATCAAGACTAATAGGAGAATCAAAGCTTCGAACCATCAAGCCGAAGTTTTCGCTGCTGCCAACGGATCGGTAAGTTTCTAGTTTCACTGGACATCGCGTCTAGAGTCTTGGTCGTCTTCTTGCGCAAGAATGCATCGGATCTATAGTTATGGACATTAGCGGCACCAACATCAACAACACGTGGGCTCTTCCCTGTTTCAACATGGAACAGCCGACAAAGACGCCAACACACGCTTAGCAGCGAATATTGCCGACTTCAACATCAGACATCCGGCACGCCACGCTTAACACAAATATTGCCGACCTCAACATCAGACATCCGGCACCAATATCGATTGACATCAGCGTGCTGGAGTTCGCCCAGAACTTTCGCACGCCCGGATTCCTGACACAGCAGAATGCAGCCTTCGATGCAGCCTGGATACACCTGGAGCATGTTCGGACACGAAAATCCTGACAACACAGAATGTGCCAACAGCTTAGGTTCAGAAGTAGACTTTAGCGGCAGCAGTAGTCAGTTCTTGTTAGACCTCAAGGTAGTGAAAACGTGTAAACTCTGTATTAGATTAAGTGATGGTGAATAAAAGTTTATTTTTTTATTAATATAAATGAACCCCTAACGTAACTGGCGCAGTCGTACGGCTTACCCTACGACTTAGTGAAAACTCGGACTAGCAAGCCAAATTAATCTATTAGTGAAAAGGCCCAACCCGTGGCATAGAAAATAGTGCACAATCAAAAACTGTTTCGGACAAAGTGCTAGTGTCAAACCATTGACTACGAGAACCCGGCTACAGTGTTCATCGAGAAGACGACGGCCATCCCTCAACCCGCAGGCGATTTGTGGTGCTCGGACCGGAAAACAACTAAGTTGGTGGATTTTCATCCTCCAAGGGTAAAGAACCGTGAGTAACTTATTTCCTCTCCCTTTTTATGAAAAGATTTAACCCCGTTCCTAGAGTTAACGCATTAAAATATACTAGAAAAATGGAGCCAAACTTCCAACACCTGTTTGACTCGATTCAAAATATGGAGCAGCGAATCGGCGCTCTCCAGTTGGAAAATGAAAATCTCCGACAACAACAAAATCAGCAACAGCAACAGTTGCAACGACAGCAGCAGGCCCCCGTTGTGGAGGACCGGCGAATTGATTTCTATAGGATTCCTGATCCTATTAGAACGATTCCCTCTTTTGATGGGAATAAGAAACAATTAAGTTCATGGCTGACATCAGCTAGAAGAACTTTAAATTTATTCAGGCCACTCGTAACAGCCGAATTACTCGCTGTTTACGAACAGGCTATAATAAACAAGATCGACGGCAAAGCCCGTGATACGATCTGTGTTAATGGAAACCCTTCGACGTTCGAAGAGGTGGCAACAGTCCTAGAAAGTGTTTATGGTGATCGTAACAATATTGCTACATACCAGACACAACTATGGTCAACAAAAATGCAAGATTCCTTGCACACGTACTACAAACGTACGAAAGAGATCATGATAAACATGAAATCTCTAGCCAAACGAAACGATACTTACAACCAACACTGGGTTGCAATAAATCATTTCTTAGAACAAGAAGTTCTAGCAGCTTTTATCAATGGACTGAGTAAACCATATTTTGGGTATGCCCAAACTGCTCAGCCAAGCGATTTAGAAACGGCATACGCATTCTTATGTCGCTTCCAAAACGCAGAAAAAACGAAATCTCAAACACAACCTGCACACGAGCAACCTCACCATAGCAAAGTTTACAAGCCATTTAACCAAGAAAAGAACTACAAACCATTCAATCATGAGAAAAATTATTCCAATCCAAAACCTGGACCATCATCGGACAGAAACAGAATTACGCCCATGGATATCGACCCATCCCTTAGATCTAATCAACGAAATAGGCTTTTTAACCATACTGCCGAGAAGGATGAAGAAATTGAAACAGATAGTGAAGCTTCAGAAGCGGAAGAAGAGTCAAATTTTCAGATAGGCTCTTACAAGGACATTATGAAATAAATGCTACTAACGGCCTACCATTTATCACATTTAACATTTTTGGCAAACAGGCAAAAATCCTTATAGACAGTGGTGCAAATAAAAATTTCATATCTCCACATTTGGTTCCAAAAAACGTACGGATTCCATGCAAAACAATTAAAATTTCAAATAGCTCAGGTAGTCACAAAAGCAGTGAAAAGGTAGCCATTAAATTGTTTGCTACTGGCGAAAAAGCTAATTTTTACCTTCTCAGATTCCATTCATTTTTTGATGGTATTTTGGGATATGAAACTCTTTCAGAACTTGAAGCAATTTTGGATATTGCAAACCACAGACTCGTTTTACCAAAACAAACGGTCAAGCTGAACATACGAAATCTTGGATCACCGGAAAATAAAACTTAATGCTCACACTGCTACAGTTTTGGAAATACCAGTAACAGAAAAAAGTGGTGACGTTCTACTAAAAAGACCAATCAGGATAGGAGACGCAGAAGTTCCTGCCGGACTCTACAAATCTCAAAATGGATTTATTAAAGCTCTAAGCATGAATTATGGCGAACAAATCACATTCAAATGGACAAAACCTGCACAAGTACACGGAATTCTCTCAAAAGTCGAAATTAATTTAAACCAAACTTCAGAACACGAAAAGCTAAGCTGTCAGGATGTCGCGAAACTCATTAGAATTTCGCACCTGAACATAGAAGAAAAACATGCTTTACTTAATGTACTTTCGAAACATTCAAATATTATACACGACGAAAATTTTAAATTATCGTGCACTTCATCCATACAACATCAAATAAAAACGGTTGACGACATACCCATCCATACAAAAACATATCGGTATCCCCACGTTCATAAGCAAGAGGTCGAAAAACAAATCAATGAAATGCTTGCTGATGGAATAATACAGCACTCGATTTCACCCTGGACCTCGCCCATCTGGATCGTGCCAAAAAAGGCCGATGCCAGCGGGAAACAGAAATGGCGCGTAGTCGTAGACTATCGAAAGCTAAATGAACGGACAATCGACGACAAGTTTCCGATTCCAAATATCGATGAAATTCTAGACAGGTTAGGAAGAAGCATGTACTTCACTACCCTTGACCTTAAATCTGGATTTCATCAAATCGAAGTCAATCCAAGAGACCGCCCGAAAACAGCGTTCAGCACAGACAAAGGACACTTTGAATTTATCAGAATGCCCTTTGGCCTTAAAAATGCTCCCTCAACTTTCCAGAGAGCTATGAACAGCATCTTAGGCGATTTGATTGGAAATTGTTGCCTAGTTTATCTAGACGACATTATAATCTTCGGAAACTCGTTGCAGCAACATCTGGATAACCTGAACAAAGTACTACACAAACTAGAAAAAGCAAACTTGAAGATACAACTTGACAAGTGCGAGTTTCTTCAGAAAGAATGCGAATTCTTGGGACATGTAGTCACACAAGATGGAATCAAACCGAACCCGAACAAGATCGATAAAATTATAAACTGGCCAATACCAAAAACACCAACCGAAATTAAAGGCTTTCTCGGTATTCTGGGTTATTATAGAAAATTCATCCGAGACTTTGCGAAATTAACGAAACCAATGACCAAATGTCTTAAAAAAGATGCACAGATTATACATAATGCGGAATTCATCCAATGTTTCAATGATTGTAAAAAAATTCTAACTACAGACCCTCTGCTGAAATACCCTGACTTCGAAAGAAAATTTATTCTCGAAACCGATGCTAGCGATTTTGCTTTAGGATCTGTCTTGTCCCAACGCTTCGACGATGGCAAAGAACACCCAATTGCATATGCTTCACGTACACTGAATGATACCGAAGTGGGATATTCAGCAACGGAAAAAGAATTATTAGCTATCGTATGGTCCGTAAAGCATTTTAGACCTTACCTATTTGGAACTAAGTTTGAAATCAGAACAGATCACAAACCGTTAATCTGGCTTAGACAGAAAAACGATCTCAACAAACGACTTCTTCATTGGAAATTGGCCCTAGACGAATTCGAATTCGAAATAAACTACAAAAAAGGGACACAAAACATTAACGCAGATGCTCTTTCCAGAATTCAACCTGAAATAGAAGTAAACGCAAACACTTCCAGTGACAGCATGACACAACATTCTGCAGACACTGACGACAGTGATTTCATTCCCTCAACCGAGAGACCGCTCAATGATTTTAGAAACCAAATAGTTTTAGAAATCTCTAACGAAAATAGCATAGAGTGCAACACAATCTTTAGAAACTACCATAGAACAATTATCAAAAAACCAGTGTTCAGCCCCGCTATACTTATAAACATTCTAAAGGAACGTGCATCACCGAACTGTGCTAACGGCCTTTTCTGTGACCAACACACACTCCTTAATTTGCAAACAATATACAAAAATTATTTTTCTAGAGCAAAAACATTTAAAATCTTTTGGACCGAAAAAATGCTCGAAGACGTCACAGACGAACTCGAACAAGACTTAGTCATTCAAAGACAACACAATGCTAACCATAGGGGCATCAATGAAACAAAAGCCCACATTTCTCGAAAATATTTCTTTCCAGGCATGAAAAGTAAAATCACGAAGTTCATTAACATCTGTAAACCCTGTCAAAAGGCTAAGTACGAAAGACGTCCATATAAACAAAAATATGAATTAACAGCAACACCAACGAAGCCGTTGCAAATTGTTCATATGGATATCTTCATCATTAATAATAATAATTTCCTAACGCTTTGCGACAGATTTTCGCGACTAACCATGGCTATTCCCATAAGAACCCGTAACACAATACATATACTAAAAGCAATAACACACTATTTGGCAAATGTTGGTAAACCTTCCCTTCTCGTCATGGACCAAGAAGCTTCTTTTACATCCACAACTATAAAAGAATTTCTCGAAGAACACGACATAGAATATCATTTCACATGTGTTGGGCAATCCTCCTCAAATGGAACCGTAGAAATCGTCCATAGAACATTGAGAGAATTGCACAACATTCTAACGAACAAAGAGTCAACCAAAGATTTATCAGACAAAGCAAAAATAAATCTAGCAGTGTCTATTTACAACGACTCTATACACTCAAAAACCATGTTGACCCCAAAAGAATTATTTTTCGGATTCCGGAACGAAGACTCTGTCCCCACAAACCTTGATGAAAGAATCAAGCAAAAAGAAGAATTCTACAGGAACTTTTCTACAAGGCACGAAAGAATGAAGATAAAAGACCTAGACAAAATCAACAGGCCCAGAGAAGAACCTGAAGAATTTTTACCAAATGACAAAGTCTTTGAGAGGAAAAGAAATAATTTGAAACACCAAGAAAGATACCGAGAAATAACAGTAGTTGATAACATGCGTACTAACATCATCGACGAAAACGGAAGGAAAATTCATAAAACTAAACTGAAACGCAAAAGGAAGACTTAACTGTAACCAATATTAATTTTTTCTGTTTCTTTTTCTTTACCATTTCAGCAACAACATGACACATATGATAAACGCAATCCTTGTTACCTTATCCCTTATCATCATATCAACACCCAGTCCATTATCTCATCTAGAGATAACCGATCTAAGTAATAACCCCGGCATATTTGCCATTAAATCAGGAAGAGTTTTTATAAAACAAGGTTACCATAAATTAATTCATGAATTCAAACTTCATCCATTTCATTCTATCTTGAGACAATACGAAACTATCATTGCAGATTTAGAACAAAATTCACAACTAGAGGAAATAACCAAAATTCTTAAACAAAAGCATAATCAAGCTAGCATTACTTTACAAAATTTGACACCAAAACGCAGACAGCAAAGAAGTATTAATATTCTGGGAACTGTTGTTAAATCAATTACTGGTAACCTCGACAACGAAGATCTCTTAAATCTAAATAACCAAATTAATTTGTTGAAAGTTTCCAATAATATGTTGATTACAGAAAATAATGAACAGATAAAAATTAATGATATTTTTGAAAAAAGAATTAACAATTTAACAAAAGAAGCTTACAGACAATCAGTAGAGATCAGTAGGTTTATTAGACAAGCAGGCATGAATTTAGATAGGTCAGTCGATTGGCAACACATGCTGCACATGCACAACATCATTTTCAACCTGGATACCATTCATCACCAGTTAGACACCATATTTGAAGCTGTCCAACTTTCCCGACTTAACGTAATTTCAACAGCTTTGTTATACCCTTCAGAACTAGAACTGGCAACCAGCCTTTTGAAATCACAGGAAATCGAAGTCGTAAGCTACGACCAAACGTATGAATATTTGGAAATGACAGCAATCCATAATGACTCCTCTATCATTTTCATAGTCGAAATACCAAGCCTGAGAAGAGGGAGTTATCAATTACTACGCATCGAACCAATACCAGTTAATCGAAAGTTAATTAAAATTAATAGCAAATTCGCTATTACTAGCAAGGAAGAATCATTTCTAACAAATGAAAAATGCAACCAAATCGAGAGCACTTCCTTGTGCAATATTGAAAACCTGATCAACGTAACACGCAATGACTGTTACCACAAACTTTTACGAGGTAAACCAAGCAGATGTGTGTTCGTCAGCGACACAAGCTCTCCTGAAATTAAAGTTATCGAGAACAAAGGCATCCTGGTAAAGAATGCGTTCACCCCCATACATCTTAACAATACTTGTGATTATGGACCAAAGAATCTTACTGGAACGTTTTTCATAACATTTAACAACTGTTCGATTAACATTGGAAACACCCATTTCAACAGCAAGACATTTCGATTTGATAACAAACCCGACATTCTCCCACTACACTTTGTGACCGTTAACGAAACAGAGATGATAATGGAGCCTATGGAGATGCTACAGGACTTGCAAACCAACAACCGCCACAGGATAGATCACCTAGAAATCACTAACCGAAAAGACGTCCTAGTGAATGTTGGAGGCATTATCATAATCGCCTTATTCGCGACCATCCTCTTCGCGTACCTCATCAAAGAAATTTGTTTCATCAGGAAATTCATACGAATTCAACAACCCAATTCAACGCAGTAAGTTGAACCGGGACGGTTCAATTTAACGTGGGGGAAGTTATGGACATTAGCGGCACCAACATCAACAACACGTGGGCTCTTCCCTGTTTCAACATGGAACAGCCGACAAAGACGCCAACACACGCTTAGCAGCGAATATTGCCGACTTCAACATCAGACATCCGGCACGCCACGCTTAACACAAATATTGCCGACCTCAACATCAGACATCCGGCACCAATATCGATTGACATCAGCGTGCTGGAGTTCGCCCAGAACTTTCGCACGCCCGGATTCCTGACACAGCAGAATGCAGCCTTCGATGCAACCTGGATACACCTGGAGCATGTTCGGACACGAAAATCCTGACAACGCAGAATGTGCCAACAGCTTAGGTTCAGAAGTAGACTTTAGCGGCAGCAGTAGTCAGTTCTTGTTAGACCTCAAGGTAGTGAAAACGTGTAAACTCTGTATTAGATTAAGTGATGGTGAATAAAAGTTTATTTTTTTATTAATATAAATGAACCCCTAACGTAACTCTATATCGCACATACTAAGCTTGTACGTCATGCCCAGAGAATCTTACTCTCTCTTTTGGCGCGAATTGATTGTTTAGATCAGTGTTGAAAAATTCATAGCAGCAAAAAACTCAATGAGATTTCTTTCACAAGAAATTTCAACTTTGATCAGAAGCGCCGAACTCACATATGAATTTCTCTCGCTATTATATGCGATGTCTCTGTTGCTATGCGATGTGAACCAAATTCAGCTGTGAGCATTTTGCTTACTTCTTCCACAGCTGGTATTTCATACAACGAACCAGAGAGCGAAAGAGAATTAACCGCCAGAGAAAAGATCAGCTGCGAAAAAAGCTAGCATACATTCATGAATGAAGATGGCTAACAAATTGGTAGAATTTACATTTTTCCTAAATAAAAGTAAAAAGCCTAATAAGAATTAGATAAACATGTAGTTTAAATGTGTGTTTTAGTTTAACTTGACGATTTATTTAGAGATTCATTCTCTTACGCTCAGTCACAGTTACGTATCGCACGAGAGAATGCCTATGCTGTTCAACAACGAATTTGTATGTATAGGTGTATAGCTCCGGGTAGCAGTTGAAGCAAAGCAGAATATGATCAAGCGGGAAGAAATATGTGTGAGTTTTGTGCTTCTTGTTATGAAAACAGAAAAACTCCAGCGGGAGTTTTTTCTGCATAGGATCAAGTTGGCATGATTCACAGTTGATTTTGATTTTTGATGAGTTTTGAGATTTAGAGTTGTTAACATCACTGGTTTAGATCAGATCAATTTGAACCGAATGTTCTCTGCAGTCCGTCAACACACTCACGAGCACCGAACTTGCTCTGGATCACGCAACTCACTTGTCGAAGCTTTTGGACAACTTCTTCAGTATCTTCAGCGACGTTCCGGGAAAGCTCAAAAGACCAACTGCGAAAGTACACCTGAAACTGGGAATATCTCCAGTTTTCGTGAGAACCTTTTGCGTTGCGTGACTGCTATGCAACCGTGATCGATAAGAAGCTAGCCTCCGGATTTAGCGAGAAAATGGACTACTCCGAGTGGGCATCGCTAACCCATATCGTCATGAAAAAGAACGGAAGTATTCGGATCACTGGTAGTTATAAACTGACCGTCAACCCAAGAAAATTAAGTAAAAGGAGCAGCCTTGTTTTGCCACTTGGACGTAACGGACGCCTATACTCACTATTTCACAATCGACGATGAGATCCGTCATATGCTCACTCTCAACATTACAACGCATGGGCTCATTCGTCCCTCGAGAGCCGTATATGGGACTGCCAACATCCCGGTTATTTGGCAGCGACGTATGGAATCCATTCTTTAAGAACTGAATCACGTTGTCAGCTTCTACGACGACGTCATCGTTTTCGCAAAAGACTTCGACGAGCTCCTGCTAACTCTTATCGCAACGATGGACAGGATGAAGCAAAATGGTCTACAACTCAACCTCAATAACTACTCGAATGCCTAGGTTATCGGATCGATCATCACTGCCTACGCAAATCGTATCAGCACGTTGAAGCTATACGTGATGTACCACGTCCGACCACCCCGCAGGAATGCTGTTATTAGGTACGGTAACCTACTTCACTTCAAGGGCTAGAAGTTTGCGCGACATTTTGCTAGTCATTCGACTGGACACCCGAAGTAGACAAGGACTATCGAGACTTGAGATAGGTTCTGATCTCACCACAAGTGCTAATGCAGTACGACCCCTCCCTACCGCTATTTCTTGTTATGAATGCTAGCAAAACTGGCCTTGGTGACGTTCTCTCACATCGTTTGAGCAATGGCATGCAGCGACCGATAGCATACACTAGTTGTACCATGTCCGCCGCCGAGCAACGGTACCCGCAAATCGACAAAGAGGCACTCACCATTGTGTGGGCGGCGAAGAAATTCTTCCACTACCTATACGCGCGTAAGTTCACGCTGATTACGAATCACAAGCCACTTACGCAAATCCTGCATCCAGAAAAATCACTCCTTACGCTATGTATGGTCGAATGGCAAACTACACCGATTATCTGGCTCACTTAAATTTCGACGTGGTCTACAACCAGTCAAAATACGAATGCCGACTACTGCTCCAGAATCCCAAGCCAAGCGATACAATCCGATATCAATCGCAAGGCAAGAAATAACGACGATGAGTTCAAACAATTTGCCATACATCAGATTCAGCTACTGTCAGTGCGAGCGGGGCACATTGCAAGTGAATCACGAAAGGTTCCTTATTCCGAAACCAGAGAAACCCCAGCAAAGTTATTCCTTGGTCGAAACCTCCGAGCCCGGTTGGATCTCGTCAGATAACAGGATATCAACACGAAGATAGTGGAAAAACAACGAGCATCGTTTAATTCATCGTTTCGTTCTTTAACATTGGGACAACGCATCTACTGCCAGTCGGGAAATGCTCGGATGGACAAGTGGATCCCAGGAATTGTAGCTGCCCGTCTGGGAGATCTGCACTACGACATTATTTACGAAAGAAAACAATTAAAACGTCGCCAATTATCGGGTAGGGAGTATTTATCTTCAAATCGCCATAAATCATTTTTATATATTAATATTTACTCATTTCTTCTCATTATAGTTTAATATTGGCTGGTAGTTAAAGGCACAAATAGTATGCTGCGTCAACGCGTCCGTCAGCGTCATTCTGACAGTTTTCCCATGGGTTTACTGTCAAATTGACGCTGACAGATGCGTTGACGCAGCATTCTGTTTGGGTCTTAAGGGAATGGCAACGTCACGTCTAGGTCGTGCTGGTCTACAGTTCTTGGTAGGCCGTACTCAGCGCTTGCTGAGAATGGTACATTACGCATGCCCGTTTACCTAGCAGCAGCAGTTTGGTCGCTAAAATTTTGGATAGGCCAACTCTGTAGCAGCTCTATGTCGGAATATTCGGAAGCACACCTGGAGGCATCCGAGCAGAGACGCACGCAAGATTTACGCAAGGTTGTCGAAAACAGTAAAGGCTTATTTATTTATTTACTATTTGATGGGCTTTCAATCGTTGGTTGGTTCGCTTTAAACAGTAAAGGCTTATAGGGTAACCAACGTATTTTGGACCCCCTCAACAGCTGTACATAATTTGGGCACTTACAGCCAAATCAAATGGAAGTGTCCAAATTATGTATAGCTGCTGATGGGGTCCAAAATAGGTTGGTTACCCTACTGAGCGAATGTTGCGTTTCATCACTTTACGGTTGACGGCAGATGTCGTAACAGCGGAATGGGCTAGAAAGTTTGATCAACGAATCGTAGAACAGCTGGAAGGAAGGTAAGAAGATATAAGTGGACTGCGGAGGAACATCCATGGTGCCATTGAAAGAACTGCGAGAGCGATGGTGGTAGGCGTGACAGGTGACGGTGAGATACCGAATGCCTGAAGGTGATAAATGAGAAGAACCAGGCCAGGAGTCGCATGCTCACTGCGGCTATCGTCAGAACAGAGAAAGGTAAAGGGGAAAGGACTAAAGAGCTCACCGTCTAAAAAAGTGCGGGAACGAGAAATACGTATTCACCGACGCAGAGAAGTGATTACCAGGAACGACGCACGAAGTTCCTACACCGAAAAAACTATACACGTGCGTTCAATGTGCAGAACACATAGATATTCTCCTGGTGCTAATCACTACAGTTTCATAAGAATAACACATGAATCATATTCAATGGTAAAACCATGGGTAAAACACTTTCAGATGACCTGATATTCACATCAGCTCATCGTGAAAGCCACGTGAATTTCAAATACAATGACATTTCATAAGAGTTACCCTTTGATTAAACGTGTAAAACCAGTGAAATATTTATAAAAACTTACACTTTAATTTCATGTGGATTGCAACAGGATACGATCTAATGGTAAAACACGTGGATTTGCAGTGCGAAAGCAGTGACTACCATGTTGATTGAAGGTTTGTTGGAAAAACATGGTTGTTTAACGTGTTTCCCATATGAAATATTTCATTTCACGTTAAATTGAAGGGAAACACTTTGGATACCCGAATGATTGACATATGAAACAAGATTATCAATATTTGCACGTTGAAATTCATGTGCAAGATCTTTTGGTAACGCCGTGTCTATTTTTATCAGTGTACGAAACAGTAAGGAGCAGTATTTTTGCCGTAACTGTGATGTGCTATCATTGCTGGTAAATGTGTTACTGACAAAACGGCAGTGGCGGCCAGGTAAGAGTAATTTCAGGTGCTGTTGAATGGAGAGTGGCTTAACCATGGTCGATGGTTAAGCCACAGACAAACAGACATAATTCTTGGAAGAAAAATCAACAAAAATTATCGTACCTCACATTTAGCCTGAACACTAGCACCATCTATGATCGACATTCCCAAATATCAAATAGCAACATGGGAATCCCTCGAAGTAGCAAGTATTTTTTATGGGTAATTCCCCTTCTTTCGTCAAAAAGCGCCACTTTGACCAAAACGGAGACATTCCCAACTAAGCCCAAATTTGAAATGACGGTTTAATCGGTACGAAGAATGGAAAACGAGTGTTATGTCTGTTTGTCTGTGGTTAAGCTATCCAGCTTTTTACGTATCATAATGGCGGGCGGCATAATCCGGGTTCGTAATATTTGAACAGCGTTTTTGATATTTCAGTAATACATCGCACGTTCACGGTAAAGCCTAAGAAACGTACGGGAACAACCGTGCGATGTATTACTGAAATGTCAAAAACGGAACACGGATTATGCCGCCCGCCATTATCGCTTGTAATAAGCTGGATAGAGCCACCAACTTAGGAGGAGAGAAAGAAACCAATCAGTGAGCTGAAAAATGAAATGGCAGCTGGGAAGGACGGTATCCTTGCTGAACTTCTAAAAGCGAGAAGCGAGCAGAGCTGCCATAAATACAGATATTTGTGCATGCATAAATTTGGGACCCTACCGTTTTCTCCGGAGTATTTAATTTTCTCAATCTAATCTTTTAAATAACATAAATAGTTTATGGACTACTTTAAAATTCAGGATCATTAGTAGAGCCAGAAATCACAGCAACTGAAATAATTGATGGGTCCCAAATTTATGTATGCACAAATATCTGTATTTGTGGCAGCTCTGGAAGCGAGTGGCGAAACAATCTCGGATCATTGTCAGGATCTCAGCAGAAGAGCAAATAGCAGAGGGGTGGTTGATTACCCTATTTATAAAGAAGACATAGACTGTAGACTCGAATGTAAAAAAAATCGACGAAAACTTTGATTTGATTTTGATTTTTTCTGAATAAATTGCGGGATGGCAGAGGCAATCCACGCCAGGTTAAAAATGGAGTGTAGGAGGATTGGGCTAGGGCCAAAAATTGATGCGTCATAGACCAAATACATGAAATAAAGAAACTCAAAGGAGACAAACGCACGCTCAACACCCACCCACCCACGAACAAAAACTCATCATACGACATCCTAAATCACACTAAAAATTTAAAAATAGATCCATGTAAGCCAAATTGAGAACCTAGAACCACCTAGAACCAATTGTCAATTTCAGGCATGGTTTTATTGACTTCTCTAGAGGTTCCCGCAGTCCCCCAAACATGCCCAAACATGTAACCAAACCTGACTCCAGATAGCAGATTGGACTTCCATTGATCTAATGATTGAATTCCAGTGTGATTTAAGATTAAGTCGCACGACAACTTTTTGTTCGTGGACGTAACTGGCGACTTGTCTGGGTGTTCCCGGAACTTGTCCAGATATAACCAACATGGTGCTAGGTACTTGATCTGACTTCGATTGATCTAGTTTTTAAATTCTGGCGTAATTTGAGGTGTCACATGATAAGTATTTGTTCATGTTCGATACTGGCCATTTCCCACAACGATAACTTAATCCGGATGTTGCATAAAAAATCAATATCGGCTGCGATTGACGTTCATTTTGGAAGTGTCATTGAAGATTTTTATTTTCTTTATATGAGCAATCTGCCCTTCAAAACTTCAAAAGGGCGTAACTCAAAAATTCGTCAAACGATTTTTAAAAAAATTGGCTCTGAGGTGTAGGATGACTATACAAACCAACTGGCATTTGCCGTTTAACTGGCCTATTTTATTTTTAATAACGGTATTTTGAGCACCGTGAGAAGTGGTAGATGAGCTCGCTGGTAATTATAACACTGGGAACGCTGGGACAATAACACTAATAAGGAGATCTACTGGGGAACTTCTTTGAAAGCTCTTAGAACTCATCTGTAGATTTTCTCTAAGCGTTTCATCATTGAACCGAAACAATTTATCAATGCGGGACACTATTTTGGAAGCTTGGTAACCCGGAACAAGCCATCAAAATGCAGTACAATCCCGTCAATCCGCCAATCCGGGATGCCTAGTCAGCTTAGTGTATGAGTTGCTCTCCCGTATTCTGTAGACTGGGACCATCAGCAAAGTGTTTCGTCGACGAATACTAAGCTGGTTTTCGTGAGAGGCGCTTCACGATGGATCAGATGTTAACAAAACATCAATTACTAGACAAGTTCTGGCAGTGCCATTTGTAGATGCATCATCTGTTTGTGGATTTTAAGGCTAAGTATGATTCAGTTGATTGGGCTTCAAATGGTGAGTTGACGACCTGGAAGGAGCGTCAAACACAGCTCTAGTCCTCACAAGCTCCCGCCTCACGCCTCCACGAGTCATATGATACCAAATGCGGCATAGCCTGGGCAATGTTGTCAATCTGACAATAGCGAAGTGAGGAGGTGCGACGCGAATATTGGCGCGGTAACCATAGCATGGCGATAGAGGAAATGCTTCGTCAAACACGAGCGTCTGTTCACCAAGGAGGTGCGACTCAAACAGCGTCTGTTCTCCATGTTAGGGGCGGCTGATTATTATCCTCGTCCTTATGCCAGCAGGGACCCTAAACAGTGCTGTGCACGATGGTCCTCCGGCGAGACAGGGGGTTAGGGGCAGGCCCAACAAGCCGCCCTGGAAAACAAAAAGTTACCAACAACGAAGAAGAAAATAGGGATCGGAACAATCGGCGTCGACCTACGCGACGAAATAACATGGAACATGGGGACATGGAATTGCAAATCGCTCGGCTTCCCGGGTTGCGTTAGGATAATATATGATGATCTACATCCCCGAAACATCGAAGTCGTAGCACTGCAGGAACTTTGCTGGACAGGACAGAAGGTATGGAAAAGCGGGCATCGAGCGGGCTTTCTACCAGAGCTGTGGCACCACCTACGAGCTGGGAACCGGCTTTATAGTACTGGGAAAGATGCGCCAGCGTGTGATTGGTTGGCAACCGATCAACGCAAGATGTGCAAGTTGAGGATTAAGGGCCGTTCCTTCAATTACAGTATCATCAATGTGCATTGCCCGCACGAAGGGAGACCCGATGACGAGAAGGAGGCGTTCTACGCGCAGCTGGAGCAGGTGTATGATGGCTGTCCGCGACGGGACGTGAAAATCGTCATCGGTGACATGAACGCGCAGGTAGGACGGGAAGCTATATATAAACCGGTAATCGGGACAAACAGCCTGCATGCCGCAACGAACGACAAGGCCACCTGGAGATCACCAGACCAACGAATAGAAAACCAAATTGATCATATTCTAATCGACGGTAAATTCTTCTCTGATGTTATAAACGTTCGCACCTACCGCAGTGCGAATATAGATTCGATTCATTTCCTAGTTGCAGTCTGCATGCGCTCAAAACTCTCTACGGTGCATAACACGCGTCGCAGCCGTACGCCGCAACCCAACATCGAGCAGCTACGAGACACCGGAGTTGCCCAGGAATACGCGTGGCAGCTGGAAGCAGCGCTACCAACGGAAGAGCAACTTGGCGCAGCAACTCTTGAAGATGGTTGGAAAGGCATTAAGACCGCCATCGGTAGTACTGCTCTAGCGGCACTAGGTACAATGAATCCGAACCAAAAAAACGATTGGTTCGACGGCGAATGCGAGCAATTATTGCAGGAGAAGAATGCAGCACGTGCGAGAATGCTGCAACACCGTACGAGGGCGAATGTGGAGCGATATAAACAAGCACGGAACAGGCAAAACTCGGTCTTCCGGAGGAAAAAGCACTAACAGGAAGATCGAGATCGCGAGGCGATGGAAGAACTGTACCGTGCTAACAATAAACGGAAGTTCTACGAGAAGTTAAACCGTTCGCGCAAAGGCTATGTGCCGCAGGCCGATATGTGTCGAGACTCAGACGGCAATCTTCTCACGAACGTGAGGTGATCGAGAGGTGGAAGCAGTATTACGACGAGCACCTTAACACCGATGTAGCTGAGCATGGTGGTGACGATATGGCAATAGATCTTGGAGCACGTGTAGAAGACGACAGAATACCAGCCCCCGACCTCCAGGAGGTAGCAGAAGAGATCGGTCGGCTGAAGAACAATAAAGCGGCTGAGGCTGATCAGCTACCCGGCGAGCTGCTGAAATACGGTGGTGACGCACTGGCTAGAGCGCTGCACTGAGTCATTGTCAAGACTTGGGAGGATGAGCTACTACCGGAGGAGTGGACGGAAGGCATCGTGTGTCCGATCTACAAAAAGGGCGACAAGTTGGATTGTTGCAATTACCGCACAATCACACTGTTGAACGCCGCCTACAAGGTACTCTCCCAACTTTTATGTCGTCGATTATCACCATTTGCAAAGGAATTCGTGGGGTAACCACGTAGCCAGAAGGTGGGGCCCGGGGGCCCAATTTTGATTTTAACTATCTAATATGCATATTTTTTCGTTTAGAATTACAATACATTAAATGTATTGTAATTTATTATATTTATAAGCAGTAAGATATGCATATAATGTATTAGGAGTCAAGATAGGGCTCCTGGCCCCACCTCTGGCTACGTGGCTGTCGTGGGGCAATATCAAGCGGGATTCATGGGTGCCCGCGCCACCACGGACCAGATTTTCGCGCTTCGGCAAGTGTTGCAGAAATGTCGCGAATACAACGTACCCACGCATCATTTATTCATCGACTTCAAATCGGCGTACGACACGATTTGCTGTTCAACACCGCTTTGGAGGGTGTGATAAGAAGAGCGGGTATAGACACGAGTGGCACGATATTCGCGAAGTCCGTCCAGTTTCTTGGTTTCGCTGACGACGTTGACATCATTATACGTCGACTGAAGTTTTTTGAAGCGTCTTAGTAGAACATAGTAGAACATAGTAGAACATTAGTAGAACACATAGTAGAATTAAATTGGATAAGTTTTCTTATTTTTTATTTTTAGGGATCATTATACGTACCTTTGAGAGGATGGCGGAAACGTACATCGGACTGAAAGCTGAAGCCAAACGGATTGGACTTGTCATTAATGTATCGAAAACAAAATACATGAAAGGAAGAGGTTCTAGAGAAGTGAATGCTGACCTCCCTCCCCGGATTCATTTAGACGGTGATGAAATCGAGGTGGTAGAAGAGTTCGTGTATCTGGGCTCACTGGTTACCGCAGACAACGACACTAGCAGAGAAATACAAAGACACATTATGGCAGGAAATCGTGCCTACTTTGGAGTCCGTAGGACGCTGCGATCGAACAAAATTCGCCACCGCACAAAGTTAACAATCTACAAGACGCTGATTAGACCGGTAGTCCTTTACGGCCATGACACATGGACTATGCTCGTGCAGGACCAACGCGCCCTTAGTGTTTTCGAACGGAAGGTGTTGCGCACCGTCTACAGCGGAATGCAGATGGAAGACAGAACGTGGAGGAGGCGAATGAACCATGAATTGCACCAGCTGCTTAGGGAACCACCCATCGCTCACACCGCAAAAATTGGTCGCCTGCGATGGGCTGGGCATGTCGTGAGGATGTCGGACGACTGCCCGGTTAGAAAAGTTCTCAATAATGATCCGACTGGAACGAGGCGGCGGGGCGCGCAGCGAGCAAGATGGATCGATCAAGTGGAAGGCGACCTGCGGACCCTACGTAGACTACGTGGCTGGCGAATTGCGGCCATGGACCGAGTGGAATGGAGACGACTTCTTCGTACAGCAGAGGAAACCACGGCCTGGAGCTGATTAAGTAAGTAAGTATGATTCAGTTAAGTGGAATGAACAGTGGCAGATAATGATAGAATATAGCTTCTCAACGGAACTATTTAATCTGTTTCACCGATAGTACTGGAGGTCCATAGGTTGTTCGGTGCAGGATCGATAACGGACCGTCGCCACTAAAGTAAAGTTTATTGCATGAATTCAAGTCAACTTCCAGACGTACCCCAAATAGACGATTAGTGCTTTTCCTTCTAAAAGGGAAAACCCCTCCACCATCTCCGGAAACGCCAGCTAAACTTTTCTCGGTAGTGGTATGAGTAATGGGTAGCTTCAAACTCAGCCAAGAAACACAAACCTGTGCGGTGCAAATTATGTGATTTAAAAAGCCACGCCGCAACACCCCGGGCAATGAGAGTTACTCGACTTTTGACTTATCTCAACTTTTCAGCTTTTTAATTCCCTAAGCCTTCTCCGTTTTACTACTCCATCTATCCATCCATCCACAGCGAGTCTCTGGTGCGACCACAGCTGCTGACAGTGACGTTGAGAAATGTTCACGGATGGAAACCATTCAAGCGTGCATTGAGGCAATAGATTTCAGCTGAGCCGTGCCTTACTCGTGTAGACTGTAAATAATTCGAAGGGAGTTTTCATAAGGACTTTGCTCTTTCAAATTTGTTGCATGATGAAACACTTAAAAATTCAAAATGGGGTGAAATGTAACATTTTCAACTATTTATAGCGGAGAACTTGCTCTGATAGGTCTCGACCATTTCCTTGGGTTGTGGGATTGCAGTACTAGAGTGCTATTTCAATAGAACTCAGTGCACATAGACGCTGACCAGCATCTCTTCCACTAATGCCAATCATCGTATTGCGAAAGCGCCACAAAACCTAGCTCCAATCCAGTTTCACTGCTCACTGCTGGTGATGTACGCAATCGAATTTTACCCGCCCATTGCAATTGGCGACGGGGAAGTGGCACTACCTTTCAACCGGGCCAGCAATTAGCGAATGGATGCCAGGACGAGGACATCCACCAGTCTAGATTGTGTTAATATTCATCAGACTTTTTGCGCCGTGCTCGATTTTTCGCCACTTATACATATGAGGCACTCTATTCACTTTCAGTTGGTAGGATGGCTGCTTTGCGGCTTTTCCTGCAGCTGGCGGCAGAACTTGTTTGCTACTTTCAATCATCCCTCATCGTGATGGTATTATGGGTCTTTTTTGGAGAGTGCTTAAGTCCTCGACTCGACTTAAAAGCTACTGGGGGAAAACGACGCGTAGTAGCGTTCCTTTTTAGAAAAATATGAATGTATTAATGATATTGAAATACATACGAAATAAAGTAGCACTGCCAGTTTAACCTCTACTCCCCTATGTGGAACGAAGTCAGTGTTTTCCGATGAAAAACCAGTCCTTTCATCAAATGAAACAATACAAAAAAGCGACTGAAATGAGAAAAGCACGCCTACTCTCCTACGGTTCGGGGGCAGCACAAACTGGCAGTCGCACAAAGATAATTTATTCAATATCCAGACAAATTGGCGGCCGTTTTATCTACATCGCTTTTCCAACCGGAGCGTAATGCTTGGCGCTCTGTTTATATTTGTCCCGGTTTTCCAGCAACAGCGGGCCAGAGTGTACTGGAACGATAGATTTATGACACGATTAACGAAGAAGCGACATTCCATCGAGCCGCCTAAACATCATAATTATTTCACCGTAATAAAAATTGTGACAATTGGATTGTCGTGAAGTTGAATGAAAATCTCTTCGAACAGCCCTCGGCAATGTCTGAAGCAGCCTATCAGCGAGTCTTCTGAATGTTCCGTAGCCTGAGGATTTCACAGTGGCACAAAACGATAGGTTGATGTTAGTTTTATGATTGTTTTTTTGTTAACCACTATGATAGTTAACGTGTAATTAGTGCAACATGTGTCAGTTGCCAATGTTTAGAAAACACATTCTTAATAGGAATAGTTGCTCGATTCAACAAATTTCAATCACTTATTCTCGAAATAAGTCGAAAACCTGACTGTGAATATTCCTTCGTATGCTATATGGCTATTGGTGACTTATCCAGTGGTTTCATTTTATTTTTCCTCTATTATCTCACCGACTTCAATGGCCATCGGGATTGTGGTGTTCACTGCATTGTTTTCAGCTGCTTTATGTTGGGGTAGGCTATATTGTTCTCGAAAGAAACAAAGAAAGAGCCACATTCGATATGCCTTGCTCTGGTAAATTCTTAAGAACAGCAGTCGTACTAATGAATAAAAAGAAGTACGCCATTTTCCAAGATTCATTATAAAAAGACAGAAGATTTGCTATAACTGATACGTATATCTTGCCTATGCATTCACAAAAATTTAAAATATTTCCGGTCAGGCAGTCTATTTCACTGTTACTTAGAGCGTATTGTGTCGTAATGAATTTGGATATTCATCATTTTTTATAATTTCTCTCAATTACTGGGTGCAATTTGAGGTAAACACACTGTAGTCTTTTTTGATATCTTAATTTTTATATTTTTTTGAAGTTTCACTTATGGAATAGTGAAAAAATCGGAACCCCTTTCCCCCTTTGGAAGACCCCTCGAATGTATATATTCTGACATCTTGGGAAGTAAACAACCCCCGGGCAGTTACCCTGTTTTCAGAAACCGCCACATTATAAGCTTGCGCTTCAGTCGTTTTGCTTTTAATAAGCGGCATCCACACGTTAAAGCGACGCGACCCAACCGACAAAACCTAATCCCAAGGATATGTAGCTTTGCGAGAGTAGTAGAGAGAATTCGGCCAAACAGCGACGAGCAAGGAACTAGTTGATGGAAGGAATCGGGTTGCTGAAGACTAAGAAAGCCACTGGTAAGGACTGGCTACAAAACGCTGGCTTTACACTGGGTTATTTCTAAGATTTGGGAGTAGGAGAATTTATCGAAGGAAAGGTTGGAAGGAGTGGTTAATTCCATCTACAAAAAAAGGTGATCGACTCGATTGCTGCAACTATAACGCTGGTAAACACCGCCTACAAGGTGCTCTCCCAGATCCTGTTACGCCGGCTATCACCGATAGTACATGGTTTCGTAGGGAATTACAGTATCCCCCCGCTAATCCGACACCCAATAATCCGACGACTCAATAGTCCGGATCTCGCTTCTCCGGAAAATTCCGAATTAAAAAGTATTGAACTTGATTTCTTTCAATCGAACACTACCTTCGTTTGGCGTCTCCGTTAGAGTCAGAATGGCACTCTTTCTACCTAATGGAAATGGTACATGGTGCTGCTTCTAACTACGTTCACGTTTGCTATGGCCGTAATATTTTCATTGCTATTCTTAATAGACTGATGTGCTTGCACTTATTTCGACATTAACTAAGAATTTCAAAGTATTTTATTGACGAAATTGAGCATTACTGAGTATAAAACATAGTTATTGCGTACTTATGATACATATTTTCAAAAATTTCCGGAGTTGTTTACGTATGGATGTAAACAAAACCACATTTCAAGCTCACGCTGACGTCAGTTTGACTGTCGGATTATCGAGTCAAAATTCGCTAATCCGGCTATAAATTTGTCGGATTAGCAGGGCGGTACTGTACCACGTAGGCTTCATGGGGTCTCGCACAACTATGGACCATATTTTTGCCATCCGACGGATCTTGCAGAAATGTCGGGAGTGCACCGCACCCACGCATCATAGCTTTATTGATTTCAAAGCAGCATACGATACAATCGATCAAGACCATGCTATGGCAGATAATGCACGAACACGGAATTCCGGCTAAACTGATGCGACTGATCAGAGCTACATTGGATCGAGTCATGCGTTTCGTTTCGTGCGCAACTCAGGGGCATTCTCGAATTCCTTCGAGTCGTGGCGAGGGTTGATACAAGGTGACGGCTTATTCTGCAGGCATTTCAATATCGTTCTTGAAGGGGTGATCTGACGAGCGGGCACCGAAACGAGAGACACGATTTTCACCAAGGGTAGCTAACTCCTAAACTTTGCAGATAATTTTGATATCATAGCCAGGAACTTTGCAATGGCGATGGCAATTGCAGACACACTGAAAGTAGGCTCTAGGAGGCTTGGGCTAAAAATAAATGCGCTGAAGACCATGACAAGACATGAAAGGAAGAGGCTCTAAGGAAACAGTGGCGTGCCTTCCACGGACAGTAGCCGGTGACGGCGACGAGCTAGAAGTAGTAGATGAGTTTGTGTATTTGGGATCGCTGGTGACTGCGGACAAAACACTAGTAAAGAGATTCAGCGGTGCATTCAAGTGGGAAATCAGCCCTACTTTGCCTTCGCAAAACGCAGGGATCAAAAAGCATACGCCGCTGTACGAAACTGACAATGTACAAAACCCTTATTAGACCAGTAGTTCTTTATGGATTTGAAGACGTTATGTTGCTCATGGAGGTCAAACATGCCCGTGCCGTGTTGGAGCGGAAAGTGCTGTGGGCGGGGCGTATGAATCGCGATCTACGGGAACTGCTTGGAGAAGTTTCCATCGTGCGTCTGGCGAAAGTCGGTAGACTTCGGTTGGCCGGATACGTCGTAAGCATGCCGGTCGATAATACGACGAAAATAGTTCTCTTCAACAATCCCTCCGACACCAGGAACAAGGGGGTTCAATGTACAAGATGCTTCGATCAGGACAAAAGTGATTTTCGACTTCTAAGACTGGAAAATGAGACGACTGTTTGAAACAGCACTACCCATCCCTCTATGCTGCAGACGACAATTACGACGACGTAAAACCCCCTAGACCCCTCCCAGAAAAATTTCCTAGCTACGCCAATGGGTCTCGCCGACGATAGGCGTTAACAGCGGTTACTGCGCTGTCCAAGATGCCGAACGGCTATGGACGTAGCAGCAGTTAGAGACATCTGATGGCCAGCGTTGCTATGTCGGTGCTGAAGTGTGGTGTACTGGCATGGGCCCTGGCTTTGGGTAGTAAGCGCAATCAGGCATGTCTGAACAAAGCGTTCAGACTGATGGCGCTGTGCGTAGCGTTCAGGCACCGCACCATATCGCTGGATGCGATCGAGGTCACTGCAGGCATGATTCCCATATGCATACTTTTAGATGGACATATGCATATGCATACTTTTAGGACATCGATTGCCATAGGTAGAGGTACGTCAGAGGCATTCGGAACAGAGTTAGACTGGACTTTATTAGGCGGTGGCAGGCTGAACACGGCAGGTGGGCCCATAAGCTCATCCAGAACATCTCGTGCTGGATCGGTAGAATACACGGTGAGGTAAAATTTTACCTCACTCAATTTTTACCAGGGCATAGATGGTTCAAGGCTGACAAAGGGTGAACATGTGCATTCCATAACCTCTGTTCATTAACTCCTATTCCTACCTCTACGAGGTGCCGGCTGGGGTACGCAACTTCGGTTGTCGTTTGCTAACAGGAAAGGGGGCACAGTGACTCCCGCCCACATTAAGATGGCAGCCCCATCAGCGGAATAAGGACCTTAGGTTAACAGCCTACTATACCGGAACACAAAAAAGTTACCGAAAATGAAAGAAGAAATCTCTCTTGATTATTGGCAACGACCTTTAGCATGAAAACACGGACACAAATCGGAACATGGAATATACTGATCCTTGCCCAGCAGGGCAAACTAGGTCAACTTGCAAGGGAAGCTAGTCGCCTTAAGCTTGAAATCCTGGGGCTGAGCGAGGCCGCTGGCCGGGTACTGGAGAACACAAGACATCATCCGGGCAAGTCTTGCTCTACTCTGGCATACGAGGTGAAAATGATACTCGAGAAAGAAGAGTTGGATTCCTACTGAGCCCAGGGGCACATGCGGCCCTGATGAAGTGGGAACCGATAAATGAGCGAATAATTGTTGCCAGATTCAGAACACGGGTTAGGAACCTTACGGCAATCCAGTGCTATGCGCCAACAGATGCTGCCGACCTGCAGGAGAAAGAGAGTTTTTACAGCTAGCTGAACAGCGTGGTTGAGAAAATCCCGAAGGGGGACATCCAAATTCACATGGGCGACTTCAACGCGAAGATTGGCTCAAACAACGCGGACCTTGAACGCGTCATGGGACGCCATGGCCTAGGAGAGATGAGCGAAAACGGGGAGCTGTTTACAGAATTCTGTGGTAATAATCAAATCGACCACATCTGCATCAGCCGGAAATGGCGAAGAAGCCTTCTTGATGTACGAAACAAACGCAGCGCTGATATTGCATCCGACCATCATCTTGTGATTGCTGAGATACGTCTGCGCGTCGCACGTGTCCAACGACGGGAGGAGAAAGTTGGATGCCGCTACGATGTCCGCCGATTGGAGAATCCTGAGATGAAAAGGGCCTTTGTCGAACAACTTGAATCTCGAGCCTCGGAGTTGCCACCTGGTGGAACCGTCGAAGAGCAACGGACCGGCATCAAGAACGCCTTCATCACGACCAGTGATGAAACTCTCGGCAAAGCGCGCAGCGGGCAGAGAGAGTGGATTTCGGATGAAACTTGGAGGAAGATCGACGAGCGGAGAAAGGCGAAAGCCGGCATTGAGCGAGCGCGGACCAGATCGGCTAAGACAGCTGCCCGTCAACGATACGCCGAACTGGAGAGGGCTGTTAAACGTGCTTGTAGGCGGGACAAGAGAGCCTGGACTAACTCCCTAGCCGAACAAGGAGAAACCGCCGCCGCCAATGGTGATATCCGTTTGTTGTACGCTATTTCTCGCCGCCTTAGTGGTGCCAGGATGAATAAAAAAATGCCGCTAAAGGACAGAGCTGAGCAGCTACTAACTGACCGTACAGAACAGCTTAAGCGATGGACTGAACATTTTGAACAACTCTTCCGAGTTTCTAATGTCAGAGACCAACAAAACTAGCAGCGTATGACTGGTTCCGGTGGACTGGATGCAGGGCATATTGGTCAAAGTCCCTAAGAAAGGAGACTAACTGAATGCGGCAACTGGGGTGGCATCACGTTGCTCTGTATTACTCTCAAAGTACTTTGTAAGGTAATCCTTAACCGGATCCAGGAGAAGATCGACGCTACTCTCCGGCGGCAGCAAGCTGGATTCCGTGCTGGCCGATCATGTGTAGACCATATCACAACGCTCCGCATTGTATTGGAGCAGATCAACGAATTCCAGGACTTTCTTCTGCTGGTGTTCGTTGACTTCGAAAAGGCGTTCAACCGTCTCAACCACGAAAACATCTGGGGCGCACTTAGGCGTAGAGGAGTTCCAGATAAGCTAGGCCATCTCATCGAGGCTCAGTACGAGGCGTTCTCGTGCAAGGTTTTGCACGACGGCGTCTTGTCCGATCCCATAAGGGTTTTATTTTTTTTATTTATTTATTTTCTGTCAAATCCATCTGACAGTGTCTAAATGAATACTAATTGCTAATTAAAAATTTCTGTTACGAAGTCTTTGTACAAACTTATGCGATGGTTGTCCGAAATCGAATAGCTCTTCCACTGTTGAAAATGTTCTAATGCAAGCAGTTACAGCTACAGGCACGTTACAACCGAAAGCAGTGCGATGAAATGATGCTTGCAGTAATCCGGTCGATCTTAGATAACGCTGTGAAGCGCGAAAATCCATGAGTAACAAAAGCTGGGGAGAGTCGATTTCACCATTTATGACTTTTGCCACAAACACTGCCTGCTGGATTCTACGTCGGTGTTCAAGTGAATCTAGGTCAAGAAGACGGCAACGATCCAAGTATGGTGGGAGCTCCTCTGGATTACGCCACGGTAGATGTCGCAAAGCTATCCGGATAAATTTTCTCTGCACTCTCTCGACACGTAAGTTCCACGGTACTTGCTGAGGATTCCAAACTAAGCAACAGTTCTCAAGCAGCGGTCGAACTAGGGCGCAGTATAGCGACTTGAGGCAGTGGGAATCCTTGAAGTCACGACCAATTTTTGCAATAAATCCAAGCTGACGCATTGTTTTCGATATAATTGATTCGGTGTAAGTTAAATGTGAGCTTAGTGTCCAGCAAAATTCCAAGGTCAGTAACATGGTCGTCTCTGCGCAATTCAGTTCCATCTATCCGATAATTAAAAAGAATCGGAATTTTTAAGTGCAACACTTATTGTAAGTAGGGCTGTCGGTATTGAGCGCTTTTGGTGAAAACCGGTATTTCGGTATTGGCGTAGGAAATACCGGTAATACCGGTAAAATACCGGTATTGGCAGATTATTCGAAATCAATAGAAATGTCTATGTTCTTCAGTAAATCTTTTTAATTTCAAACTTTAGCTTCAGTATTGTTGCTTATGAAAGTAGAATTTAAGCAGATGTAATACTCTAAGCGATATATTTCCCTTACTAGAACGAATTTTATTACCAACGCTTCCAACAATTGAAAAAACTTCCGCTTTCATCGATGTCTGACGAACGGCTCTAAACGCATCAGGAATTTTCCTTTCATTTCTTCAAATTTAAAGTAGGGAAACCCGCTTTTAGTTATTTACAAATATCTAATATTGTAGTTTACAGCATAATTAATGCCCCGGTCTCCTACAATCTCTTCACAAATTTTTCCTCCATCCCCAAATCGGAACTCTTGCATAGCGTCATCCTCTTCATAATCCTTCACAGATATCTTCTCTTCTCTGTTATCATTCCTACTATTCGAAGATAGTAGGCAGATTACATCTCCTTGTTTAATCAATGTATCACACGAAAGACTTGAAAAATATTCCAAATTCTTTCCTGGCAGATCCTTTGACGGCAAGAATGCTCATAAAGCGCAAAGATCCCCGTATTCTGATCAGGACCCGGCATTGTCGAAACAAATAAATGAAGCTGACTTTCTCTTACCTTCGCTTGAACACATGAAGCGACTTGTTTTATTTGTTGAGCAGAACGTTTCAAGCGAACTTCAGCTGAAGCTAGTGACTATGTCAAATGACGACAATTGACTGTCAGGCGCGACTCGATGTCGGTGTTGAGTTGGTTAATCCTAATATGCGTTAAATGGTAGGAAATGTTACTCAAAATCAATTCAATTGCATTCAAAGTTGCTGGCCTTTTTCTGAATATTTGATAGAGAAATACAAATGAAACTTTAAATCCGGTCGTCATGATAAAATAAAAATCGTTTCAATGACGCTGATTGAAGCCAATTTTGAAACGAAGTGGCGCTGTTTCAGTTGAAACTTAAGCTTCATTACTTCATAGTTGATTAACAATTTACCATAAGTGACGTCTCTGGGCCCTGATCTTGTTTCCCAAATTCGTTATTTGAGAGCTTCGGATAATATTGTGGCTTTTAAATATCAAGTTGATCAAAAATAACGCGACGTCTGGCTCATACAATGAAACATTTTTACAGCAAAGATGCTCTTCTGTGCCTTAAACGGGTTCAAGAGCTATAACTATTTGACCCACCATTTCACTCTTTTCATTATTAGTAGTCGAAGTATCTCGTCGAAGAGTTTTATAATCTTCTATCAAATTTAGTTCAGATTAGAAAATACCGGAAATACCGGTTTTTTGCCTTTCCAAAACCGGTATTTCGGTATCCAAAAATTGGCCGGTATTACCGGTTTCGGTATTACCGGTACTACCGGTTAGACAACCCTAATTGTAAGCCAGTTTTGTTTACTCCAAATAACAAATACGTCGAGCAAAGCTTGAAGGCGGCGACAATCCTCCATTTTTTCAACAGCCAAAAACAATTTCAAGTCATCAGCATATACAAGTCTGCAACCAGCACCCAATAGGAACGTAACATCGTTGAAAAACAGCGAGAAAAGCAACGGGCCCATATTGCTACCTTGTGGAACTCCAGACATGTTTGTAAACTGCGAAGAAATACAGGATCCAAGCTTCACACGCAGCACTCTTTCACGCAAGTATGAGCTTAGCCAACAAATCATCTGTTGAGAAGCCCCCAGATGGGAAAGTTTACGTAATAATACGGCATGGTCAATTCTATCAAAAGCAGCTTTCAAGTCCGTGTCGATTACATCAAAATACAAAACGAAGTAAATTCCATCAGATTCGTGCAAACGGAACGACCAGGCATAAAACCATGCTGCGCTGTAGATATATAGTTCCTAGTGCGGGACAAAATCACTCCACTCACGATTATCTCGAACAGTTTTGACGCAGCAGAAAGGCTCGTAATTCCGCGATAGTTTCTTACGTTTTGACGATCGCCAGTTTTATATACTGGGAACATAAATGACTGCTTCCAAATATTAGGGAATTTACCTTGTTCGAATGACTTGTTAAAAATCGTGCGCAAAGGAATGGTCAAAGGCTCGGCACAGCGATTTAACACCACCGCTGGAATACCATCAGGTCCCGTGGAAAATGAACGGTTTAATTTTCTTGCAGCTTCAATCACTATGTTGGTAGTAATGTCGAATAAACTCAAGTCAACTAAGTCGGACGGAACATGCGCAGCGGCTACATCCGCATCAAGGTCCGAAGCTGTTTTCTCGGCGAAGACAGATGCGAAAAAATGAAGGGTTACTGCTGGCGTGAGACAGGGCTGCATTTTATCACCGCTTCTGTTTCTCATCGTTATGGATGAGATTTTAGTTGGAGCAATTAGCAGTAGACCAAATCGAGGATTGCATTGGAATCCTCTAACGATAGAGCAGCTAAATGACCTCGACCTAGCCGACGACATTGTCTTGCTCGCATAACGCCGAAACGATATGCAGAGCAGGTTAAATGACCTCTCCGAGAGGTCCCAGGCAGCAGGTCTCACAGTCAATGTAGCGAAAACTAAGTCTATGGTAGTGAACACTGACAATTCCACCAACTTCACAGTAGCGGGACAACAAGTTGAGCAGGTAGACGCCTTTCAATAACTTGGTAGCCAAACAACGCCCGATGGTGGTACCAATACTGATATAGCCACACGGATCAGGAAGGCCAGGCGTGTCTTTGCAGGTATGCAAAACATTTGGCGCTCAAACCAGATCCCTCTACGTACGAAAACCCGAATCTTTAATTCAAACGTTAAATCCGTACTGTTGTATGCCTGCGAAACGTGGTGCGTCTCAGCGGAGACAACGCAAAAACTGCAGGTATTCATTAACCGGTGCCTGCGATACATCATTCGTGCCTCGTGGCCTGATAACTGGATATCCAGGAACTTCATGAGGAACTCCATCGTCGGTGTCATCAACGGCCGATAGCGACAGAAATTCGTGAACATAGGTGGAAGTGGATCGGACACACCTTGAGGAAAGGAGCGAACGAGGTTTGCAGAGAAGCACTCGACTGGAATCTACAAGGACAGCGTAGAAGAGGCAGACCCAGGGGCTCTTGGCGACGGAGTTTAGCCAACGACATCCGGGCTGTAGACGAGAACCTGTCCTGGCGATCGTCAGCAGTGGAGATCTCTGATTTCATCCCTTTGTTCTGCCGGACCGGTGGACATGGACACATAAGTAAGTAAGTAAGTAAATAGATGGTTCAAGAAGTATCTACATACGCGTGAGCCGGAAGAGTCACTCTTTTGCCCCGTTTGTACAGTAGCCAAGGAAACTCCGGAGCTTGTGATGTTTCACCGTCTGCGTTTCGAGACCACACAGAGTGAAATGCTACTTTGGATCTAGTAATGTGCTTCGAATGCATCTCGGGGAGACTTTCGAGTCCCGTCGAGCCGCGGCTATGGTTAGGATAAGGCGACGGCTTATTTTGCACGCTTTTCAACGCACCTGTTGGGGCGATTCGAAGAGTGAGCAGAACGAGAGCTACGATTTTTAGCAAAACCACTGGGTCTCGCAGTAGAATTTGATCTCATAACCAGGAACTTTGAGACGGCGGAGGCATTTTATGCTAGACTGAAAGCGGAGTTGAGTAGAATTGGGGCTGGTAGACGAGTTCGTGTCTTTGAGATCGCTGGTGACCGTGTACAACAACACTAGTAAGCACACTTAGCGGTGCTTTTAAGCTGGAAATGCGGGCCTATAAGACCGGTGGCTACAAAACGGTTGTCATCTAGTCCTAGGTGCTTTAACTTATGGCTTTTGTATACTGCTGTATCGCTATGAAGATGGTCGTCGTAATGCTGTTTCTACTTTTCGATTACTTCACACGCACTCGGAAGCTGATTTGCCTGTATATCTTGGAACAATCTCGGCTTGCCGTGCATAGCTTTTGTCTATGCTGTTTACAACATTTAAAACTTTATCTCTAATTCTACTAATTTGGATGCCACCACCACGAAACCCTTGTTGACCAGTTTAATGAATGCAGTATAAAATTGCTCAAAAAACAACCGCCGTTTGCTACGCTCATCCACCACTCTACCCTTGAATACATCGACAAAGCTGATGAGAAAGATCTCAATTTGGTGGATTACAGTGGGCTTGCCAACGAGGACATCATCGTGAATTAATTCCACCATCGATTATAGATAATAGCAAATAAAACAATTTCGAACGGTGCATGAAAAACGGCACACTCAATGGCACACGATTTAGCATAACAAGCAAGGGTGAGGGTGGCAGCACGAATAACGAACGTGAATGAGTGGAATCAGCAATGAGCGATGGGGAGATAACAGCCGTAAAATATCCTGCTGGAATCGGGGCGCGTGCAAGTAGGGCCCCTTCCGAACGTCAAATCAAGAGCGATTGAGTGATTTGTCAAAAGCCGAATAGAATTACAAAATGGAACTCGCCTGTTTAATCTCACTGATGGATTTATTTAATTGCAAAAAAGCCCTAAAAGTGAAGTGTATCACTTTTCCAATTTGCGGTGCGGTACGTCGCTCCAGTGTGCCATTATCGATTGCGATCCTTTTTTTCGCCAGGAGGTAAAAACCCGACCGGTCGGTGGATTGGATGCGTGTGTGCAATCGAACAAAATACGAACTCCACAACAATATGCTCAGAAGGGTTGGAAATAAACGGCGATTGGCGAGTGTGAAGCATAACCCTGAAGCCGTCCGATAATGTGCTCTAGGTCGTTTTCGTGCCTACCACTTCCTTATCCCCATTTGGTTAATGACATCGAAACGACCGAATATTTGTACCCCATCAGTCAAATTCGATGCTTCCAGAACCGGTGGTTGGCTTTTCCGGACCAACGTACAGCCAAGTTCTGAATAAGGGTAATTTGATATTGTTCGAGATACTATGAGTGTAAAGCAAGCAAAAAAAAGTTGCAAGAGAACTTCATAAATAACACTCAATATGGATAGACGTTTTCGTGTTATCTGTTGTGAAAAGTTTAGTCTTGAATTGAAACCGTGAGAGTTGGTGACTAGAGAGGTGTCTAACCTGATATGTTATACAACAATCCTGCTCTAGATAAAGTCTTTTTCGACTGATTGCTTTGGTTTTGGAGTTCGTCGAATAACATTCTTTTAACCTGTTTTAAAAACCGACGGAAAACATCAAGATATATGTAATTTTAAATCTTCTATACATCTTCTGTTTTTTCCCTCTCGAAAAACCATTACGCACTCATTAACATTCTCATTTTTATCTCCAACACAACACTCATTACAACCGTCAAGCGTTAATGATGCATTCCTCGCAAGCACGACTCATTCGCGATTGAGCTATTTTGTTCAAGGCAACGACACCGCTCGGCTCCCGGAGCAGGATAGACAACATCGTTATACAGCGAAAGAGTAATCGAGTCTGAAGCATCAATTTGCACGCCACATAGCGAGGGACGAAGGGAAATGGTCTCCGTTGGAGGCTGCGATAGCCCGCCCACCTTCACCTTCATGCGCTTCGTCCCGGTTGTCAGGTTTTCCTCCGCTGCTGTCACCCACTATTACGGTCCATCGTAATGGGTCAAGCGATGAACAATGGCGCCTGCGAAATGACCCGACCCGAGGTACAGTTATATTACCGGGTTGGACTGTTTGGCGAGTGGCGTGTGGAAATTACGAGCCCATTCGCAGCTGCGTCACACAATTTCAGGAGACTATCGCAAATGTTTAGATGCCAGCTGCTAAAATGCAGTGATGTAAACTAATTGGATCGGTCCTGCAGCCTGGATTGGATTGAAGCAAAGTGATAAATTTCGACGGATAGTGAAGATAAATATAAACAAAGCATGGTCCACGCGTTTGCTAATCATAATCATACGCTTCAGATGGCGGAAGATGCAGCGGAGGTTGATGATTCGAGTTTAGTTTAGTGAACCGAGGTCTTGGGAGAGATTGTTAAAAATGTTTCGTGATAAATAGTGGTGATTTAGTTCTGTATAGATAATGTGATGACTAGACTATGCTAAAGGTATCTAAAAAGATTCTTTTCATTTGCACTCTCCAAAGAACTTTGTTGCGAGTAGTTTAGATTATTTCGGTCGGTCTGTCTACTCAAGAGTTTACCTAGAGCGTAGAACACTGTGTTCGGTCAAAAGTACCAATAAAGTAAGCAGTTCGGTCAAAACAAGTTATGCCGTTTCAAGCAGCTGAGTCTAACAAACAAAAAAGTCCCAGTTTGCAGTACCAATGCGTTGACTAACTGACATGACACTGGCATTTCAGCTTGGACGCACAAGATCGTACAAGCAAACGATCACTGGCTTACAAACGAGCGATCGCTTATTTCAAACAACAGAGAGATATGCAAAATTCAGTTTATTTCAATGGAAATATGAATATCGAAAATAGCCCGGTAATTCTTTGCGTATTCTTTGCGTGCTTTACCAAACATGTAGCGCTGCTCGGCGATCTGGCTAGCCGACTCTTGGTCAATTTTCATCAGCAGTTCAACGGTCTTTCCAAACACATTACGATGGCATGCGCATGCGTATTCGCCGTGCCGACACTGTCCTGGAACCCTATGAAGGTATGAGCCTTCGGCAGGTCTTTCGTATCGTAAGCATATAGTTGTGCCCCTTGCCACAGAATGAGAGAAGCTGCCGTTTGCTCCAGCCATTCGACCGTTCATATTGTTTATGCAGGGAGAAAATCTTCATAGACAGCACCTTCACGGCGTCAAATAGGATTCGCAAGGTGCCAACATGCCCCTTCCTACTAAAAACTCTCCTGCTCCCCATTTCCTGAACCTCTCCCGGAACTACCGTTAGGTTTTACTTCAGGAGGGAGGACGTGCATGGACGTTCTAGCCGTTGCAACTCCGTTATCACGTCGGTTACCGCCCTATCGACGGCGCCCCATGCGCGTTGCTCCGCGCGCATTCTCTGCACGATGTTGTCGGCGTTGGTGTCTTCTGCAATGACCACAAGCCTCTCCCGCCGAGTGGCCACGAAACGCGGGCAGTGAAACATCACATGCTCCGCCCTTTTCTCGGCTACCGTGCAAACGGGGCAAAAGGGTGAGCATACCCGCCGACGCGTATGTAAATACTTCTTAAACCATCCGTGTCCCGACAGAAACTGGGTAAGGAAAAAGTTTACCTCACCATGTCGTCTACCGATCCAGGACAAGATGCTCTGGATCAGCCTATGGGTCCACCTACCGTGATCAGCGTGATCCCATTCCGCCTGCCAATGCCGAGTAGAGTCCAGTCTAACTCTATCTCTAGCGCCCCTGACGTTACTCTGCCTATGGCACTCGATGTCCTCACATAGAACTAGGCATATGGGAATCATGGCTGCAATGATCCCGATCGCATCCAACGATATGGTACGGTAACTGCACGCGACGCGCAAAGCCAACAGCCTGAACACCTTGTTCAGACATGCCTGATTGCGCTTACTATCCAAAGCCGGGGCCAATACCGGTACACCATACCTTAGCACCGACATAGCAACACTGACCATCAGGCGTCTCTTACTGCTGCTAGGTCCATAGCTGTTCGGTATAATCTTGGGCTGCGCGGTAACCGCTGTTGACGCTTTACCACAAACAAGCATAATCCACATGGCTGGTGAAGTTCAGCCTGTTGTCCGCCATAACACCCTGGTACTCCACACTTCGTTTGGAGACAATCACTTGTCCTCCAACGATGATTTTAGCTTCTAAGGCCGACTTGCGGTTACTGATCATCACCGCTTCCGTCTTGTGATGGGCCAATTGCGAGATACATGTATGTGAGGTGCATGCAGGAATCTATATATAGTCACTCTACTTCCCCCTTAACAACGAAAGTGTTGGCAACGCTGTCATGTGAAGCTGTCACAGTGCGCGATTATCATTGGCAACATTGCTCGCGTATCGGCCTCCTTTCCAGCGGACCCTTGGACAAGTAAGACGTACTTTGTTCATACAGCGCTTCTCCACGTCGAGTGATTTCTACAGTGCGATTTATAATGGCGTCTGGCATGAAACCTGTTATGCCATTGTGTATTCACACCAATCGTAGATTGACGCACGCCATCCAACCCTCTATTATGCTTATGGTGCCCGATGCCAGCATTTCCACCTCCTCTAGAAACTCGCCTACCACTGTAAGGACGATATCATCGGCAAAGCCAGTAATCTCGAGCACAGTGGGTAGTTCGAGCCTCAGCACCCCATCGTACATGGCATTCCAGAGCGTGGGGCCAAGAATCGAGCCCTTTGGAACACCCGCATTCACTTTGTACTTCTTCGTCCCATCAGCCGTGTCGTACACTAGCGTCCGGCCCGGTTCAAATATAAAAATGGCTTTAACTCGCTTTATAGGGTTTACCGAAAAGAAAACAGATTTACAAGCAGCTGGGGGTCAACAAGGTGGGCTTGTAGAATCTGACAAAAGGAGTAGACACACTAAAGGGCGTCCACGATAAAATTGAAACACACTGAAATTGCTCTAACTTTTGAACCGTTGGGTAAAATTAATTGAAACTTTGCGTGAAGAAAGCTCAAAGTGCATTGTTTATACTGTGTGAGTTTTTTTAGGTGCACAAAGATTTGAAAAATGGAGTCGAAAGAACAGCTTGTTTGCGAAAAAAATCTACACAAGTACATCGGAAATAACAATCTATCACATCGTGCCATCGGTAAAAAGTTGGTAATTCCGAGTTCTACGGTTTCTCCCGTCATAAAACGGTTCGAAGAACATCTGACTGTCGATCGTGACTCGTATTGTGACATACTGAGAACATCTGACTGCCGATCGTGACTGTATACTGTTAAGTCATACCCGCGTAGTTGGGGTCTTTGATGGGAAGCCAAGCTTCTCCTTCAGAGGTAGCAAAAACAATTGAATATTGGTAATATTTCAGAAGGTTCAGAACACCCCGGTGGCAACTTTGACGTTTGCGAACAAAATAGGTGAAGCCAACATAGCTGGATCACTGGATCACTTTTATACGTATCGGATCACTAGTGTGCGTGTAAAAGAACGATTCACACGATATTTCTGCAGCGCCACATGTGATTTTCGCTGCATTATCATTTATTTCTTGTCCTAAAGGCAACGTTTTCTGTTAGTTGATAGTAAATTATTTTATCGATGAATTGTTATTGAGATTCATGTAAAATTCTTCACTTCTACGTGATTATGTTTTGTTGGCTTGATCGCATCCCTTCACTGCCGTGTGAATGCTGCGTATTAAAAGCAGAACGCCTGTAGCGCCACCTCATTTTGTGTCGGTTGGTTGGTTCAGAAGGCCTCAAAAGAATACGGTTGCGAAAAGCCGAGCCCAGAAGTTATACGATCAAAAGCAGACGAAACCTCATTGCTGCATCAGCATTTTCATATATATAATTAGATTGCAAATAAGAGTTACGTACTGATATGTATTCAACAAAATCGTATTCGACGCGCTAAACCCGCTTGTCCGTACCATTTTGGAGGCAATATACGCACTGAGGAATAATATGGAGCGATACACTTATATAGGGTTTTCAATATTTCGCAGAGTTTTTTACATAAGAATCACTTGTCGCCCTGAGGTATTCTTTGCCGATCTCGAGATACAGCGTTTTAAAGCAAGCAATTCCCCAAGTACTAAGAGGTAAAACTAAGAGCAAAATAACTTTTTCATGAAGCAGTGATTCTCTACGCAATGTAAACATACTTTGGCATATCGGGAAAGCATTTATAACAACATAAAACATAGTTTTTCTTAACAGTGTTGCCAGCTTTTCAGTTCACTTGATTTATAGTACATTTATAGCAATATTACTTCATAAAGGCGTAAAATATACGTTAGTTGTTTAATCATAGCCTTGTTAACTGTTTTTCGTCTCGCTAATAGGCATGAGTTTTCTACCCTCCTTGTTTATTGCGTTTTTTGTTGCTAGGAGCCTAATATTTCCATCTATATACAGGGGTTAGAAAGATCGGGACAGGCAAAATTTTGATGAAATTCAAACGGTCATAACTTCCACAAAATTGGACAGTTTTAGATGAAACCAATTGCATTCGACGAAGAAATCTTTCTAGTTTTTCTAAAATATTTAAAAATTCGCAATAGTCAGCGGGCACCGGAGATATTCCGGGTTATCAGGGGGTATGTCAAAAACTGATTGTTTTCATCGCTTATATCTTTTTCTGTCATAGAAATTTATTCATATTCATATTTTATCCCAAAACTAGATTTCATTTCCAGTCAATTGGTGAAAAAAGAACGGAAATCCGACGAGAAACAACCAAGTTACGGCCATTTTCGTAAAATCAGTACTAGTAATAATCTATTTGCTCTGGCCAGTTTAGGACATGACGCAAACCATGTCAATATGAGCATCAAATGTTAAGCTTTTATGAGCCATTGACACTGGAAGCATTCCCAGATCCGCAGCGTGCCAGGGCAACCCTGTAGCATGGTTGTAGGTATCCCGGCAGAAGTGGTCGTTTCAGGGAATATCCGAAATCATGTCAATATGGCTGTCAAACTTAAGGATTTTCAACCCTCGTTAATTTTTGAAGTTTGACATTCATATTGGAACGGTTTTGGTCATGTTTTAAAATAGTCATAAAGTTGAGACATTACTGGCAACATTTCCAGAACTGATTTCACTAAAACGGCCATATCTGGGTTGTTTCTCGCCGAGTTTCCGTTATTTTTTTACCAGTCGACTGGAAATGAAATCTATTTCTGGGATAAAATATGAAAATCAATCAATTTCCATGACACAAAAAGATACAGGCGATTAAAAAAAATCAGTTTTTGACATACCCCCAGACAACCCGGATTATCTCCAGGGTTCGCTGATTATTGCAAATTTTGAAACATTTTAGGAAAACTAGGAAAATTTTCCCGTCGATTGCAATTGGTTTCATCTAAAAATGTTCAATTTTGTAAAAGTTATGGCCGTTTGAGTTTTATCAAAATTTTGCCTGCCGCGATTATTTCGACGGATTTTGATGAAACTTGGCATACACATTGCGTATGATGTGAGGAATGTTGTTAGCATGGTTTGAGACCCCTCCCCCATTAGAAAGGGGGCTCCCTTACGCGTTGTCACTCGTTCGGACCCAACTGAAGGAAAGTAATAGAGGTCAATAGACATAGGAAAACAAATAAACCTAGACAAAGGTGATTTCTGCGGGAAGCTGCAGATAGTTTTTAGTGTTCTTGTAAGTGTTCTTGTCTGTTATGTTTTCTGGAAGAGTCCAAAATTTCTCGAGTTCGATTAGTTTTTGAGTTAGGCAAAAATTTCTATTTCGTTTGTATGAGTGTCCTTATTCCCCTACCACAGGGGTGAGGGGTCTCAAACCATCATAAAAAAATCAGAGGGGTTGTGTACAAGACACGACCGCATATATAGTGACGCAGGACTACGTAAGTCTCTTTGTAGTGATAGTGGCAAGTAATCACGCTTGTAATCATTCGATTCTTCATGTATACATGCTCTTTGCAACATATATACATGCTACATGATTTGTATATAATATTTATCAAAGTAGTAACATTGCATACGTTCAATTCTCAGATTATCAGCAGCACATCTTTTCACCACAGAGAACAGATTAACAGGCTCGAAGGAAGTAATCGATTTTTTGTGTGTAAAATCTGTCGGTAGCGCCCTCCAGAAATAGTTTGCCAAACGCATAAAAAATATCCATGTACCTTTATCAATATTTCTTTGTGCTGGAGTTACATAGCAGCGATGGCAGCGACATCAAGATTTAGTTTGCCACTTACTACTCGAGAGGTGCTCTATTGAGGGATTACTCGTAGATTACATGAAAACCTTTTACACACTTTTTGTCAATTACCTGTTAGTCTGTTCTCTGTGTTTTCACTACAATTCTAATGAAACGGCAAGCATGCGTATTAAAACAGAGTCGTATTATAACCACAGAGAAAAGATTACCATGTAATTGACAAAAAGTGTGTAAAAGGTTTTCATGTAATCTACGAGTAATCCTTCAATAGAGCACCCCTCGAGCAGTAAGTGGCAAACTAAATCTTGATGTCGCTGCCGTCGCTGCTATGTAACTCCAACACAAAGAAATATTGATAAAGGTACATGAATATTTTTTGATGCGTTTGGCAAACTATTTCTGGAGAGCGCTACCGACGGATTTTACACACAAAAAATCGATTACTTCCTTCGAGCCTGTTAATCTGTTCTCTGTGTTATGACCGAACACCACAGCTGTGGCACATTTTTCCAACATAGATATCAAGTTCGCCGAGGTTTAATCGTTTCGCAGTAAAGAATTTGCGATCTGTTGTGACTCGTGTCAGTTTTTCTGTCACACTTCACTAACACAGACATCAAATTGGACTAGGTTTAATCGCGTTCGTAAGAAATCTGTTAGCACGAGTGGGCTTTGATACTCTCTCTGGCGTACTTCCCAAGCAAGGACATCAAAATGGTCTAGGTTGAACCGCGGTGTTAAGAAATCTTGTTGAAATGAGGGAACTTGGTCACTTGCTTTGGCTTACTTCCCAAGCACAGATGTCAAATTGGTTAAACCTATACCATCGTAAAGAATCTTCCAACCAATCACGAAGCGAGAATTCTGGTAAACCATAAGTTCATTATTTTCAATTTTTCAATAGTTCAACATCATGAATCCATACTTTTCTTCATTTGTGTCAATTCTTAGAAGATTTTCCGATCGATTGGTGTAAGAATATCAAAAATCGATCGGAAAACCGCTGAGCTATTAGCGCTCAAAACCTTTCATTTTTCGTGACGCTCGCATTTTTCGATTTTTTGGAATGACACCCTATCTCAAAACTTGCCGTAAGACGTAGTCCTACGTCAAAAATCCTACCTACAGAATCCCTCACATCCCAAATTTGGTTCCATTGGCTTGACAAGTTCTTTAGTAATGAGGAAGTTTGTATTTCATTTGTATGGGAGCCCCCCTCTTATAAGGGGGAGGGGTCATAATTCCCCTCCTAAAGAGGGGAGGGGTCTCAATTCACCATAGAAAAAAAATGTCACCAAAAACACCCATCATATAAAAAAAATAACCTCCAAAAACCTTACCATGCCAAATTTAGTTCAATTTGATGGATTAGTTTTCGTGTTATGGAGAAATTCGTATGTCATTTGTGTGGAAGCCCCCCTCCTGAAGTAGGAAGGGGTCCCAATTCACCATAGAAAAAATTTGCCACCAAAAACTCCCATATGCCAAATTTGGTTCCATTTGCTTGATTAGTTCTGGAGTTATGAAGAAATTTGTATTTCATTTGGATGGGAGCCCCCTTCCTAAAATGGGGAGGGGTCCTAATTCATCATAGAAAAAATTCTTGCCTCCAAAAACCTTCGCATGCCCAATTTGGTTCCATTTGATTGATTAATTCTCGAGTTATGAGAAAATTTGTATTTCATTTGTATGGGAGCCCCCCCTCCCAAAGAGAGGTGGGGTCTCAATGCACCATATAAAAAATTCTTATCTCCAAAAATAGCCACATGCCAAATTTTGGATTTTGGATTTGCATTTGCCTGATAAGTTCTCGAGTTATGCAGAAATTTGTGTTTCATTTGTTTGGGAGGGTTCTTAACCATCATAAGAACCTTCCTCGACCCCAAAAACCCCTACATACATGCAAATTTTCATGACGTTCGGTTCAGTTGTTTTCGATTCTATAAGGAAGATACCGACAGACAAACAGAAATCCATTTTTATAGGTATATAGATAAATGATTTCCCGATATGCCAAAATATTTTTACATTGCGTAGAGAATCACTGCTCTAAGAAAAAGTTATTTTGCTCTTAGTCTTACATAAAAAAATGGAAGATTGCTTGCTTTAAAAGCTGTATCTCGAGATCGGCAAAAAATACCTCAGAGTGAAAAGTGATTCTTGCGTAAAAAAATCTGCGAAACACGATGAAGTTGGAATTTTTAAGATAAAATTGTCTTCATTGAGAGAAAAATGTAAATTTAGTTTTCAAATTGAATTTAAAAATATTTGGCAGCACTGGTGCTCAAAAATATCTCTTTCGAATTTCTTGGGTAATTTTCTTTGAATATGTGAAAGTAGTGTCTTTCCAAACCTAATATTTCCCGAAATATAAGCAAAAGAAAACAAGAGGTTTAGACAAAATCAGATGGGTTGTGTACAAGACACGACCGCATATATAGGTGACGCAGGACTACGTAAGTCTCTTTGTAGTGATAGTAGCATGTATTCATGCTTGTAATCATTCGATTCTTCATCATTAGCGGAACTAACGCTTATTTCTAGGGGGCTATAGCCCCGGCATTTTTTCGACTATTTTCCAGCTTAATTTTACTAGGGGGGTTATATGCCTCCTAGGGAGGGCTTAGCCCCCCCTAGTTACGCCAATGTTCTTCATGTATACATGCTACATGCGTTGTATGTAACATTTATCAAAGTAGTAACATTGCATACGTTCAATTCTCAAAAGATTTAACAAAATTTTTAACTCAATTTAACAAAATCAAGAACACAGACTATTGCTTTCCTGCTACCTTACTGAAATTAAAGATTGTTTTTATTACCCATGGTTCCCAACGTTGAAAGGATTTTACCAATTCAATCCTATTTTATCAACAGCACATCTTTTCGCTACACTTCTAATGAAACGGCAAGCATGCGTATTATACAGAGTCGTATTGTAACCGAACACTACAGCTGTAGCACATTTGTCCAACACAGATATCAAATTCGCTGAGCTTTAATCGTCTCGCAGTAAAGAATTTGCAATCTGCTGGGACAACGAACTTGTGTCATTTTTTCTAGCACAATTTCCTAACACAGACATCAAATTGGACTAGGTTGAATCGCGTTCGTAAGAAATATGTTGGCACGGGGGGCTTTGTCACTCTTTCAGGCGTACTTCCCAAGCAAGGACATCAATATGGTCTAGGTTGAACCGCGGTGTTAAGAAATCTGGTTGAATTCAGGAAACTTTGTCACTTGTTTTGGCTTACTTCCCAAGCACAGATATCAAATTGGTATATGTTTAGATCATCGTAAAGAATCCTCCAACCAATCACGAAGCGAGAATTCTGGTAAAACATAGGTTCATTATTTTCAATTTTTCAATAGTTCAACATCATGAAACCATACTTTTCTTCATTTGGGTCAATTGTTACAAGATTTTCCGATCGATTGGTGTAAGAATATTGAAAATCGATCGGAAAACCACTGAGCTATTAGCGCTCAAAACCTTTCATTTTTCGTGACGCTCGCATTTTTCGATTTTTTGGGATGACACCCTATCTCAAAACTTGCCGTAAGACGTAGTCCTACGTCAAAAACAGTTATTTTGCTTAAAACTGCAATCTGGCAAAATTTGGCTCAAATCCGTGAAGGTCGATTACACGTTTGAGCTTTTTCTCGTTCACTAGACGTGGAATGACCCGTATGTGTTGTGAATAAAATCAGTAGTGGAATTCAATCGTGAAAAAGTTTTCTTTAATTTCATTCAAAGCATTAGGTTGCTAAGTGCCGGAAGTCGATTTGATGAATATCTGCTCAACCTATGGCTTAACACATTTGATCTGGATAAATAAACAAGATTTCCAGTACACCGATGAGCAGAACGAACCTTCTGCGGCTTGAAAATTGATTTCTCAAAAATGTATTCAAGCGTGAATAAAATGACTTTCTTATTTTATCAGAAACATCCAAAAACCTATGATTTTATTTACTGAATTTACCTTAAATTTCATAGTAACTTCACTGAGAAACAGTATTAAACTTATAGTAGGCCTAAATGCAGTGTTGGGCACCGCTAATTCGCTAATTCGCTAACCGACCAATCGAGAAACGCTAGTTATACTTTATAATTTATACTCAGACTAGCCGAATTGTTGCTGGGCCATGATTCCAAATGAAGTGCCGCTGTTTATTTTAAAATTAATAAACTGTAAAGCATTTTATCCATTATAATAGGTTTTGATCTTAGGTAAATTAAGAAAAGTCATGGAATAAATGTAAATTACAAATAATTTGTACAGCGATAGATTACAATGCGACTAATTGCGATATGTTCAAGAATAAACAGTAACTGTTAATTTGCAGTTTGCGATTAGTGATTAGCGAAATTTCCACGATTATCGAGCAAATTGTATCGGTTAGCGAATTAGCGAATTAGCGGTGCCCAACACTGCCTAAATGGAATATAAAGTACACTGTTTTTGGTTTTTTATTTATATGGTAAAAAGTCGAAAAATTTAATAAGTATAACAGTGCGCAATCACGTCCTTGTTCGTTGTACAAACTGCGGTTTACATTAAAATTGACTGCGAACACAGTAATATTTGTGGTTATTTTAGTGTAACTTGATTTTTATCTTAAATAATAAATGTGTTGGTATTACAAATTCACCATTAGGTAGGTTAAATCCGGTTTTTACTTTGAATACAGAGAGTTAATTGCAATAAAATATCATGCTGTTACTATGTAAATTTCCATAATTTGTTTCAAACAGAAAATGAATCACTAATTATACTAGAGCATAAATGAAAAAACTAATCTCTCCTAGGCTCTATTTTCCAGTTAATGATAGATAGTAAATATAGATGATACCATCACGATATGAGTTTGCAATCGACGTCATTTTGCAATGTTAGTCGCCGTGTTTAACGTTGGAAGCATGCTCGCTTCTAGGATATCACGGAATTATGACTGAAAGCAAAATAATCATCCGTCGTAAGCTCACGCTAGCACCGATTGCAGGATAAAAAAAATATACTTTGCCGAGACGCAGTGAGTTTTTCCAGCAGCTCTCGAAGTGCCACGCAGCCCCCTAGAATTTAATTTCTTAGCGGCTGCCCCGAGAAACGAAAATAGACCCACTGGGGAACAGAACATCCTGTTGCGGAATAAATGGATGACGAAGAAGAAGCATCGGGTAGGTAGGAAAAATGGGTAGTGTATGTTTATATCTTTCACTTTCTAATAATAAATTGTACCGGCCTACGAAAACATTGTCCCCTGTGTTCAGCCGCAAAACCAGTCAAGCAAAGCCCGAGAGCCGTCCCAGTACCAGATGCTGAGTTCGCACAAATTATCCAGTTGATTTGTTAAAGCGATTGTTTCTAGTACTAGGACATGTTTTATTTTTGAGCAAAATTTTGGGCCTCGTGAATATAAATAGAAGCCTGGCACATATGCGGCTCTAAGAAACTCTTAGTAACAGTTCATGTGATACATAACCCGAAAGGATTGTTTATCTATCGCGGAAAAGTACCATATTTTACTGCATTAGCTCCTGTGGCAGTGATAAATATACATACACTGATGGGGGTGAGGTCCCATGAAAACGTTTCATTAGAACCGAAGGTTGGTTTAGATATAAATAAACTATTGCGGCAAATCGAGCTGCAAAACGGGCTCTGCTTTTTGCTTCTGTAACAGAAACGAACGACAAATCTAAAATCACATGCATGCTGAACACTCCACAAAAGATCACACGAACGGCAATATTGATAAGTCTAATCGCTCACATGGGGAGATATATGCGTCTGAAATATGACACTGAACCAAACAATGAAAACCGCAGACTCCCTAACACAAACTGTCCGGCGCATAATCCCATAACCCATCGAGAGCAAAATATACTGCACTGTACGTGTCGGTACACCTCATAGTAGGGCTTACCAACGGTTGCATGACGCTGGAAGAGAGCATAGTTCTTTGCCAACGCCGTAATTAACATTGCCCGAGGGACTGTGGAGTATCCGTGTTAGTGTTTACTAACCACAATTAGGGTTGCCAGCTAATGGCAGATGGGTATATAGCAGATTCCCCCGTCTTAATTTTAGAATGTTATTTAGTAGCGATTGAATTTATGGTAAGGAGAAAATAAAACTTACCCATTATGTTCGATCCAGAGCTAACCGCAGCGTCCGTCGGTTTGTGTACACCGTTGTCATCCACCTTGCCAGCAAGGACAGTACTGCTACTGTTAGCACCGCTACTATCCGTTGACAGCTGATAGCGATGGTGATGATGATGATGATGACTATGATGAATATTCATTCCCGTTTCTAGTTCATCCACCGTGGCAGTTACTCGAAGTCCTGCTCCGGTCGAAGTTTCCTTTGATGGCTGTTGTTGGACACGCCGTTGTTCTTCCTCGATATCGTTGAAAACTATCATTTCATTAGTTTGGTAATTGCAGTAGATTCCACTGGCTACACTTGGTTTATCACTAATGCTTGTCTTGAGTGGGCCACTATTGTGCATTTCGTTTTGGTAGTTAAAATACTTCAGCCGATCTTCGACATCGCTTTCATCTTCCAGCGGAGATTGCAGAACTTGAGTGTAGGAAGGCTTGAGCGACGATCGCTTTGCGGTCGTTGATGTTGCGGATGAAATTGGCGCCGAATACGGCAGGGCACTGCTGGGTGACAAGTCCCAGTGATAGCGCGAAGAACTACTAGGCGTTCCGGGATCTTGCTTTGGAAGATTATAGTAGTGCGATTGACGACCGCCGTAGTAACTATGGTGGGGATAGCTTCCCTTGTGTATTTCTTCCTCGTCATCCTCTTCGTCGTCCGAAGGTAGAAAATGGCTACCACCGCCTCCGACGGTGTTGGCGTTATTCTCCGTGGGGGACACGGAAAGAGGCGGTGGTTGATTGTTGTAGTAGAAGCTGTATTTGTCCACGGAGGTGGAGGTGTGCCTAGTATTGTTGCGGCTACTGCTTTCATAGTGATTGTTGTTCATCCGTGAGCTAAAGTCTGATTTGTCTCCTAACAGATCATACCCGGAACCAGCTACACTGTTGCCAAGGGAGGATCTGAACGAGTTAGACTCCATTCCGTAAGACTTACTGTTGAACGTATATGACGATGATGCGAGCGAGGTGGGTGTAGTTAGCGAGGACGATGTGCCCGTCATGTCCGATTTGCTGTTACTGGTAATTATGCTCATGCTGTTGATGTTGTTAGCGATCAAATTATTGTTGTTGGCACCACCAGCGCTAGAAGAGTTTGTATGACAGTGCTCAGCACTTCTAGGTTTGCATTTTGGGAACAAAATGGAAATTTTCTGTTCGCTGAGATTCAACGCCGATACCGACGCAGGGTCGCTTCCGGTGCCGTTGGTGCTTGCGCTCGCGTTCAGCGGGATGGAGATGATGCTCTGCTCGGCGGAGGCCTGTGCTGTAGAAGCGTTTGTGGTTGCTGCTGCTGATGAGGATGATGACGATGATTTCTTATCTAGCGTGATGGTTGAACTGACCATTGTATTGTGAAAAGCGTGAGATAATTGAGAAGCGTCTTCTCAGAGTAGTGGATTTTTGCTTAGTTTGGTGACTATCGAAAGGTTACCTGGGAAGAAGTTATTTAGGTGATGATTTTGTTGTTATCATGTGTCATAACAGTGTCAGTGCTAACGAAACGATTTTTCGAAGTCCCTCTTTTTATTCGAATGTAATTTAAACTATATTGAAATGCAACCTGCTTAAAAACAGCTGTGGCAATTAGCTATGATGGTAAAATCTTGAAATTCATCAAAAATCGAAATCAGCCGTGAATCATGTCCTGCAGAAAATGCGTAAAAAATCTCTCTTTAGTTTATCCATTTCTACAGCAAGAAGCATAAAACTCATACATCTCGAGCGACATTGAGCATTTCTCATTGAAATGGGGCCACTATTGACACGAGGTCTTCAAATATTAGAAATTTTGTTCTCGATTGGTTGAAAATGGTTAAAAAATGAGAAATGCACTTTTAATATTTCGAGACAGCAGACCCATCGTTCGCCAAGGGGCCCGACAATTCAAAAAAATGTGAAACTTTTACCCAACCTTGAGATCTATATCCTGTGATATTTTCTAATAGCGAATTTGTTTATTCATTCCGGGTTGGAACTGAATGAATTTTATCTGTCAGATAGGAGCAAATGAACACAAAAAAATCATCCGGTTCCAATCCGGATTGGATAAACAAATTCGCCATTAATTTGTAATGAAACAGCTAACAAATCGCACAGTTCTGTGTAGAAAAAGAACTGGGCTTTCAAATGGAGTAAACATTTTTTTAATGGCCGTCTTTGATTTGGTCGTCATACTGGATTTTATCAAAAAATCGCCGTTTTCGCCATGGCCCCTCAACCGATTTTCATTTTAAGACCGCCTTTGGAAACCTGAGAAAAAATACCACAAGAAACATTCATAAAATTAGGTGTGCATTGACTTTAACTAAATAAAACAACCAGTTGTCTGTAGCATGGTTCATAGTTTTCATATAATTATTATGGTATTGCTAAAATTTACTATGAAATGAACTAAAAACGTTCCCAAGCAACAATGTGAGTTTGATTGTACTCTTATGGTGGTTTTCATGACCAATTTTGGTCTTGAATGCCATCCTAACAGTGTAATAAAACTCAAATTGTTACTTGGGTTAGGTACTATTTTGTAAAGATAAATGATAAGGCTTTCAAATAAAGTGTAAAAAAATTGGCATTCATTTTGGATTTAACTGCTGTGTTGGATTTTACCAAAAAATCTCCATTTTCGCCAGGATCCCCCCAACCGATTTTAATTTTAAGTCAACCATTGGAAAGCAGAGAAAAAAATATACAAATTCATCAAATTAGGTGTGCAGTGGAATTAATCCGATTAAACAATTAACTTTCTGCAGCAAGATTTAACATTACATGAGAATTGTAAACCTTGCTACAGATAATTAATTGTTTTATTTAGTTAATGTCACTCCATACCTAACTCGATTAATGTTTCATGTAGCATTTTCACTCAGCTTCCTAATGATGGTTTTGAAATTAAAATCGGTTGGGGGGTTCCTAGCGAAAATGGCGATTTTTTTGTTAAATTCCAACACGGCGATCAAATCCAAGATGACCGTCAATTTCTTTTTCACTTCATTTGAAAGCCTTATGCTTCATCTTTACAAAAAAATAACGTTTGTTGTTTATTTCATAGTAAATTTTGGCAATATCATAATAATTATATGAAAACTATGAACTATGCTACAGACAACTGATTGTTTTATTTAGTTAATGCCAATGCACACCTAACTTTATGAATGTTTCTTGTGGTATTTTTTCTCAGCTCAGCATCATTGGCAGATGGTCTTAAAATAAAAATCGATTGTGGGGTTCATGGCGAAAACGGTGATTTTTTGATAAAATCTTATATGGCGACCAAATCCTAGATCACCAAAATTTATTCTTCTTTACAGAACCGTTGGTTGTTTCATTGCAAATTTAGAAAATGTCACATGATATAGATCTGGTAATTCTCATTTTTTCACTATTTTCAACCAATCAAGTACAAACGTTCTAATATTGGAAGACCTCGTATTAGTAGTGGCCCAACATTTCAACGAGAATTAGTCACATGTCAAAAGGTCCAATCTAGGGTACTTTTTCATTTCGACGTATCTGCAAATGAGAGATTCTCTTCGTGTCTCCTCTCTTCCGCTGTTTATGTCGATACTTAGATGTCATCCCAAATGTATGCAATACGAATTTTCTTTCTCTTTCCTGCACACGCGTTGGATAGGTCGTCTGCTCGATTGGAATGACACCGACAGATAATTATCATTCCAATTTTGACATTGTCGCCACTCTAGATATAGTCACTCTAGCGATACTAATACATTTTGACACATCAGCTTTGCCTGAATCCAGCGGGGTGCTATCCAGTCGACTTAATGAAGGGCGCTTTTGCAGAAAAAGCGCCCGCGTGACCAGTAAATTTACTGCCAACATTGTCGAGTGAAACCAACCCGGTAACAATGTGACAGCTCCCATACAAATCAAGCGTACCTAAAACTGTTGGTTCATGGTTCACGACAGATGTATGAGAGCGGCGTAAAAGTCAAAGAAAAAACTTATCATTTTTTGGCCAAAAATCCCTTATGTTTGGTTTTTGTTTGTGTTTGGAATTGGTTTATTATTTCAAAAGAGCATTTTACGCACTGACAACAATATGTCAAGTAGTAAAACGTTTCCGTGGTAATGACAATAGCAGCATAACTGGTTCTTCTGTCATAATAAAATGCTCTATTTGGTTCTGCCATGTAACAGAGTGTTTTTTTTTTGTACAACTGCAACAATCTCTATTGCTTGGATCTACTCTTGAGTTTTGTTTAACTTGTTCTGTTAACGACAAAATCGATCCAGCAATCATGAAAGAGCATTTAATTTTGAATTGCGCAGCGGATAAGTTTCAATGAAACACGCAATATTCAAATACTTTAGAGCAGACAACCCGTACACAAGAGTGACAATCTTGTAATAAATACCGCTTTTTATCTAGTAAACAAATCAATCAAGCAACCCACCAAGAATTCAAACGGTTTTGCCGAAAATATGAAACAATGCTGAATTAATCAATGTGCACTTTTCGAATCGTTGTCTAGATAGCTTTTTGCGTTCACATTTAACGTAACAAAAGTGAACATTTCCTTTGGAAATCGAAGGTACGTCAATTTTGACCGGCACGTAAAAACGATCGTCGCGACATTTTTTACACTGGCGGGTGTTATGGAAAACTGGTAATAACTGTCACTTTGTTACGGGGTAGAGTGAAACGTATGCAGTGACTTGCTATTTCTTTTTCGCATGTGCTGAGATGTTGGCGTCAAAAGCACGGCACCCATCGCAAGCCCCTGCCTGAATTGGTTGCCGGAGTCACTAGCTAGCCAAATGTTTTGAAAATTTTCTTTTCAATGCATTAGTATCGCCGTAAAAAGCGGAAGAGAGGAGACACGAAGAGAATCTCTCATTTGCGGATACGTTGAACTGAAAAAGTACCCGAGTAATGTGCAAATGCGAGATTCTCTTCGTGTCTCCTCTCTTACGTCTATCCCGGCAATGCAAATGCATTTGAAAATATCGGTTTTGCATGAAACGATTGCTAGTGTCATTAGCTAGCCAATCGTTATGAAAAATTGCGTTGAAATGCATTGACGCCACCGTGATAAGCGTTTAGAAAGGAGCATTGGATCTCTGTTTCGACATTTTTCTGTGACACAGAACTAAATTTCAAACTGTTAGGCGGGGACGGGAAATCACTTCATAGAACTTCATAGAAATAGAACGGCCATTGTTGTTTCGGACCATGCATCGAGGGGCCCTTCAAGTAGGGGCTACTATCAAATTATGTGTGAGAGTATATTGGTGACATGGATCCGGGTCCGTTACAGAAGTGCTAGTCGTGGACGAAGAAAGTAAAACACTCACAGCTGAATTTCGTAGTGCTGAAGAATAAGAACAGAAGAGTCATCCGTTGGAGACCCATAGCTGATTGTACATGCGCATTCAGGAGCATCTACAAATCTGGTGATATAAACGACAACGACAGGCTCAATCTAGGGTTTAAAACGCGACGGGAATAAAACGTGACGGTAATTGTAATAGAAAATGAGCATTATGTCTTTGAAGGGGGTAGAAGTTAAGATGTCATTTATTTGACTACTAGCGAGACTATATGTGGTAACGACGTGGGAAACAGCGTATTTAACGGCAAGTTCGTTTCGGAATAGTCATAGATCAACAGATAACAAAAGCTAGGTCAGAAGTCGCATGCACACAGGGAGACTATAGCCGTCGAAAACGAAGCCCACTGCCGGAAGAAGCAAGAAGAGGACGTGCTCTTCAATGCAGAGGATAAGTTTGGAGTGTCCTAAGAAGAGTCAACAGCTTCAGAAGGCGGATTTTGCATGTGAAAAGGCGTTACGGACTTTTGGCGAATTACAAACTGAAAGCGGAGAGTAGCGCAGGCGTATGAAGCACGAGCTACAGGTATTTGCAGAGATTCCCATCGTACACCTGGCCAAAATCAGGAAGTTACGAGCGGCCGGTTACTTCGCAAAGATACCGGACGACTATGCAGCGGAAAACCAACATGCTAGATGCTTCGACCAAGTTGAAATTAAAACCGATTTGCTGATGTCGAGACGCTCAGCGAGTAACCCAGAATCGAGTACAATTGAGACATGTTCTTGACACGAACTCTATAGTACTAGAGTAGGAGGAGCAGGAGGGCAGCGACACTGTTAACAGGCGGTCCAATACCTCAGAATGAGTTCCTATGACATCGGCTACAATTTATCGCTCGATCAAGATGAACGGAGTATAGAGATTTAAAGAGAAATACCGCTAACCACCAAAAAGGCGCCGGTGAGCACCAAACAATGGTGTAATAAATAATGGTGAGTGCAAAATTAAGCGTGTGATTGGCAGATAAGAACTCAGAAGCTTTCATGACGACGGAGGTATGGCCGCAAATGTATTAGGTGCTCAAATAAGTTTCGGCTCTTTGTCGATTTTTTCATATCCAAAATGTCATGAATAATAAAACTTAGACATTTGTGAATAACCTGTTTTGACCAGGGGATCTGGCTGTAAAAAATTGGGAAACTCCCGATCGGATGCTCCTGCCAATATAGCTGCCAAAACGCAACTTAGTTTGCTAAAAAAGGAGATAAATGCTAGGTTGAATGCATTATTTCAATCAAAACAAAACAAACGACAATTGCATTGCATGTTTGAAATGTGGGTTACTGTTAACTGCAGTAGAAAGGAATAGAGTGGTAAGTCCCTTGGTTCGCAGTTAGTCGTAAGCCGTTTGGTCCGTGACAGCACAAACATCACGGACCAAACACAATCTGCATTAACGCACATAAGTATGCAATTTGACAGCAATGCCTGTGACCTCCCAGTTGGCCATGAGGTAAGACGCTGGTCTAATAAGCCAGTCGTCGTATGTTCGAATCTCGGCTGGGAGAGGCTGGTCGAGTCAATAGGATCGTAGCACTGACCCCGCACTGTCCTGTATTCTAACAGCTGGTTTCGAAGTCTGTCGTGTAAAAACAGAAGGTCAAATTTCGGTAACGGAATTAGCACCCAGGCTTTGCTTTGCTTTGACAGCAATAAATCTTCCCCAGTTTCGAGACAGTGGTGACAACGCAAAACAACGGGTTACACTTTTGATTGTATGAAGATGTTTGAGTTTAGTACACTGAAGTCGCTTTTTAAGCGGTTTCTTTTTACGCGACTATTTTTACGCGGTTTTCGGAATTTACGCGGTTTTTTACGTGGTTTTGATTTACGCGGGACGTATCCTGCGCGTAAAAAGCGACTTGAGTGTATAGTAAGAGGGGTATGAAATGGAGACGGCAAATGAGGAAGCGTCCAATATAGCTTCAGCCATCCCAAGCCCCTACCTAGAGCTTCCACGTGGCCTTACCCGGTAATGCTCTATTAAGTAGCCAAGCTAGACGGCGCGATGCTGGGTGGTTCCCGGCTGCCTGATCTCAAAACTGCAAGTTTGAGTAATGATTGAGCCACAGGACCTTGTTAGTAGGCAAGCTTAACATAAGTTATTTTAATTATTAATTTCGTTTTAGCTTATGAAGCACCTTCTACTGTTTAGTGAAAACTCTGGCCGTAAAAATTTAAATAATGCTCATGGATACCAGAAGAGAAAATTAAATTAATGATGGAAGCACTAATGGAAACATGGCAACTCTATTCCATTCGAAGGACTGCTGGTGAGATTGTTCTATTTCATTTCATCTTAATGGTGAAATCAGTGTTGCTATATTTAGTAATGTTCATACCTTGCTCATTCATATAACACATATTCTATTACATTGCCATTTACCATCATTACAATAAAGGGGAGGGAACATCAGGGTATCTAATGAATCGAAGACTAGATGAGGGATGTGGTAACCAGCCCAAGTCATATAAGGCCGGAAAGGATTTTGACGCGCCCTTCTAGCACACAAATCATCACGCAAGACAAGTTTGCATCGCGAAATTAGATATCTAGAAACCGGAGGTCTATGCTGGAAGGAGTGTCTTATATTTCCGTGAGATCATGTAAGTGACATTGCTTACAGATCCACCAAACCCCTTTTGGTCCTTCACGAACAGCATTGACATGAAAGTTGCTGGGTAGATAAATGCGATTCTGCAGTAATTCTACTTGCATACAATGGGAAACTCTGAGGTGATGGTGGCTATCCCCATACATACATACAATAATGCCACATAGTAAGAGGATTTTCATCTTCATTTGAAGAAAATAGCGACTGAAGCGTTTCGAAAGGTCCAAAAAGTATTTACCGCTTCAAGGAACCAACGTGCCGTGATTGGTTTGGCCGCTTTGGAAGATGTAAGGATCTGTGCTAAACGCAAGAAGAGTTTGAGATACGGCTACTTTACTGCTTACTTTCTTAGAATACTGACAATGCTTATTTGCAGTTAAGAAAACAGAAGCGAAGACAGCAAATCCGCCTCTTCCAAGAGAAGAATCGCCACCCGGAGGAGGAGTCCAAAGATCAGCTGTACCGCTTTCACGATACACCGACGTTCTATCAAAGACTCGACGAATCTCGTAAAAGCTTTGAGCTGCGAGCTGAAATATGCAGAGATAAAGATGGAGATATTTTGACTCACGACGGTGCGGTTATCGAAAGGTAAGAGTAGCAGTACGATGAACACCCGAATGGCGTACTGACGAAGGACCGTGATAGAGTGGAGGAAGTGACTTCATTGGTGCAGCAAGCAACGGAGATGTACCACCCCCATCGATAAGCATAAGCATAAGCATAGGATGTGCCACCCTCATCGATAAGCGAAGTTAAAGAAACCATCCAGCGGCTGAAGAACAACAAAGCAACAGAAAAGCATGGCATTGGAGCGGAACTTATTAAAATGGACCCGGACAAGTTGACCAGTTGTTTCCATTCAATTTATCTGCTCTGCCGACGACGTGAATGCTGTGGGTAGAACATTTGAGGCGGTGGAAGATCAGTACACCAACGAGACCGAGCGAGACAGGGCTCGTTTCGGCAGTACCTTGGTAATCGACAGGAATGAGTTTGTGATAGTCGACCAGTTCGTATACCTTGGTTCGCTGGCAATAGAAGCCAACAATACCAGCCGTGAGATTAAAAGGCGTGTTATCGTGCGTACTACAGACTCCACAAACAAATGCGGTCGAACAATATGAGCCTCCGTAGAAAGTGCACATTGTCCAGAACGCTAATTAGACCGGTCGTCCTCTACAAGCATAAAAAAGGACACTGTTAGAAGAGGACTAACGAGCACTTGGAGTTTTCGAACAGCGGGTGCTAAGAACTATCTTTGGCGGCGTGCAAAAGAACGGTGTATCGAGGTGAAAAATGAATCACGAACTCGCGCGTGTCTGCGGCGAACCCAGTACCCAGAAAGTGGCTAAAGCTAGACGAATACGTTGGGCAGGACATGTTGCTAAAATGCCGGACAACTATCCTCCAAAAATGGTTTTCGCATCGAATCCGGAAGGAACAAGACGAAGAGGGGCACAATGAGCGAGGTGGCAAGACCAGGTGGAGTGAGATCTGGTGAGCACTGGGTGCCCGCGGAACTGGGGATCAGCTGGCGTGAACCAAACTAGATGGAGGAATTAAGTTACGCGAGCCTCGTCATAAGATGTAGGGCCAACTAAGTAAGTAAGTACTCTACCGCAACTCGCATAACAGTACTATTTTTATAGGAAACACCAAATGGGACTGTTATACGAGTAGCGGTAGTACTAACAAGAAGAATTCGTGAAGAAATTTGAATGCCAAAAACTCTATTATATATCAACATGTAGTTGAAGTGTCAATAGAAGGTTAATTTACTTCTAATAATAATGCTTGTGGGTCCCTGGGTGCTCCAGCAGCAGAAAAAAAGAAAAGGCTTTCTTCATCACATCAAGGTGCGTGGTTCATTAGCAAAGCAAAATCTTGCGTTGTAGCTTGTAAGCGTCTTTAAGATTTACCCTTCTTTATCAACTAGTGCAACGATCCTGCTGACTGTAGTATAAAGCACCTACTGATTCTTGCAGCACTGTCCAGCCCAGATTCGAACATACGACGATTGGCTTGTTAGACCAGCATCGTACCTCGCAGCTAACTGGGCGATTCATTATGGATTCATTACAGCAACTCAAACAGCCATAAGGACTGTTCGGTCGGTACTTCTACGTTGTCGGTTCGGCACGCTGCGAAGGTGATCCTGTACTACTTAGGTCGGCGTAATTTATTATGAGCTGTTGAATCGGTATGAAATCAACATTAAGCAACGGTATCGAATTCAATTGATCCGATTAAGCCGATCGCCTTGCGAAAAACGGACAGAATACACGAACAATATACAACAATAGTCCCTATCAATGGTGTTAGGGGCACTACGCCTCTGCCTAACAGACCAATGCAGTGACAAACACTCCTGCTCATTTCATGTCGGTGACAGCCGAACGTCACAATTATACCACGATACATTATACCCCATTGTGTTCACTCAATCCATTCTTATACACGAGGCAAAGAAGGAAGAGGTTACGAATCTCAGTTTCTTATAATAGTTATACGTAAAAGTTTACTTGTTGGCAGACAGAATAGTAGCTAAATAGAAGAGACCAAAATTGTAAGGTATTTAATACATTTATATAAAATCTAATACTAATTGAATTTAATAAATTGTAGCTTTAAAGCTCCGTCAAACATATCTGCGACGCTGCTAAAAGGTGGTCCGAAACTGTCCCCAACAAATCTTTAAAGAATTTTGCCATTGTTCGGAGTACAATGCCTGAGTCAAACCGGTTCGATTGCCGCAATTGCAGCCTAGCCAATAATATCGACGATATGGTCCAGTGCGAAGGCGAATGTGGTGGATGGTACCACTATGGATGTGTGGGGTTCGACGACGGGATGAAAGAGGAACATTGGAAGTGTACCAATTGTACCGGGAGTGATGCATCTAAGAATCCTACGGTAACGAGTTCCGCAACCATTCCAACCTCAACTAGTGAACCAGCACCAACCGCACGCAAGGAAACGATTGTGGCTGACCCGTCCGCAGAGCGAACGAAACTTAACCTCGAGCTACTGAAAGAACAACAGGCATTTGTTCTACGTGAGATGGAATTAGAGCGCAAAATGGAGTATGAAAAAAGGAAGCTGCAAATAGAGAAGGAGGCATGGCGAATGCGATGTGACCTGCTGGCGGGCCAGTGCGAAGGAGTCAGCAACCAGGCAATCGATTTGCCTTCGAGTTCGAGAAGAAACCCGCAACCATCGCAGTCTATCGCCGCGTCCGCCCAACGTACCCCGTTGCCCTGCAATTTGGTTAGTGACGCAGTGACTGTTCCAGTACCCTCGACGATCGCTACCCCCGCGGCACCTTACCGAGGAATTGACTCCTTGGGGATGCTGCCGGCAATATCAACTGCACCAGCAAGGAGTGTTCATCCGACCAATGCATCATCGTAACCGTATGCAGTTGCACCGATGCATAACTACAAGCACGATTTTCTACTCGGAGATGGCAGAGGTCATCTGGGGTCATCGACACCTGTGACATCAGTGACGTCTGTGCCGTGGGCCGATCCATCGACAAGCTATACTGTTCCTACTCAAGCGTTGCCGGCTACCATAAGTACTATAGGTTTGTTTGGAACAAATGTAAGTCAAAATAACAATTTCCTAGGCTTAGCCAATCAAATACCTGTAGCGTTAGGACAGACACAGTTCACACAACACTCAATGTTTGGTGCAGGGTCAGTTTATCCGCATGTGAATCAGACAAACACAAATACACCCTATATTCCTGTAACCGTATCTCAATATATCTCGAATCCTTTTCAAAATCCTACCATCAGTCAATCGATGCCGGTAGGTAGTGTAATCGATCAAAGTGTGCCTACATCTCGCCAGTTGGCTGCCCGGCATGTTATGCCGAAAGAGCTTCCCATCTTTAGTGGGAGCCCCGAAGAGTGGCCCATGTTTTATAGTGCCTTTTATACGTCGACAGAAGCTTGTGGTTACAGTGAAGTGGAGAATCTCGGCCGACTTCAACGCTGTCTAAAGGGCAGTGCATTGGAAGCTGTTCGTAGCCGTCTTCTACTCCCGTCTGCAGTACCGCAGGTGATGCAAACATTGCAGCTTTTGTATGGACGACCGGAACAGATAATTTCTGCTCTTCTCACAAAAATCCGCGACGTCCCTACGCCGAGAGCCGACAATTTGAGGACTTTGGTTACTTTTGGAATGGCAGTACAAAATTTTTGTGATTACTTGGTGGCAGCTGGGCAAGTTGCCCATCTTTCAAATCCATTGCTCTTGCAAGAGCTGATCGACAGGTTACCGGCGCACCTGAAACTGGACTGGGTAGCATATAAAAGGCAGTTCATGGTGGTTGATTTGCGTGTTTTCGGTGGGTATATGGCAAATTTGGTAACTGCAGCGGCCGATGTCACCCTTACGCTTGAGCCTAGTAGTACTAAGGCAGGAAAAGCGGACAGAGTAAAAGGGTTCGTCAATGCTCATGCTACGGAAAAGGTGGAGCCAGTGAAAGTGAAGTCGGAACCATCGAAAGCGAATCAGATACGGTGTTTAACTTGCAATGATCCCGAACACAGAGTGAAAGAATGTGAGACTTTCAAGAAGATGAGCACTGACGACAGGTGGAAGGCTGTACAAACCCACCAGCTGTGCCGAATTTGTCTTGGTAAGCATGGGAGGAAGCCGTGCCGTTCCCAGATGCGGTGCGATATACAGGGGTGCCAAATGCGTCATCACCCGCTATTGCATCGTAGTTCTTCAACATCGACAACAACGAGTGCATCGTCCAGCCACAGGGAAAATGCTGCAGCCCGGAATCAATCTGAGGGAGTGAATGCGCATCGCGACAACCAGAGTGAGACGATGTTCCGTATTCTACCGGTGACTCTTCACGGTAACGGAAGGAGTGTGGATACATTTGCCTTTATTGATGAGGGATCATCCGTCACGCTGATGGAGAAGTGGATTGCAGATACGCTTGATATTAAAGGCGTTCGAAAACGTCTTTGTTTGTCATGGACAGGCAATGTTACTAGAGATGAGGAGGATTCGCATCAAGTTACGGTCGCAATATCAGGATGTGGAGCAGATCGCCGATACAATCTCGAAGGTGTTCGCACTGTTAGTGCACTGGGACTTCCAACGCAGTCGCTTCGATATGGTGAATTGGCTAAACAGTATCACCATCTCCGGCAGCTACCAGTTGTTGACTACGAGTCTGTGACACCAGGAATATTAATTGGCGCGGGACATACAGTATTGACTGCTACTAAGCAGCTCCGAGAAGGTCGGTCGGGTGAGCCTATTGCTGCAAAAACCCGGCTAGGTTGGGCTGTATATGGACCAGTGAAAAGAGAGATGCAAAGTCGCAGTTACCATCTCCATGTTTGCGAATGTACGGGGGATGCCAACCTGCACGAAATGGTTAAACAATACTTTAGTGTGGAGAATGTAGGTGTCTCGGCTGATAGCGGACCGGAATCTGAAGACGAAAAGCGGGCTAGGTTGATTCTCGAACGTACGACCAGGAGAGTCGAAGGAGCTTTCGAGACTGGGCTATTGTGGCGACATGATCAGGTGGAATTCCCCGATAGCTACGGAATGGCAGTTCGCAGGCTACAGTGTTTTGAGAGACGCCTGAAAGCGAACCCTGCTATTGAACAAAACGTTCGACGTCAAATTGTGGAGTATCAGCAGAAAGGGTACATCCACGAAGTGACGCGAGAGGAGCTCGAATCAGCGGATCCATGCCGTGTTTGGTATCTACCCTTGAGTGTTGTGCAAAATCCGAAAAAGCCGAAAAAGATTCGGCTTGTGTGGGATGCTGCAGCTAAGGTCGACGGGATTTCGCTGAATAGTATGCTGCTGAAGGGACCAGATCTTGTTGTACCGCTTCCGACAGTGCTTTGTGGATTTCGAGAACGAAGGATAGCAGTGGGTGGCGATCTGCAAGAAATGTTCCACCAGGTGAAGATACGATCAGCGGATCGTAATGCTCAGCGTTTCCTCATGCGGGATAATCCGAACCAGAAGCCTCGGGTCTTTATCATGGACGTAGCAACGTTCGGTTCAACGTCCTCACCGTGCTCAGCGCAATACATAAAAAACCTGAACGCTCAGGACTTCATCGATCGCTACCCAAGAGCAGTTGAAGCAATCCAGCGACGACACTACGTCGATGACTATCTGGACAGCTTTGACAGTGAGGAAGAGGCGTGTCGAGTGGCAGAAGAAGTGAAGATAGTGCATAAGAAAGGTGGTTTCACCATGCGTAATTGGTTGTCCAATTCTAACGAAGTTCTTCGACGGGTCGGGGCAACGGACGGTTGCCGTGAGAAAGCTGTTGAAGCAGACAAGAGCGGACGAGCTGAAAGAGTCCTAGGAATGTTATGGGCATCCGAATTAGACGTTTTTGTATACGCGAATGGACTTGATTTCGCAGGAATCGCTCCGACCAAGAGGGGCATTCTACGATGCGTAATGAGTCAGTACGACCCACTTGGATTACTCTCGCATTTCTTCATCCACGGTCGGGTTATAATACAAGATATCTGGCGGACGAAAGCAGGTTGGGACGACATCGTCGGCGGGGAGATTCTTGAACGCTGGCAAAGATGGACAAGCTTGTTCGATATGCTACATAACGTGAGCATTTCCCGCGCTTATTTCCCAAGTGTATCATCCGAGGAAATTGAGGACTTGCAACTGCATATCTTCGTTGACGCCAGCGAAACGGCTTACGCCTGCGTAGGCTACTTTCGCGCCAAGATTCGTGGCGAGTTCCGCACTGCACTGGTAGGAGCGAAGTCGAAGGTTTCACCGTTAAAATCACTCTCTATTCCTCGGCTAGAGCTCCAGGCTTCCGTCATCGGTTGCAGACTTATGAAAACGTTGATGTTGAGCCACAGTTTGCCGATCAGACGGAGAGTTTTCTGGACCGACTCGAAAACAGTTCTTGCATGGATCATGTCTGATCATCGACGCTACCGACAGTTCGTTGCTTGCAGAATTGGGGAGATCCTGTCCAAATCCAACACTGAGGAGTAGAGATGGGTACCCACTAAGGAAAATGTGGCAGACGAGGCCACGAAATGGGGCAAGGGGCCAAACCTGCTCCCAGATAGCCGCTGGTTTACCGGTCCTAAGTTTTTGCGAGAGCCCGAAGTGTCGTGGCCACAACAATACGCAACCGAGGAAACTCCAGAAGAACTGAAACCATGTATGGTGCAGCACATCGTATCGCAGGACGAGTTGATCGAGTGGAGTCGTTTCTCTAAATTTGAGAGAGTTTGGCGTGCACTAGCATATGTGCATCGAATAATAGGAAACATGCGACGGAAGCGACAGAGAGAGCAACTGCAACGCGGCCATTTAACGCAGGACGAGCTGACTGAAGCCCAGGACACGGTTTGGAGTCTCGTGCAAAAATATGCCTTTCCGGAAGAAGTTAAACTGTTGACAGCAGTCGCTGGGCAAGGTTTGCCTGCAAAGATCGGAAAATCGAGCCGAATCTACAAGTTATCCCCCTTTATGGATGATCGTGGAGTGATTCGGATGGATTCTCGACTATGTGCTGCTAGTTTCATGCCCTTTGAAGCAAAGTTCCCAATTATTCTGCCTAAAACACATCCTCTAACGATCCTACTGCTAGACTGGTATCACAGAGCGTATCTTCACGAAAATACAGAAACGGTGATCAACGAGATAAGGCAGCGGTTCCATGTACCGTCTCTGCGCACCCAGCTTCGTAAGGTGGTGAGATTGTGTATGTATTGCAAGGTGAAGAAGGCGAAGCCATGTATTCCGCGGATGGCACCACTTCCGGAAGCGAGATTAAGCCCGTTCGTCAGACCGTTTTCGTTCGTTGGGCTTGATTACTTCGGTCCTATGCAGGCCAAGGTGGGACGTTCACTCGTGAAGCGATGGGTCGCATTGTTCACGTGTCTCACCATACGAGCAGTGCACCTAGAAATAGTGTACTCACTGTCCACGGACTCCTGCAAGAAGGCTATTCGACGCTTTCTGGTAAGAAGGGGATCCCCACTGGAAATCTGGAGCGACAACGGTACGAATTTCGTCGGCGCCAGCCGAGAACTCGAGGAAGAGATAAAACGTATCAACGAACAGATGTCGGAAGTCTTCACTAACGCTAACACGAAATGGATTTTCAATCCGCCCTCAGCGCCACATATGGGCGGGTCATGGGAGCGGTTAGTCCGTTCCATAAAAACTGCTTTCGCAAGCCTATCGATCACCAGAAACCCCGACGAGGAAACCCTCATGACACTTTTGATTGAGGCGGAAGGAGTAGTCAACTCGCGACCACTCACAGTGGTTCCATTGGATAATGAGGCGCAAGAATCGCTGACTCCCAACCATTTTCTCCAACTAAGCTCACAGGGAGTAACACAGCGACCACAGCCATTGATGGAACGTGCAGAACCGACGAGGAGCAATTGGAGGCGAATGAGGTGTCTGGTGGACGAATTCTGGTACCGCTGGATAAAGGAGTATCTTCCTACAATAGCCAGTCGTAGTAAATGGGTGGAAGATCCGGAGCAGCTGAAAGAAGGTGACTTGGTTTTCGTCGTTGACGAGTCAACCCGGAATGGGTGGCTACGAGGAAAAATATTGTCTGCTACGAAGGGACTCGACGGACGAGTCCGACAAGCCTTCGTCAAAACTCGTAACGGAGTGCTACGAAGACCTGCCACGAAGATTGCTGTGTTGGGCATCGAGGATACCAACTCAGACGAAGAGAAGTTAGATAACGCTGGACGCAAGCAGGCTTGTGACCCGCGTTATGGGTCGGGGGATGTTAGGGGCACTACGCCTCTGCCTAACAGACCAATGCAGTGACAAACACTCCTGCTCATTTCATGTCGGTGACAGCCGAACGTCACAATTATACCACGATACATTATACCCCATTGTGTTCACTCAATCCATTCTTATACACGAGGCAAAGAAGGAAGAGGTTACGAATCTCAGTTTCTTATAATAGTTATACGTAAAAGTTTACTTGTTGGCAGACAGAATAGTAGCTAAATAGAAGAGACCAAAATTGTAAGGTATTTAATACATTTATATAAAATCTAATACTAATTGAATTTAATAAATTGTAGCTTTAAAGCTCCGTCAAACATATCTGCGACGCTGCTAAAAGGTGGTCCGAAACTGTCCCCAACAAATGGGCTTAGTAGTGTTAAAGTTCTACAGGAAAAAAACGAGTCATGAAAAAGTGATTCTGCAGCATGACAATGCTCGGCCTCACGTTTCTAAACCAGTATGGACTTACTTGGGAAGTGACACGCAACCCGTCACACCGTGGGATGAAACCTAAATCTAGGTGGACAAAAGTAATTACTCTAAAACCGTTAGTCCTAGGTATTTTTTGGTGTATATGACATTAGGGTGACTATCATAGTAAGCGAGTGCAAAATATAAAATTTTTATGGCTTAAGTTAGCTGAATAAAATGTTCAGCAACGTTAAAGAATATTAAATTTTAAGTAACTTTGCTGAAGAAATGAAAGTTCTATCTCTTATGGTTGATGGGCTGGAGCTATTTAAAGTTTTTTGGTCGGGGTTGACCTAAAAAATCCGTTTTTTCTTCATATCTTCTTTCGTGTTTATTTCTCACAAATCGTGCCTTCTGAGCACTTTTACATGAATGGAAAACGACTTAAACGACTAGACTTATTTTCGTTTTTTTAATCCATTCTATTTACGTAAAAATTGTGATTCTGGTAAGTAAAACGGTAATTTTTACTTCAATATTCAATACGGTCTAGCAAAAGAGGGCCGTCCTGAACCGATGTGATCTCAAATAATTTCGGAGGCCAATATATTGCTAATCATCTATACAAAATTTGATTTGCTGCTTTTGAGCAGTTTTTACGTGATGGACATTTGAAAAAACCACATTTTTTTAGAAAAAATGTGTGCCTGTAGCTTGAGAACCGAAGGAGATAGCAACTTGATTCCTTCAAACAAAGTATGCGTTTTCCATTCGTGTGAAAGTGCTCAGAAGGCATGATTTGTGAGAAATAAATACGAAAGAATATATAAAGAAAAACGGATTTTTAGGTCCACTCCGACTAAAAAACTTTAAAGAGCTCCAGCCCATCAACCATAAGAGATAAAACTTTCATTTCTTTAGCAAAGTTACTTAAAATTTAATGTTCTTTAACTTTGCTGAATATTTTATTCAGCTTACTAAAGCCATAAGAAGCAGCCTAGCAGCCTTTCTTGATATTGAACGAGCATTTGACAACATTTCACATTATTCAATTGAAAAGGCAATGAGAAAACACGGAATTAATCACAATATAATCAGTTAGATTCAAGCCATGCTTGCTAGTCTAGAAATTACTGCCCAGCTTGGAGGTATGTCCCAAACAAGGAAAACAACTAAAGATTGTCCTCAAGGTGGGATACTTTCGCCCTTACTGTGGTCGCTCTTCGTTGACGATCTGCTCAATAACTTGACTGACAAAGGCTTTAAGGTGATTGGTTTCGCGGACGATGTAGTATTTCTCACTAGAAGGAAATTTGATAATGTAATATCCAATAGAATGCAGTCTGCATTAAATTTTACAGTTAAATGATGCAGACAGGAAGGCCTAAATATAAATGCCTCCAAAACAACAATCATTTCTTTTACTCGCAAGAGGAAATACACCATTTCGAAATTACAACTCGGTGGTACAGAGATACAAATGTCGTAGTAAAGCATTTGGGAATAATATTGTACCCAAAACTGAACTGAAATGCACATATCAAACAGGTTATAAATAAGGCTACTAGTCAGCCATTGGTAAGAATTGGAGTCTTAGACCTAGTATGATACACTGGATGTATCTAACGATAATTAGACCAAGGGTAACCTATGCCTCGCTGGTCGCCCAAAACATAAGAAAAGTCAACGCAAACTAAGCTCGACAAGCTACAAGACAGGCATGTGCAATGATTTGTGAAGCTATGAGAAGTACCCCAACCAAAGCCTTAGAAGCAATTTTACACCTTCTTCCACTTTACCAGGTCGTGCAATTGGAAGCGGAAAAAAGTGCCTTAAGGCTAACTCGCTGTAGAAATATGCAATGGGGCAATATTACGGGCCATACCAAAATACTGGAAAACTTCCGTATTAACGAACTAGTAATAAAGAACGAAGATCGTATGGATAAAAGAACTAACTTCGAAATTCCATATAAAATAATAGATTCCCAACGCGAGACATGGGAACAAGGTGGTCCCGAAATTCGGGATGGTCCAATATGCTTTTACACCGACGGCTCAAAAATAAACAAATCTACAGGAGCCGGCATCACCGGTCCTGGAATAGATCAATATGTTCCCATGGGTAACTGGTCGACTGTCTTTCAGGCAGCAGTGTACGCTACTATATCTTAGAATGCGCCCATGTCTGCCTGAGGAGAAATTACCGACATGCAAACATTTGCATTTTCTCTGACATTTAGGCAGCACTCAAGGCGCTAAAGGCCGCAATGTGCAATTCCAAACTGGTGTGGGAATGTATTCTTTCACTGCGACAGCTAGCTCATAAGAACCTGGTCAATCTTTACTGGGTTCCAGGCCACTGTGGAATTGAAGGAAATGAAAAGGTCGATTTACTGGCACGAAAAGGATCATCGACAAGATGTTTAGGACCAGAACCATTTTGTGGATTCTCGTCAAGTGCTATAAAAACGGAACTTAACGAGCGGGTAAGAACGACCATTAAAGTAAACTGAAATGGCATAAACGGACTACGAGAATCAAAAAGAATCAAATCATTGCTTAGGCTCAACAAAAAAGACCTAAGTACAGTGATAGGAGTAATTACCGGTCACTGCCCGAGCAAACATCATCTCATGAGGATCGGCAAGCTCAATGGCTTGCCGCTTCTGCAATCTTGAGAGTGAGACCTCGGAACACCTACTCTGCGAATGCCGAGTATTGATACAAGGCAGACTGCGTATCCTCCCGATATCTGGAATAAAAATCCCATTGAAGTATGTACTCAACTCCATACGAAGTGCAGTATCGAACTGGGATACACGTGCAATCTGACACGGCCGTGAACTCGCCAATAGTGATGAGCCAATAGTAGGGTAAACAACCTATTTTGGACCCCATCAGCAGCTGTACATAATTTGTACGCTTTTATTTGATTTTGCTGTAAGTGTCCAAATTATGTACAGCTGCCAAAATACGTTCGTTACCCTATGCACTTAGATTAAGGTGGAGTATACCACAATAGATCTCTATTATTGGTCGCAGTGGTTCATTCTCCTACAAAAAAAAGCCATAAAAAGTTTATATTCTACACTCGCTTACTATGCTGGTCATCCTAATCCACCGAAAAATACGGAAGTTAAAATAACAAATTTACTCCGACCATACTATATACCTAGGACTAACGGTTTTAGCGTAATTACCTTTGTCCACTTAGATTTGGGTTTCATCTCACAGTGCGCCATATTCCCTAAATATTGTGCCGTCCGATTATTACTTGTTTTGTTAAATGGCACAAGGTCTGGCTGATCAGCAGTTTCGGCCATTAGGAGAGATCAAAAATGACTTGATAACCTCAAAAAATAAACACTTTTGCCGTAGTGTTATTCGCGCCGCTGCACAGTGGGACGGCTTGAAAAATAGGCGGACATCAGCTTTTGCGGCGACACTATTAAGTTTTCCAGTATTGTCTTAAGTATTGTATTGAAGTTGGCCTATTATGTTATTTTATGTAATTTTTGCGGCGACACTATTAAGTTTTCCAGTATTGTCTTAAGTATTGTATTGAAGTTGGCCTATTATGTTATTTTATGTAATTTTTCAAACGTAAAACGTGATATTTTAGTCGCAGTTTGCTCAAATGTTCCACCGTGTTCCACCGTGACATATACATGAAATGAAAGGCACTACATCACAACACTTAAAATCGCTTAGGATGGCTGCGCATACTTACGCCTTTTTGAAATAAATCACCTTAAAATTGACTATAAAATTATATGAAAACTGCAACAGCTCAAAATCCCATAAAGTTAAAGCTTCGCTCTCTTCAGCAAAAAGATGTATTTTTACTATATCTTAAACTTTACTGAACATCAAAACTACGTAAAAATGGAAATAAGCAAGTAAAATTAGGAAAACTGATATTAAGGGGGTTTGTTATTGTGTAGCTCAATATCTTTTTTTCCTTAAGGGATAGAAACTTTCTTCCTTCACCAAATACTCTTTAAATAACGTCTTCTACCACTTTTCCTTAGAAACTGATTATTTTGGACCTAAAATAAAAAAATTAATTTCTCTATATATTGACCCACCCCCTTAATGAATTTTTTTTTTATCTAACAAAAAAACTAAATAGTTTCGCCGCAAAAGCTGATGTCTGCCTATTTTTCAAGTCGTCCCACTGTGCGCTGTCAGAAAAATGTCGACCAACGGGCGGATAAGCCAACTGTCAAACAGAACGAGTGAGAGTTCATTTTCCTATGCTGCTCCAGCGAAAAATAACTCTCGCTCGGTCTGTTTGACAGTTGGCTTATCCGCCCCTTTCAAATGTTGGTCGACAAATGAGAAAACCTTGTAGGGGAACTGTGGGTAAGACGGACAGGGTGGGTAAGACGAACAGGTGGTTGATTCTACCAGTTAAGCATTCAAATTCGTAAATGTTTTGATGGGCATCCAACCATCTTGCTATCTCATGATGTCTGAACGTTACCATCATCATTTAGAACTTTCCAATTTTGATAAAGTACTGAAAAACTAAAAATTGGAAATGATTCTGCGTCTAGATGTAGCTTTTTTCTTCCAACGGAATTAAGCTTTTTGAGTGGTTTAATTCCAAAATGTTGTCCATAGCATGAAGTATTTCGATTTAATACCTTTTCAAGTAACGTCTGCATTAAAATAATATATAATTTCATTTGCGTATGAAAAATTGTGAACGCTTTAAAAAATGTATAATAATGGGGTGAAATGAACAACTGCTAGTGTGGGTGAGATGGTCAGTGAACATATTATAACAAAATTGTTGATTTTGCTTCTTAGTGATTTCTCAAGCATATAAATGAAAATTTAACCGGCAAACGTGAACTTCAAACAAATTAACAGCGGCCAGGCATGAACCAGTTTTTGGAATGCTTGTTCATATTGCCGCTGCCAAACAATTTTCTATTTGCTGCCTCTAGTGGAAGGGAGTGGACCTCCCCCTTCATTTTTTGCACGCTACACCACCACATTTTACGTATTCAATTTGTTAAGGGTCACAAATAATAATATGTTCTCAGTTGGGGCGATTTACAATACCTGTCCATCCTACCCCCACACATTGTCCGTTTCACCCGCAGCACTAAAAAAGTTCACTTTTTCGGACCATTTTTAATACTCAAAATACACATTGAAAAATATTTTTTTTTAAATATTTCACTGCCTAGCTACTTTTGAAAACAATATATTGAACTGAAGTAAACTGTATTTAGGTTTTATAAATCATAAGTTCTCCATATTATATAGCTGTTCTTCTTAACCTCTTCGTCTTACCCACAGTTCCCCTACTAGTAAATATTTTGAATGGTTCATTTGTAACCACTTTTTTCACAATAAAGTTAAATTTTCATAAAAAAAACAGCGAGAATTTAGTTGTGTACCTAATATGATAAGATTTGATAAATTATTCATTGTTTTGCGGATGACGTCGATATTACTGAGATCGTTTGTAGGGATGTGAAAGAAGTTTCCAGGCTTGTTTTTGAAAAAGAAGCTGCAAGCTTTGAGCTCATCACTAACTGAAACTAAAACAAGACGCAGGGTAGCAAAAGAGGTAGTTCCAGCTGTGCTGGTGCTGAAGCTGGACGAAAAATGGCTTGAAGTGGTCAAATGAATTCACATTTATTGGTGCGCTTGTGACAAGTGCATAAGTTTTCTTAAGAACTATACAGCCAGAGGACCCAATACCCAGAGAGGGTCAAATCTAACACTTTGTAGGTTTCATTTGATCTTCACCAAACAAGCATGACGATTTAAATTCTGCAGAAATAGAATTTAGCTGAAAGCTCTTTCAGAGCTAGTAAAAATATAGGTCATTGTATGAAGTACATTTCTTCAGTTAGCAGCAAAGAAATTGTTTTAGTCTCTGAATCTGTTTGATTTTGCCTCACAAGTGCTTATTTGCATCATTTGCGCTTGTTGTGCCTGTAAGAACTTGGTTGTAGAAATTATTGTTCACTTTACTGTATCGTTTGTCATGCAAATGACTGATGCAAAATACACTGCATGTTTTTTAACCACATCAAAGCATTATTGTCATAATAATGCAGCAAAAACTTGCTTCTGCATCTGTACAAAGTATCGTCATATATTATGTATGGTCTAGAAGTGCAAACTATACAGTTTTATACAATCACATTTTCGGGGTCGCTTCTTAAAAATCGTTTCGTTGTACAAATTTCACACTGCTGCAACACGGTTTGCCGACAGGTTTTTCCGCATGCCCGTACACAATATTGGTTTTTTCTTCAACTGTCGTTTTTCGAGTCAATTATGCGAAATATCTTCAGCCGCGTTTATCACCAACCACCAGTCACTATTGAATTTCACTTTTTCTGCTATTGTCAGGTTGACGAGGTGGTCAACTCAACTACATTCCCTATCTTGTATTGAACACGAGCTATTGGATTTTTTAATTGGAAACCACAGTTGCACGTGCAAACATGCTGTTGGTCAAAGGTTCATCTGACCCATTAGTCACTGAATTCTGCTGTTGCATATCACCCGTTATGTTCGCCGTAGTGGTTCTTCTGTATCTTTCACTTACTACTGCGGCGATTACGGCGAATACGGTATACTTTGATTTCCGCTTTTCCAGCTGTGCAATCTGAAACTTCACCTGCACCGTCTATTCCGGATCGTTCATTATTATATCAACAGTCTAATCTACGGTAATCGGCAAAGCACAATCTGCATCGAGGGCACACACGGCAAGTGATCGACCGAGAATGGAAAAAACTGGGAATCAGGATGTGAAACTGAAAAATCGATATTTGAACTTTTTATTAAACATGCAGAAAGTCGTGCCTGCTGCCTGCTGGCTGATCCTACTCGGTCTCTTTCTAGCGCACAACTGATTCCGCAGCCAAACCAAACCGATCCGAACCGTAGACACCGTCAGGACCAGACCAGACCGTTCTACAACCCATCAGGTCAGACTCGACCCGACTGCGAATAATATGTGTGCTGCTGCTGTTGTTTCTGCTGCTATGTGTGCCTCTGTCAGCATGCTGTGCGCTCGAGTATGCTAACCAACCAACCCCTCAAGTATGTTGAGTCCTCTGTTTAGAGTCGGATTTCGCATTATATTCGAACTGAACTGTGAGAAGCGAAGAGGCAGAGAGAAGAGACTGCGTACGAGTGAGAGAAAATAAGTGAAAGAGCAATGGAGTGCGAAAACGTTGATTGGAAGAGTAGTTTTCGTATGTTTACAGGGTGGTGGGTGGTGTGCAGCGTTGCCAAGCCTAGTGGTAAAGCATTCCGTTTAGCTCCATTGTTGAAGTATAAAGGCTCCTGGGGTAGGATAGACTAACTGTACAATTCTGAATGTTATATTATAAAAATTAAAAATTATATATTAAATTGTAATATACTATTTCGCTAAAATCATACTGTGGATTGTTGATGGCAGTTCAATTGAATACCAAACAAATTGCAGACGCAGTGATTAACACTGAGTTCATTTTAGATATATATAATATTTTTTGTGAAATATAGTAAATAAACAGCATTATAAATCTCTATCAGAGAGATAATTGTAGTGCGCTCGAATTTTTATCAGAAAAGGCTGTAGTAAACTGTAAGGGTATGAAATGGGGAAGGTCACTAAGGAGAAATGCCCAACATAGTTCTAGCTATCCCAAGCCCCTACCTAGAGCCTTCACGTGGCCATACCTAGGAATATTCCAATTTGTATAATTAAGTAGCCAAGCTAGGAGGTCCTCGGTCGTCTGTTTTTCAGTTTCTGATCGTTCAACTGTAATTTAAGGCAACCATTGAACCATCGAACCACGACTTTATTTCCAAGTGTTATATTATCTAACCTAATATTTTTGGTACCGTCATCCGGGGATACTTGCAACACCGGGGTTACTTGCAACACTTCGGCGCATCGCGCTTTTGACAGCTCCAACGCATCTGTTTGTGAACATAACCATTTGCACCCAATGCAATTTTAAAGAAGGGACGTTTACCTTTTACCTTTGTTATAGTATATAACAAAGGTTTAGAAATTGGTCGAAAAACACGAAATTGATCCGAGGCCCGGAGGGCCGAATCACATATACCAATCGATAGAGCTCGACGAACTGAGCAATGTCTGTGTGTGTGTATGTGTGTGTGTGTGTGTGTATGTGTGTGTGTGCAGCTCATTTTCTATCGCCTGTTTCTCGGATATGGCTGAACCGATTTATGCGTTATTAGTCTCATTTAAAAGGTATTATTGCCTAGTATGTCACTATTGAATTGCTTCGTGGTCCGATGTTTCGTTTAAAAGTTATAAGCAAAATTGTGAAAACTATGTGACACGGTTTTCTCCGGAACCACATGACCGATTTCAATGATCTTAGTACCAAATGAAAGCTCTTGCTAAATTATAAAAATTTTCGGGAAGTTTTATTGAAAACAAATAAGTAGTTTAAAAGTTATGCTTAAAAACGTGTTTTGACAAGGTAATAATTATCGCCTGTTTCTCAGAGATGGCCAAGCCGATTTATGCGCTATTAGTCTCATTTGAAAGGTAATATAGCCGGATAGATCACTATTGAATGGTTTTTTGATTGGACTTTTAGTTTGAAAGTTATGAGCAATTGAAGTTACACGTTAAAATTTACAATACTTTATAGCGATTTTAACCAAGATAATTTATCTAGTTTCAATTGTTTTAGTATTAAACGAGAGGTCTTAACACTGCAAATGTATTTACCAAATTTCATAAGGATTGGTTCTACTGGTCAAAAGATATTTAAAAATGATTGATGAAATTTATTCAAGAAAACCTTAATGACCAAACCTTTAATTGGACTAAACCTTTAAAACAGAATAATATAGTAAAAATGTGTAATTTTTCAACGGATGTTTCTTTGCAGCAGTTAATTAATAAAATATAGCACATTTTCTTACACTTTTAGGGTGACTGTGAATCCACATAATAGGGTGACACAAATTTTTGTTTTTTACATGCGTCCAAAAAATAGCGTCTTCACAAAAATTCTAGAACACTAAAATAAGCAACTTTGCTGCCTATAGTAACTATCTATCTCTTACTGGTTGCGAAATTTAAGGATTTGTTTGAAGAAACCACTTTAAAATCAAGCAAAGCAAAGCCATGGGTGTAAACGTCCTTCAGAACTTGACCCTTCTTTATCGACAGACTTCGCAGCCGGTTATTAGAGTACAGGAAAATTACGGGGCTAGGGCAAAGACCCTATTAACTCTGTAGCGACACCGATCAGTCGAGATTCGAACATACAATGACTGGCTTGTTAGGCTAGCATTGTACCCCGAAGCTAACAGCCACTTTAAAATCAGTTCTGCTCAAAAATTCTGTACACGATGTTTTCATTGCTTTCCTATATTCTATAAAGTAATTTAGTAGGTTAAAATACACTCTGAAAATTGTTTATCGCTAGGATGCATATGGATGATAACTAGCACAGCGTTAACAAACAGTTGAATTAAATTCCGAAGACATGTCGATTTCTTTAGGATCATTTCCAGCTCAAAACGCTAAAAACAGTCAGTTTTTACTCGACTATTTTCGATTGGAATTGGAATTTGAATGTGAAAATAGTTTCTTTCTAAACCTAATATTTGACGAGCAGCATTCCAAAAGGTCCAATGTGCAAATGAAAGATTCTCTTTGCGACTCGTCTCTTACGGTTATTACGGCGGCATAAATGCACTTGAATGCATCTATTTTGCATGAAACGGTTACTGGTGTTATTGGAAAGCTTATCCTTTAGAATAATTGGGTTGAAATGTATTTATGCCGCCGTAATAAGCATAAGAGAAGAAACGCAAAGAGAATCTCTCATTTGCACATTGGACCTTTTGACATGTTGGTCGAGATTTCCAGGTTTATCTGTAAGTAAAAAATAAAAAGGTTTGACAAAACGGGTCTTTTTTTAAGAAGGAGGTACTACCACTAATCGTACCACTAATGGAGGTATCAATCGGCACCAAATTTAAGATTTTTGCTTTCTGATCTAAAATGAACAATCTGACAAAATTTGGTTCAAATCCGTGAAAGTCGATTACACGGTTATCGGATACTTAATTTTGAGATTTCACTTCTTAATAACTTGAGAACGGCTGGGCCTAAGAAACAGTTTATATAAGAATTTAGTTCAAAGTGATGCGAATATAATTTGACTCTGTCAGTTTTATGAAAATTACAAATTCAAATACAAATAAAAAATAATATTTCAACTGAAAATGCCTATGTCAAATGACATAAGATGGTCAAGGAACCTTTGTTATCCTTTCACCACTAGGTGGATTAAATCAGGTTTTTTTTAGTTAAGTTTAATCCATTACATCATTGTTTTGCTTGTTTTTATACGATTGGAAAGTAATTTCATTTTCAGAGTAGGAAAAATGGATTTGCGAAGTTGCGTCAGTTCATTGACATGGAATTATTTTTTATTGTTTGGTTCCTGTACACAATTAGTGCATCATATAAGCTAACAAATAGCAACTTTGAGCTTTGTTTATATTTTGAACTTACAAGGAAACATCACTATCGGTCACAGGCTTAGAGCTTAACCATATACACCATAGTGTACCCCTGTCGATCTAGAACTTCACTGCACTGCTCGTATAGGTGTAGCCTATGGAACTTTTTTGAGAAAACTTAACTTGAAATTTGTATGGGCATTTGGCTTAATGGAGGCGCATGGTACATTGTGAACATCAGGAACGTTCAAGTAACAGTTCAAAAAGAAAATGATATGGTTAGGAAAAGGATGATTTGATTACGCAACAAGCATTTCTAAAATCCTATTTTGTCCACGTGGAAGTGTTATTAAACTTTTCTCATACTGATAATACGTTAATTGCGGTTCAAGTTATTCGTTTACGATACAGGACGGTATTTTTCTCTCTATTTAACTAAATACGGTGGCATTATTGAGGCAAACGTTCAGAGATGTTTACAATAGTTTTGCTGCTGGATAATCGAAAAAAGCATTTTTCTTTACCTCTTCTTTGTTACGTATCATGTTGAATAAAACAGCAATTGGAAATTTGCAAATATACTCCAGCAAATCTGGTTTGATGGGCAGCGAAATTGCCAAGCAATAAATGAAGTAGGTTGCTAGGCGTTGGGAACAACATTTCGATACATTGTAGAATGGTCATCAAGATGGAGCGCTCAACAGAAATAGGACAACGACGGAAGATGATGGACAAGCTGTGGATCCACTAACTTTGAACGAGGTTATAAAAGCAGCGAGATAGCTGACAAATGGCAAAGCAGCTGGAAAGGATGACATCCCTGCTGAACTTTTGAAAGTCGGGAGCGAACTTTTGAAAGAACGGGCGCAATCCATCAGGTTATGCTAAAAGGTATAGACTAAGGAGGGAATTCCTACGGACTGGTTAGATGACATGAGACCTTCATGTTCCCTATTTACAAAAAAGGCCATTGGCTTGAATGCAACAATCACCGAGGCATTAATTTCCTCAATTATGCATACAAACTTCTCTCCCGTATCCTGTTACTCAGACTGATGTCGTTGCAGGAAATCTTTGTTGGCAAATACCTGTGCGGTATTCGAGAGAGACGCTCCAAGACGGACCAAATGTTCACCTTGCGACAAATCCTCGATAAACTCCGGGAATTCAACTTGCAGACTCACTATTTGTTCATAGACTTTAAGGCGGCGTACGGTTCAGTTAAACGCAATGAGCTGTGGCAAATTATGCTCGAACATGGTTTTCCAACAAAACTGATAAGGCTGAAACGTTCTATTGTTAATGGTTCCAATGAAGCATTAGGATAGCGGGTGAAACATCGGACTCATTTGTGACATTAGATGGTTTGAAGCAAGATGACGGGCTATCGAATTTGCTTTTCAACATTGTATTGGAAGGTCCTATTCGAAGGGCAGGCATGTAGAGAATCGGTACCATCTTCACGAAATCTCATATGCTCCTAGCGTTTGCGGACGACATCGGTATCATCGGTGTTAACCGTAGAGCTGCGGAAACAGCGAATACGCGTCTTGAAGTGGAAGCTGCGCGAATGAGGCTTTTCATAAATTCTTCTAAAACAAAGTATATGTTGTATGTTGGCCCGTTGATGTTGGAACTGCGGTGGTGATAGTTAGAGATACTTTTGAAGTGATCGACGAATTTGTTTACCTTGGTACGTTAATGGCAACAGGGTGTTTTACAGATTACGTAGCCAGTTGAAGTTCTGTAGCCTGCAACTCCGTACAAAACTCGCGCCCCATAAGACGCTAATTCTCCCGGTGGTACTCTACGGCCACAAACCGTGGAAATTGAAAGAACCAAGGCTTGAAAGTTTTTATGGTATCATGCTATTCATGGTGTCGGATCGGCTTCATTGATGAACATCCATATGAATTTAATACACCAGCGCAATTTTGTTTTGATTTTTCAAGATACGCAACATGCAAAAAACAATCTCGCACGAATTTTTGCTTTTTCAATTACATTTGTGGTTTCAATTCAGAACACGTAACATGCGTACCGGAATTAACGAGGAGAAAAGTGTAATAACACTTTCAGGTGAACGAAAAAGGGATTTTAGAAAAGCTTGCTGCATAATCTAATTATCCTTTTTCAAACAATATTATTTTCTTTTTGATCTGTTACTTAAACGTTCCGGATATTCACAATGTACCATGCGCCTCCATTAAGTCAAATGCCCATACAAATTTCAAGTTAAGTTTTCTCAAAAAAGTTCCATAGGCTAAACCTATACGAGCAGTGCAGTGAAGTTCTAGATCGACAGGACTACACTATGGTGTATATGGTTAGGCTCTGGGCCTGTGACCGATAGTGATGTTTCCTTGTTAGAGAAGAAACGATGAATTCGTGTTGTTACTTCCAATATGGTGCGGCTTGCAGCACTTGTAAAAAGAGAAATTATCGTAATAGACAGTATGTACAAAGTAAGTTTGCATCTGTACGATGTTAATTTGTCTACCACCATCTCCAGAAAAATTAAAATTGTGAAAAATTCCACGTTCCTTGAAACGGCAATTTGGAGTTCGCCGACATGCTGCATTTTCACCGAATATCTTTAAAAAGGCGATAGACAAAATTGGGAAACAAAAAATGCCTCCAGCATCTCTTGTTTTACTACAAATACATTCAAAATATCTAAAAATAGTCATTCGCGGTTTGAAATCAGATATGAAATCATAAGAAAGGCAAAATCAGAAAAGTGTTGCAAGTAACCCCGTTTACTGGGTAACTTGCAACACCCCTATTTTCGGTTCATTCTACAAATTCATTTAGTTTATATTTTTTCTCATAGTCATAAATCAAAAGTACTGACCACTATACAAGTTTTGGATACTTACACTTGGACGTAAACGGTATACTTCGAAAGTTATACTAAGCCAAAGTTCAAAAGTGTTGCAAGTATCCCAGGATGATGGTAGTTGATTGTTTTAATCTATTTTCAGTTTTCAGAGAGCGAAATAAGGCGCTATATTCTTAGCCAAATGCAGCCTTGCATCTGGTCTAAATGCCATTAGTTCATTCCCGAGGCTCCGGAGTATCACTTAATCTCCCAACAATTGTATTGTAAATATATTATATAGGAAAGGTTTAATACGGGAGAACCACGGTTTCTTCCTTCCATTTGAATTCAAGAAGTTGAATGGAATCAGGCATTATTTCTGGTTCCAGTATCCAGTTTAATTGGAATTTTCTCTGTGGTACATCCTGGTCGTTGACAATTTAGAAATGGTCGGGTATGAACATTTGAATACCCGAACCCGACCCGCACCCGATTGAGAAAAAAATCAAAAACCCGTACCCGACCCGAACCCGCAAGTTTATTTTTTTGGTTACCCGAATCCGATCGGAACCCATCGGGTAAGGGTACGGGCGCGGGTACCCGACCATCTTTAGTGTTAAATGTGATCAATAGAGATAGTCGACCCGACTCGTACCCGATTTCAACAGCAAAAATTAAGAACCCGTACCCGACCCGAACCCGCAAATTATTTTTTTTCAATACCCGAACCCGACCCGAACTTGGCGGGTACGGGTACGGGTGCGGGTTTCGGGTAAATTTTCCACTACCCGACCATCTCTAGTTTGCATGTACAAGCTGATATGTGTAATGTGGCTGACATGGTATAAGCAGCTCAAACACTAGCCGCTCAAACACAAACACTTCGCCTCCATACACACCAAGAAGCCAACGTATAAGGTTTTGCAAGGTGACGTCACGAATGAACCGGAATGAACGCAATTGACCCATTTGACATTCACTCGTGGTTTGTTTACTATTTGTTAGACGAACGCGATATGCATAAATTGGAGTTAAACGTTTTAAAAGCGTATTATCCAGCAGTGTCGCCCTCCAAACTACTCGGAATGGCAGTTTTTGTGCTTTTCTGACTGCCGTTAAGACCTTTAAGCAATATTCAGTTTCAACATGTTAACCCATGTTCTAAGTCCATGTAAACAAATCACTGATAGACGTCAAAGAAGTGAGGTTATGCTCGCCCGTGCAAAACCTTATTGAACACCACAAACCGTTTCATCGGTGATCAAAGGCACTTTTTATTCACAAGTCCACCTTGGGATCAGCCTAATCTATCAAATTCTCATCGACGGCCAGTTTTTTTCTCAAATATCATCAATATGCGTTCCCTACGGGATGCGGATACACCCTGAATCAACTGTAACTGTGCACTCAAACGTACCGACTAAATATAAGGTGCTCCCAGATTTTGTGACGGCGCGGCGTCTTTCAACAATAGCAAGAAATTTCGTAGAGCACTACCAGGCGAGCTTTACGGGAGCCCGTGTTACTATGGGTCAAGTTTTCTCACTCAGACAATTCCGCTCGGGTTATAGGGAGTACAATATGCCCACGGTTTATATTGTCGTGGATTCCAAGGCAGCATACGATACTGTTAAAATTGAAGAGCTGTGTCAGTTAGTGCACAAGATCGGTTACCCGGGCCAACTAACGCGGCTGAGTCCTTTCGAATTGCCATTTTTCCTTTGGACTGTTTGTTTAGCCTCATTATTGAAGGTCTGATCCGTAGCCAACTCCTTGTCTCCGTAGACGACTTTGGTATCAATACTAGAAAATTTTAGACGGTAGAGGCAACCTATGCTAGTCTAAAAACGGAGACTAAGAGTATTGGGCAAAAAATCAATGAGTCGCAACCCAAATATATATAAGGACCACTAATAATACGGCTAAGGAATTCGGACCTTTCTTTCACTCCACAAGACTTGTGAGTCTTGCTTATGGAAGATAGATGTGCACTTGAGCAAAAGGTGTTGCGGACTATTTTTGGCGGAATTCCTATCGCACGTTGTGAAAATTGGGAGGGTACGATGAGCCAGCCATGTCGCAAGGATGCAACAGCGGCACAAGAAAAAGAGGAGCCTTACATGCTGGGTAGCTCGGCTAGATTACAGCCGACTTGCGAGTGTCGAGATGCTCAACGAATTGGCGACGAATAACCCAGGACGAGCACAATGGAGAAAAGCTCGTGATACAGCACGAGCTACGAGCCTTATTCGTTTTTGCTCTCCTGTATGATATTTTTCTGAGCCCTGCCAGTATATATAGCGACTGTTCTTCTGGTTTTCGGTACCATTTCGACGGTAGTTAGGTTTAACTGGCTCACTGAAACTCACCATAGCATTTATACAAGAAAGCATTTGACTCTACAACAGTGTTGAATTTGGTTATCTGTATGATTGAATGATCACGATCATCATATTTGTCTAGCATTGTATGAATTGTGCCTCTAAATATAAGGAGCACACCAGGTTGGTCGATTTGTCGAATCTAAATCACAGAGAACAGACATCCATTCAGGAACAAATTTTTCGGGAATTCTTGGATAAAATTTCAAATTAAAATCACCTAATATGCTAGTGACACCACCACTATAGTTTCCCTACTAAATGATTCTTTTGATTTGCACACTGACAACTTTTGGTTCCTCTGGCGCTAGTATATATGGACTATATGCTTTATGCTAGCGCCAGAAGCTAGCAGTTGTGAGTTTAGTGTAGAATTTTATGCGCCTTTAACGACACCATCACTATAGTTTCCCAACTAATTAGACATAAGTTTTATCCAAGTGGGGACCTTTCGCTTGGATGTCTGTTCTCTGTGTCTAAATCTTCATCGACCGACGGCGACGAATTTGAGGGTTGGAGGTGGTCAACGAATTTGTCTACCTTGGCTTACTGGTAAGGGCGAACAATGATACCTGTTGTGAGATTCGGAGGTGTATTATCAGCGAAAGTCGTGCTTTCATGTAATTCACAAGTAATTGCGGTCGTGCAGACTAAGCCCCCGTACTAAATGTACCCTGTACAGGACGCTAATTCAACCGGTTGTTTTCTACGAGCATGAAACATGGACAATGCTCGAGGAGGACCCGCGAGTGTTCGGAATTTTCCAAATACGAGTTTTGAGAAAGATCTACTCCGCCGGAGTACAGAGTATGGAGGCGGAGGATAAACCATGAACTTACACAATTCTATGGTGAACCCTGTATCCAAAAGGTGGTTAAAGCTAGACGGATATGATGGGCAGGGCATGTTGCAAGAATGCCGGACAACCATCCTGCAAAGATGGTGATTGCTTCAAATCCGGTAGGAACAAGATGACCAGGAGCGTAGCGATCAAGATGGTTAGACCAGGTAGAACGAGATCTAACGGAGAGCACTCGGTGTCCGAGGAATTGGAGAGCGGTAGCTACAACCCAGTTAACGGAAGAAACCTTGTTCAACAGGCTTTGTTTTAGGACAGCAATCCACTTAAGTAAGTAAGTAACTCTTCATCGGCATGTTTGGGCAAAAAATGTTCTGATTTTAAGTTGGACCGATATGGTCACCCTAATCAATAGGAGACTTCAACCTTCCTAACTTACGCTGGCAGTTTGACGACGATATCTTCGGTCTCATTCCCTGCAATATATCAACCGAACACGAATGTGTCACAATCGAGGGCATACTAATTGCGGGATTACGACAAGTGTTCAATTTCGTCAACTTGAATGAGAGGCTTCTTGACCTCGTTTTTGTCAACCATCCCGAGGATATAGATCTCATCACTTCGCTATCTCCGCTGTTACCAGTTGATGTTCCCCACGCACCGTTTATTTTACTACTGAACGAGAACACTGATAATTTTATCCCACTTAACGATTGTCTCTTTTCTGACTTTCGTGCGTACGATTACAGTATACTAAACAGTACATTGGAGATGATCAACTGGTCGCCTTCACTTATCAACAGATCACTGGATGAAGTGCAATGTGTATTCTATAGCATACTACTTGGAATCGTTTGAGATCTCGTCACCACCGAAGACGCCGCATATCTAACTCTGCCTTTGCCATACCTTGGTGACCTTCGGAACTGCGCAACCTGCTGCCTACTGACTGTAACAGCACCGGGTAGTGTTGCCTGGCCTTAGCGTGGAATCCTATGTCAGGAACGGTTTCCTCATTCTAGTGAGCGCCGGCACTCCAGTTTTTTATATACCAGACGGACCACTGTCACCAGACGGATCAATAATTGTGCTATACTAGCTGAATAAACGATTTGCCATCTTAATGTAAAAGCCCTCCCAAGAAACATTTATGCGCTGATTAAACATTTTAGCAGCCATTATTATTCAGCCATAGCTGAATATGCATCGAATATAATTTATGTAAATTCTACAATACTCATTCAGTCGAAATTGGGAACTTATACAACCTATTTCGCTTGAAGCAGAAAAAACACTTGTTAATAAGCAATTATATCGCCCTTTATATAACCTCTGTGCTCCTTGTTTCCAGTTTTGCGCAAATCGGTTATTTAAAAACACGCAAAATACTATGAATTCTACTTTTAAAACGAGAAATAGTTTTGCAATGCTTTTTCAGTCGCTAACTCAACGTTTCATCAACTTTTATGCAGCCAAAAAATAATCTATTTTTGAATTAAAAAAAATGGAACGCGTCATATTTATTGTGCTATGGCGTCGTAAGCTATATTTTTAATTTCGAGTAAGTTGAATTCGTACAGGGTGTTCAATAAGTTCGAAAACAACTTTTCATCGTTGTGTAAGTGCGCATCATGTGCATTCTGTGTATTGGTGTTGGTGTCAGCTTTAGCCTTATATATAGGTTAACCGACGCTCAAGGTGTCGACATGAGGTCATTTATTATTTGTTTACCGCGCGCGATGAAGTAGTACCGCAACGTCGTAGTAAAGTTGTTTGCGAGAGGTGAGCGACCCGGCGACATATTTAGGCGGTTGAAATCCCACGGGGTGAAGCGGAACTTCATCTATAATACCATCCGTCGGTACCGGGAGACGGGCTCGGCCAAGGACCGTGCTAGATCCGGGCGGCAGCGTTCGGCGAGGACGCCAACAGCCATCAAGGTGGTGAGGGAGCGGGTTCGTTGAAAAATGACCCGCTCGATCCGGAAGACCGCTGTTGACCTGGATGTGTCGATCGGGACTGCCCACACCATCATGGCGAAGGACCTGGGGTGTAAGCCGTACAAGAAACGCAAGGTTCATGGGGTAACGGAGGCTACAACGAAGAAGAGGCTGGACAGAGACTCTCGCGGCACGCTGGTCAGAAGTTCGTGTTTTCTGATGAGAAACTCTTCATCTTGCAACAGCCGCACAGCGTCCAAAATGATCGGCTGTGGGCGCCGACGTTGGCCAGCATCCCGCCGTCCCACATAAACATCCCGTGGTTCCAGAGTGCCGCGTCGGTGACAGTGTGGGGGCCGTATCCAAGCGTGGGAAGCTTCCACTGGTGTTTATCGAGAAAAACGTGAGGATCAACGCCGCGTACTATAAGACCGAGGTTCTGGAGAAGGTTGTGGTCCCAGCACTTCATCACCTCTACGGGAAAGATCATTACGTCTTTCAACAGGACGGCGCACCGGCCCACACGGCAAATATCGTCCAAGCGTGGTGTCGGGAGGAGTTAACTGATTTTCTCGATAAGACTTTGTGGCCTCCTGGCTGCCCGGATCGCAATCCCCTGGACTTCTATGTATGGTCGGACATGCTGGCCAAACAGAGCGAACATAAAGTGAGCACTATGGACTACTTTAAGAAGCTCATTTTCAAGATCTGGGACGAGATGGCCATAGACCAGATGCGTGCCGCGTGTGATTTTTTAGAAACGCCTCAGGCTCGACATAAAGCACAAAGAAGGGGTGCCAAATATGTCGAAAAGGTTCTCAATAAACACTGCTTCAATAAAAATTGACTCAGAAAAGGATATCTTGCAAGGGGTTGGACACTCAGCACATTGTGCCGCGGCACTCCAGAGATATCAAGCGGTACACCTCCGGTTCAATATTACATATGAAATGGAAGCACTGCCAGTTGTCAAAATCATCTCGCACGGTTGCCAGTTCGGCATTTTCGGTACAGCATCGGTACATTTCGGCTCGTTTTAAGTCGCCTAACATAAAAACGGCTGTGCCGAGTGACCGACCCCTTGGTATCTTGTATTTTCATTTTCGTAAACAATGTGTTTATTTTGTATTCGAATAATAAATAAGTGTATTCGAACACCCTGTATATGCAAGCTAATTAAAAATGCATGTCATCATCTTTCGGGAATTATTTTCTTTTTCTTTATTATAGTCATTTTAACAGCTAAGGTCATTCGTGACTTCTGTGGGGTTGGGATTTGAATCAGGGTCCTCGGCGTAAGAGGCGTGAATACTAACCACTACGCCGGGATTGCCCCTTTCGAGAATTAGATAATGTGGTATATTTGCAGTTTGTCGCTGTTCTTCCCGACAATACAGCCATTGCCTGTTTAAAAACAAACTAGTCATATATCAATAGTCGATTAAGAACCATCATACTTTAATGCAAAGACAGCAGACCGAATGTTTACTTACTACAATTTTAAACTTAACCAGGTTTTCAATATGTATTTCGAGTCACAAAAGTTTTCAAAATCAGAGACTAAAAATAACTTGCGTACCCCTCAGGAAATTTCAATCAACAGTCAGTCAGTCCAATTAACCCATTATGTCCTAGCGTATGAAATATTATACCCCGTATTCAAAACCTGTTTACTGCTGTATTTCAATAGTTAGCATTGTTAATATATCACTACAAGAGAGATAAGACATCAATCTAATGTGTGTCTGAGATAACCTGTCAGTCATTTCATCTGTATTTTCAACAGTGATAAATGGCGAAAAAAAGTTGAAAAAGTGGCGATAAAACTTTGTCTCCAAAACACATGAAAAAGTCTACTTTTTGGGACGAAACATTACCTGAAAAGTGGTCTATATCTATATATATATATATATATATATATATATATATATATATATATATATATATATATATATATATATATATATATATATATATAGAAAGACAATATTATTATGTTTATAAAGGAAATTGCCCAAGGAATCTAAAATTGATTTGTAGCGGCAGTGTTGCCAAATATTTTTAAACTCGATTTTAAAACTAAATTTGCATTTTTCTCTCAATGCGTACAATTTGATGTCAATAATTCCAATTTCATTGTATTCTTCAGATTTTTTTTACATAAGAATCACTCAAAACCACGAAGTGTTCTATGCCGATCCAGAGTTATAGCGATTTGAAGCAAAAAACCAGTGATTTTTCATAATTAATCAAGAGTAAAACTACATTTCCTTGAAGCACTGAATATCTTTGCAAAGTAAAAACACTTTATGTTACCGTGAGAGCATGTATACCGCGTATAATAAAGTTTTTTCTCAACAGTGTTGTCAACTTTTTAGTTTTTCGTATAATTATTAACGGTAGTTACAGGAATATAAGTTTAAAATGACGTAAAATATTGTTATATACTGCATACATGCTTCTACGGTAGCGCAAAGTGTTTTTACCTCGCATAGAGACTCACTGATACAATCAAATGTACTTTTACTCTTGATTATTTATGAAAAATCGGCGATTGCTTGCTTCAATTCGCTGTGACTTTTGAAACTTTTGAAATCAAATTGTACTCATTGAAAGAAAAATGCAAATTAAATGTTCAAATCAAATTTAAAGATATTTGGCACCACAGCCGCTAAAAATCAATATATTTTTTCGGATTCCTTGTGCAATTTCCTTTGTAAACATAATAATATTGTCTTTCTAAACCTAATATTTCCAGAGATATAAGCAAAAGAAAATAAGAGTATTGACAAAAACGTGTTTTTTCGTTAAAAATGGAAGACACTCAAGTCGCTTTTTACGCGAAGGATACGTCCCGCGTTAATTCCGAGATACGCGTAAATTCCGAAATTTTGCGTAAAAAAACGCGTAAATTCCGAAATTCGCGTAAAAAAACTTTGTGGATTTCAACACTACGCGGAAAAAACGACGTTTTGAGCACATCCGCGTAAATTCCGAAAATCGCGTAAAAAACTGCGTAAATTCCGAAATTCGTGAAAAAAAAACTCGTAAATTCCGAAATTCGCGTAAAAATAGTCGCGTAAAAAACAAACCGCGTGAAAAAACCGCGTAAAAAGTGACTTCAGTGTACAGTAAAGATTTGTATAACGAGGTGTAAAGATTTGTATAACGCGGTCGGTGGTGCAGTACGCCCATCACGATATCTCAGCTGTCCATCTATACCTATAAAAAAGGACTGTCTGTCTGTCTGTCTGCCCGAATATTCCTTATGCAATCGAAAACTACTGAACCGATCGGCGTAAAAATTTGCATATAGGGGTTTTTGGGGCCAGGGAAGGTTCTTATGATGGTTAGAGACCCCTACCCCCACTAAGAGGAGGGGGGCTCCCATACAAATGAAACACAAATTTCTGCATAACTCGAGAACTAATCAAGCAAATGGAACAAAATTTTACATGTGGGTGTTTTTGGAGACAAAAATTTTTTCTATGGTGAATTGAGACCCCTCCCCACTTTAGGAGGGGGGCTCCTACATGAATGAAATACAAATTTCCTCATAACTCGAAAACTAATTAATCAAATGGAACCATATTTGGCATGTGGGTGTTTTTGGAGGCATGAATTTTTTCTATGATGAATTAGGACCTCTCTCTCTTTTTAGAATGGGGGCTCCCATACAAATGAAATACAAATTTCCTCATAACTCGAGAAGTAATCAAGCAAATGGAACCAAATTTGGCATGTGGGGGGTTTTGGAGGCAGGATTTTTTTAATGATGGTTTGAGACTCCTCACCCCTGTGGTAGGGGGATAAGGACTCTCATACAAATAAAACAGAAATTTTAGCGTAACTCAAAAACTAATCGAACTCCAGAAATTTTAGACTCTTTCATAAAACATTAATCAATAACAAGACCATCAAAAACTAGCAATAGTAACAATTTCATCAATATTAAATTTCAGCGCGAAAGCGCGCTACAGGCCGCGAGTGTTGCCGGCGACCTGCCGTCGGAAGCGCCGGCCACTGCGGGGGGCAGCCCCCTAAACTATTAGTAAAATTATGAATGTGCATTTTATTATTCTTGTAAAACAAGCTAATTCATAATTGCGTAGAATGTAAACGCATCAAACTTAGCCACATCCAATAAAATAAAGCGATTATCCGCGATCTCATTCCACATGTAAGAAATCACGGTTTCCTCTTAAGCTTTTACCACTAGTCGGTATGCAAATTTCATAATAAATACAGTCTATCTAATTGATATACTGTCATACTCGATGATTCATCACAAAAATGGCATTAACTAGGTATGTTTTTCACATAAATTGCAAAATAAACTTCAAAATACAAATCAGGGGTAGAATGCACCACAGTGGGATCGAACAGTTATAAAATATTTTTATTTTGCAGTACATCTTTTGTTTCAGTTTATTTATCAAAAATGTAGCAATATTATGTATTGTATAGGACTTAGAATTTGCCTTAAACCTAATTGTACTTTGTTGAACTTACAATATTTCATAACACATCAGTTGTAGAAAAATAAATGAATAAATTTTATTGCCAATTATGTTCAGATATGAACCCACTATATCCCAGCAAACAAACGTATGGACAAACGCTATAACAAACGCTTCTGCCATTTTGGAAATCTAGTTTTAGGAGTTTATACAACACGTGATTATATGTAAATTTGCTGGTTGCGTTTAACGCCTGGCTGGGCAAACTTGGTGCGTTCTGCCCACGGGTTTTGGCGTTTTGCCCCACATAATGATTTTGACTCTTGCTAAAAATCGTCAAAAATAACAAAAAATACCGGTTTTTGTTACGAAATTTCACCAGGCGTAAGTGTAAAAAAGATCCCAAAGTCTTCTAGAGGTTGAAAAACGTGGAACAAACACACCGTTGCTCTGCAAAATGATGTTTTGCTTAAGCGGTGCGTTCTGCACCACTTTACCCTACCCGGGTCATAATGGGTTAACGAACACTTGATAGTCGTGGCCCAATTAACGAATCCTGGCTGTATTGCCAACAACGTGCAAGTGATAGACCAAGACAAAAGCTATTCAAACTTGCCGGAGCTTGGTCCAACTGAAAAATATTGGGCAATCGTTAAACAGAGCCATAAGAAAACACAGACGAAAAACATTTGAAAGAAAATTGGAGCTCTGCAGATAAAGTCGGGTTCCATCGTGTTTAGATTTTAACTTGCACATTCAGTTCCACCCGAGGTGTTGTCAAGTGGGAAGAAAGGGAAAGGTTGTATAGGTTGTACCTGAGACATGTCCAAGTTATTCACGACTACGCAAAATTAGCATCGCAAATTTATCATCGATTTGACCGATTTGAGTGCTGCTGGTCGCTTTGAAACAATTTTAAAGTTTTATTCGAATACTATTGCGATCTTTTTAATTGGAGATCATTCATATAAAATGTAATGTAAGACCTGGCAATTTTAAGCCTAACAGTTAACATACGAGAAATTAACTCTCATTCTAAACGGTTTAAATGAAAATATCAAGTAACATGAGAACATAGGAGATGACAATATCATTTACATGAGATCGAATTACATTTTCATTCAAATTATATGTTATTTGTCTGATTCTTCATTGAAAAATCCAGCGTAGACTGCCTTTGAATATTAAATGAAATGACGAAAATTAGCCTTTAAAATAATGTTAAATCATCATTAAATAAATTTACATTTACAAATTAGTACCTGTTTAATGCTAATCCTAATGCCTTAGCTTGGCGTATAATTATTGATTTACAGGTTAACCTAAGCTTGCGTAACTGAGTCACTTCATTGCTACCATGCTATAAACTTAATTAAAATTTTGTTCACTTTTTTTGCTTATCATAAAATATCTTGTATCGACTTTATGATAATTTAGAATGAAAACCAAGTTATCGTGGCAGGTTAAAAAAAAGCATTTGCAATTCAAAATGAAATTTTCCGATATTCGTTGCTACCACCAATACACAATCGACAGAGTTTAATTAAAATTGTAAACTCCGGCACGATAGTTAGCATATCAGAATCAATACGCTCGAGTATGAACTATTCCAGTTTTTGCAGAGTTAACGCTCGCGGAAATGATGATCCTTTGCGATAGCGGCAGCTCCCGATATTTACACGAACGTGCAATGTTACCCTCAAGACATATTACACCAGTACGCCACCCACCACCCTTCAGCCTAACTTTTTTCCTGATTTTCTTTCACCCCCGGTTTCGCTCTTTTTGCTCTCTGTTCCCATTCGGTGCACCGTTTTCGCTCTCAAATTTCCCACAACTCTTCGCATATTTCGAAGTTCTCTACTTCTCCGCTCCGCACAGTATTTCCTCCCAGCCTGCTAGGTTCATCCTGCAGTAGCACAAAAGCGTAAAAACGAAGTCACAGCCGAACCACAAAGAAGAAAACATGGAAAATCCTTACTATGACGATTTAACATCCTTTCGTGCGATTTGGATTACGAAACCATCGTGCAATAGTTTTTGACAGTTTTCATTTCACTATATCTCCACTATCGTTCACACTGTGATTAACAAACTTAAAATGACGTTTTTACTCTGTGTTCTGCCACACGAAAAACTGATCATGAAAGACAACCCTTTCAGGACAACTTTTCACCAATCGCACTTAATTTTACTGGACGATCAAGTTTTTTCTTCTAAAGTTTTCACATCACGAATGTTACACAGGAAAGTACAAAACCAATAACACACACACAAGCAGTAGTCCTTTTCAACAATTTGAACTGCTAAATAGTTGAAGAATATATGCGACTGGTTTTTCCTTCCACTTTTCGATCCGTTTTGTCGCAAGGTTCGCGAGAGAATGGCTGACTAATCGGTGCAGGAGCAGCTCTATCACGCTTGCAACAACTGGTCGATGGAACCTTCATCGCTGGAAGGTGGGAAAGTGGGTCCGGCAAGTGCGCGGCAAATTCGAACGGCTAGCAAAGAGGACGATTGTCGAATACCGACCTGACGTGGTAATGCGAAAACTCTCAGAAAAATGAAGGATGTGTGTGCGAGGGGTTGCAAGTACCGATAGAAATGTTATTAGTTTTTATTAAAAGTAGAGTATATTATCTATTTTGGACATGCGTTACGCGTACACTATTTTGGACATTTAGGGCAAAATCAAAGTGTCCAAAGTAGCGTACGCCTAACGCTAGTCCAAAATACATAAATCAACCTAGTTACTTTTAGTATTAACAGCTTGAATTAAAGTTAACAAAAAGATTGGTGTGCTGTTATCCTCCACTTAGTCAACCCATTGCTTATAATAAGGTAAAACAATCAGTCAGTGATACGGGTATACTGCTTAAAATGGGTTCCTCACCCTACAAGAGGCAAATTGTAGCAAAACCATTTAGGAAGCAGAATAATGTACCCAACACCCGTGCTCGAAACTTACAATCGTTTGTTTGAGAAACCCCACAAGTCCACTCGACACTATTGTTGGAAATTTTTTGGTTCTATGATAGTATCTCAAATATATTATGTAGACTTATCTTTTTATCAAAATAATGATTCTAGCTAAAATTACAAGGTTTTAAAGTTGATGACTATTTGGGGTTTCTCAAACAAACGACAAATTGACGGTGCACTTAAGTAGTTTTAGGCCGTTTTTATTCAAACTTGTGATCTATCCATTGTAGGATAAGAATGTTAAATGTTGAAATGAAACGAATAATAAATTAATACAATGTTAAATAAAATTCTAGGTTAAATAATATTATACGTGAAAAAGGAAATGATACATATTTCTCAAGTTGATGTCCGAAGTCCGCCAATTTGCATTAGACAGAGTACATATTCGCCCCGCCCCTTCTACTATTACCTGAGAGTCATTTGCTATAAATAAGCGTGCGTGCCGCAAGAGAGCTCATTCGAATGTCGGATTGGACACTGAGAAGTACACATCGGGAGCGGTAAGCAGTTCAGCCAGGCAGAACGTCAGTAGCAGCAGCAGCAACTCTTGGGCCTTCAAGTAGCCCAATCGAGACGAAGGACGTCACCCGATGGACGAGTAAGCGAGCGCTTCTTGGTGAGCCCTCTGTCCTACATCGGCAACGATTAGCAGCATCCTATTGACGAGTAAGCGAGTCATTCTTGGTGAGCCCTCTGTCTTATATCGGCAACGATACTAGTTAGTAACACGCGCAGAGACGCTGCCCGGTTACGGAAATTACGACAAATGACAAATAGATGTCCATAGACAGCCACAGACTTGATGCAGCAATAAGCTCAGGACTATCTGCGTAAACTAATGACGGTACTAGCACGAATCACTCCTGCTGTTAACTAATCACTGCTGCTGCTAACTAAACGAAGAATCACTAGCCGAACATTCTGGATTTCTAGTTTCCAGTGAATTTTATTCAGTAGCACCGCTCACCGTCGTCAATATTCAAAAGAAAAAAGTCCTCTGCCTTGTGACTGTGTTATGTTGCTGGTGGTACAAGCGAAATGCTTTATTTTAGTACAAACAGTTTATTAAATTTTTAACATGTGCGGAATAAATACTTCTAAGGTAATCTTGTACAGCAGATGCCAAACATGATTTAAGAAACTACTCTTCAGCGCTTAAATGTATTTCAGCCCATTTTTGTTCCACGCTTGACCAACTTAAGCTGGTAAATCTACATCGGCTAAAAACTCGGCGCCTGTCATGTCAATTTATCTCAGATGTGTTCGTTGACGGCTTCCGACCGACAGGATGTAAGTTCGAATTCGGGTGAATGAAAAAAGTATATGGCTGGCTTCAAGTCTTTTATTAAATTATAATATATGCATACAAAAATGGCCCTGAAAATAACAAAACCCACAAAATAAAATACTTCCTGCATATTTTTTTTCTTTTTGCTTGTCTAAATGTAGAACTGCTGTGGAATAAACGTAGCTTCAGTGTCATCAGCAGAAGTTTAATAAACATATCTATACGTACTGAATAAACATTTTACTAAGTTGCATAACAGTCTTACAAACGCATCTTCCACGCCCATATTCAGCACTGCGCTGTTTCAGTTCTCCAAAACCAACTGTATAAGCATTGAACAGAGGTGTTTAGGCATACTTGAAAAGCAGCTATACTGCATATGCTGAATAAAAGCTGTCGGTTAAACGTTTAATAAGCAAAAATTGTTCCTTGGGTTTCGGGTCGCTGGATCGCATGATTATGAAGGTAGAAGTGAGGTTTCATTAGATCGGGCTCAAATTCACTCATATGCTCCAACGACAGGTACTCATCCATATACTTTGAATACTCAGCATACAACGACGGAACGGATGACAGCTTCTTCTCAATAGCGCGAAATCTGCGTTCGACTATGTTGACCGATTCTCCCAAAGATTCAAGCATTTCCTCCCGAATCGGTAAACGCACGACGTACCGACCGTCAGGCTCGATAATGTGTCTCTCTGTTCGATCTCTGGGTCACCACCGACAATGATACGAGTAAGGTGAATCAACGATGCAATCAAGTTGGAAGTCGAGCTTATTGTTCCTTCCGCAAGCCGGCTCGATCAGGGAGAAAGGAGCACACGCCGCCATACCAAGCTAACGATGCAATACGCTTATCGGACGGGTAGTCCGTGGCGTTGCGCACTATTTTTGGCAGAATACAAACGAAAAGCGGATAGTAGCGTAGGTGTCTGAACCACAACTTGTAGGCACTGCTTGGAGAGATTCCCATTGTATCACCTGGCGAAAATCGAGAGGTTACGGTGGACCGGCCACGTCGCAACCAGGCCGGACGACTGTGCAGTGAAATCTGTTCTCTTTAAGAATTCCACCGGCACCAGGACTAGAGGGGTTCAACGTGCTAGGTGGCTCTACTAGGTGATAGGGATAGTAGTTAATGAACAGAAATAAAATTACATTCATAGCTCCACAGTCATAGTTTTAGAGGGCTCCGTGGCAATGATAACACTTAAAAAGCACCTCTGCAGGAATGCGATAATAAGACGAATTCGTAACTTAGTCCAAGTGCTACGTGCAATAAAACTTCAGTTGAACTGTCGAAAAATTTTACCCCCTCTGCCCCATAGGTGGTTGGGTGGTTTAGCTTTCGGTCATCTGAAAAAGCTATTAATAAGCAACTCGCCAAGCATAAATGTACAGCTGGTAAAACAATATTTGTACTACGTCCAGAAAACAAAATATCCATATTTCAATACCTTAAAAATTTTATCGGCTGTTTTTAGTATCAGAAGTCATGAATCACCTGTGCTACCGTGGGACAGAGGGGTTAACAAATGATTTTTTTCTGGAATGTCACTTTATTAACCATGAGTACACTCAGCCTCTGTGAGCCTGTGGAATAAAGTGCCTAGACCAGAGTATCAAACCGAGTTTAATTGGAATAGATCACCCTCGTGTTTTTGTGGTGACTTATTAATGAAGTCAAACATTTCAGTTGTTTTTAATAACGATAATTTTTCCAACAGACGACGGAAAAAGGTAGAAGAAAGTAATGAAACATAGGGTTTGCAGTATCTGCAGGGTGAGACAAGACATAAAGGAGAAAAAACGGCAAATCAGGTAAGGGGAGGGTAATTTAATCAAGACTTACAGGTTCCTAGTTCGTTCCTTTTTACCAAGCTGGAAGATCCGCGTATTAAACCAAGCTATAACGGGAACTGGATTTCATTGTTTTGGGTAAAACTTGAAGCTAAATCAGATTTGGTTAAAATATCTCGCCAGATTAGTTAATGCAACAAATTACAAAGGATCATCACTAGTTTTATTGCATAACCTTTACAACAGATTCGTTTCAGTCAAGATTAACATTCTTGTCTTTTTTCTTCTTTTTCTTCACGTGGTTGTTGAGGTCAGTTTCATTAGCTTCCAACGATTTAGCATCCGTCACTTCTGGTGTCGCGTTGGTTTCGTATTCTAACCTTTTTCTCTTCTTTTTCTTCTTATGTTCATTTTGATCTGCTGTGTTTTCTGTAGTAGAAACAGCAGAAGTTACTGATTCTTGATCAATAACAGTTTCTTCTGGAATCACTTTTACTTTCCGTATCTTGCTGTGGTGATCAGTAACTATATTTTCTTCCTGTTCATTATCGTTATTTTTAGATTTTTTCTTTTTCTTCTTAACTGGGTTTGAAGTGCTATCATCTACTGGACGCTTTTCGATGGTACTAGGCATTTCGTCTACGCATTCCGATTGAATTTCTGTTTCCGTTTCTTGATTCTGTTGACTATGCTTCCTCTTTCTAGTTTTACCGCGACCAAAATCAGCATTTCCCATTTTGGAAAGCTTTTCGTAGCTTTCCTTTTGCTTTTCATGAGCTAAATAAATTTCGTTGTATTCATTCTCTTCGCAACGTTCGAACACCGCCACAAACATTCCGATAGTTAAATCCGTTTCTGGTCGCGCGTAGAGGCACCGCTCTCCAATGCCGGAGTAATCCGTAGAACCGAAGTTCAACCATTCTTTATCGAACAATGCTTTTGCATCGGCCAGCCGGAAGTGACCGTTGTGCTTCAGAGCACCCATAACAATTTCTTCATTTTCTTCAGGATATATTGAACAAGTCGAATAGACAATACGTTTGGCCGCCGGGAAAGCGTTCATTGCATGGCATAATAACTTATACTGTAGTCCACCCAGTTTATAAAGCCGTTGCTTGTCGATTTCCTCATTCAATTTTAACCGATCCACCATGCCCGATCCCGAACAGCTGGGATCAATCAAAATATATTCCACGCCCGGAGCTTGTTCATCTCCAACCAACAAGCAGTCCTCATTGATGGTTTTTATAACGCCAAAGTCGGCCGAATACTCACACAACAACTTGTATCTTTCCGTATTCCGTTCTACTGCGTAGATACGCCCTTTACCCTTCATTAGGTTCGCTAAATGAGTTGTTTTTAAACCTGGAGCTGCACACATGTCTAGAACGACACTCTTCTTGGGTGGACTTAGCAGATAAGTTGGCAAGAGACAAGCCTAAAATAAAAATAAAATAAATAAAGAAATGCGCACCATATAACTGATTCACACCAACTTTGTTTTGCAAGACAAATTTCTGTTTCATCTCGGTCGCACGACCCCAATAATTCCTAGCACTATGTGGAAAGACCAGCAGCTCCTTAAAGTGAAAGTCGACGATGAACTCCGAATCGCCTAAGTTCTTGACTCGTTCCAGAAAATCGACATACTTTTCGAATTCCTCTTCTACCAGTATCCATCCTTCTTCTTGCAGTAAACGAATAGCTCCAGGTTGCGCCAATACGCTAGTGCGTACGTTAATGCGTACGTAACGAGGTTCTGTGTTTAAATAAATTCATGTAATTCGAGATAATTTCTACTAAGTCATTGGAAATATTCTTAAGGGGAGTCATAATTGTTATTTTATTGACGTTTGAAAAATTTGGTTTTACATTGTTACATTGAACACAAACTTCTTCTGCAAATACTGAATTTTACTGGCATTTCTTCGATTCTTCTAGTTGTTCCGACTGATGTTTTTTCGCTTCTTTTTCGTCTTCCTCTGCTTCCTGGTAACCTCTAATTGCGTATAGAACTATGATAATATTAACCGTCAGAACAGCTGCCAGGACCGATCCGCATGTATTTGCAAATCCTTCCACATGAAAATTGTGCGTAAGTATGTGCTTAGTTCCGTAGAATGCCCCGAACGGTAGGGTAAACATTCCAAAACTATAAACTAATAGCCACAATAACGCAAATGCTGCCTGTTTGGAATGAAGAGGTATTTCGAACCGATCATCGGTCATCGTTTCAGTTGCTTTGTCATTTGAAGTCCCTTCTGCGCTTCGTAGGGAAGCGTCCGACTGTTCTTCCCCGGAATTTAGGGAAAGTTTGTTTTTGGCTCGTTTTCCCATCTTCTTCTCGAAACGTTCGGTAGGTCGTAAGGCTTCTGTGAACAATTAAAAAGAGAAAAGACTCCCCTTAAGAATGGTAGAAAAGAGACGATTACCTTTAAAATCGAGTTGCTTCGCCGGAGTAACGTCAGATTTACTGAGAGCATCCTTTAAAGATTCATGATAGCGGCGAATACATTGCACCGGCAGCGATTCCCCCTTCAGTTCGCCTCGACCAAATAACAATTCTGCGATAAGAACGCGCGCTAACCAAGGATTGAGCTTTGGTTCCTTTTGCGTTAGTTCCGTTTTAATAATCAGATCGTCAATCTGTTTCAAGTTGACCAGAATCAAGTCCATAATTGCAAGACCTTTTCCCTTTCGGAAATGTTTGTCTTGCAGGACCAATGTTTTAACATTGCGCCGTTCCTCAACTACCAAGCGGAGGATTTTGGCTGCGCTGCGATAGTTGGTGGGAACTGGAATTTTATGGGGACGCTGTTGGTGGGGTTCACCGATGTCACTGTTGTCATTCGTATTTTTCACCATGGTACTATAAGAAATAGCAAATTCCAAAGAAAGCATACTCAATTGACATCAGGGCAAGATTTAATGCGCCGGAAACGTGAACCGACCGCACGTGACAGAGAATAAAATATTGAATGTTTTTCTGTTTTCATTTGCTTACCTTAATGTTGGATTTGTATCGATGATTACTGAATCATTTTAATAACAATTATAGCGTGATTAACAAGCTAAGGTTGGTTATTTTAATTACGATGCAAAAGCGAAAAATGCAGTCACTCTTAAAATTAATGAATGATAACAGCATACAGCACACATTAAACTTGAAGTATTTTTCACAAAAAATGAGAATTTCAGAGTTGCCAGTACAAGTTTTATTATTTACTACTGTCAAAACACAGAAAAATAATTAAACACAAATATACGTGTTTTTCATTCAAATTAGAGTGACTATATACAGAGTGGCGACAATGTCAAAATAGGAATGATAATTATCTGTCAGTGTCATTCCAATCAAGCAGACGACCTATCTAGAGTGACTATATACAGAGTGGCGCCAAGTCATCCCAAATGTATGCAATGCGGTTTATCCTAGGTTTTTCTTTCTCTTTCCTGCATACGCGTTGGATAGGTTGTCCGCTCGATTGGAATGACACTGACAGATAATTATCATTCCAATTTTGACATTGTCGCCACTCTGTATATAGTCACTCTAGACCTATCCAACGCGTATGCAGGAAAGAGAAAGAAAAGCCTTGAAAAAACCGCATTGCATACATTTGGGATGACTTGTCGCCACTCTGTATATAGTCACTCTAATTCAAATATGGGCTGCGCTGGCACCAAGGGGTGTACAACAGCTATATGATTACATTGCGTGAAAAGGTGCGTTAAAAGCAAGGGGTTTCCAACAGCAATGATTACCATGCACCTTTGAAAAAAGTTACTTTTTATTGCTTGCCGATTACCAGTAATTAATCTCTTGTGATTACTATAAATTAATCATGATTACCATGAGATGTTGGCTGCAAAAGCATGGTTGCCTGTCGATGGGGTGAGCGGCAAACCTCCGGTTCAATTTTACATATGAAATGGGAGCTCTGCCAGTTGTCAAAATCATCTCGGACGGTTGCCAGATCTATCAGGTTATAACGAATTTAACAAATCTTGCAGTTCGGCACTTTTGGTACAGCATCGGCACAGTTCGGCTCGTCTCAAGTCGCCTAACATAAAAACGGCTATGCCGAGTGACGTTAAACCTACCATGTTTTCCATCAGCAAACTTGCTGTCAAATGGTAATCGTAGTCAATGCTTTTGCACTGCAAATCAACGTGTTTTACCATTGAGCTTGCTGACGTTTACCGTACGCACGCATCGACGCGCGATTTGTTGTTGCTGTTGTTAGATTTTACATTAATTTTACACGTTTGTTTTTTTTCCAGTTATCAAGCTTTCCACGAGCGATAATGGCGGATATTGAGCACAAGTGGGCACAATCTTTTGACATTCATTGGAGGAGCGTCGAGTTCGCCCTGAAGGAGTTACTATGGATACATTCATGATTGTTTGTTGTTCGAGTGTAAAAATGTAAACATTGTTTAATTTTGCAGATCAGCTGAAGTGAAACATAACTAAACGGATACAAACTTTTAAAGTGGTTTGCGGTCATAATTTGCTGAAGGCACTGGCTCAGAATACTTTTTCACAATCGTGCGTATTAAACATTCGAAACATAACACATTAACGCAAATATTAACTTCATGTTGGTCGAGCCGTTCTCAAGTTTGCTCTCGAACAGTGTCTCGACTTGATAAGAAACTTTCCGTTCCGTATTTGGACATTCTCCCTGAAATTTACGGAAACTGCAAAGCCACAATCCATAAAACTTGTTGTCCGTTTAATTATATTCCTCTTTAGCTGATCTGCAAAATTGAACAATGTTTACATTTTTACATTCGAACAACAAACAATCATTGATGTATAAACCTTTGCACGGTGCCTAACCTCAACTCTATAGTTTGACGTTTTTATGTGTTTTGTTTTGATTCCATTTGTAACCTAATTTTATGGCAACTTGGGTTTATTACTTGTAATTCGTACCACTTGTTTGCGGAAACCGGAAATACCCGACTTTTCCGAAGCAGGAAAATGATAACAGTTCTGTACAACATATATTTTTGTCCTTTTTCTGTACAAACCCCACAACAGTGTCAAACCTGGGAGGAAAAAAACGCACTGACATCTGCGTACAATGCTTTATCCACAGATAAACAGACGAGACACTCGCATTATTTCCATCGTCCATTCAAAAACAACTTATTTTTCAAAAAAGCATGTTTCGCAACATGGCCACCCCGCGGCGCTTCGAGTTTTCAGTATAAAACCATATACAAGTGTAAAAAACCTCCAGAATGAAACCCTGCAAATGCAAAAAACCTACAGTATAAAACCCTGCAAATGCAAGCTACTCCGCGACATGCATAACAGAGGATGCTGGTGTGCAAGCGAAATGTGCAGGACGATGGTTTTTAAAGAATTTTCTTCTATGTGTCATGTCAGTTCGTCAGTGCTTTATCCATAGCACAGAGAACAGACTACCAGGTAATTGACAAAAAGTGTGTAATAGGTTTTTATGTAATCTACGAGTAATCCTTTAATAGAGCACCCCTCGAGCAGTAAGTGGCAAACTAAATCTTGATGTCGCTGCCATCGCTGCTATCCCAAGTAACAACGGTAGCTGAATTGCAAGAGCAATGGCTGTTTACGGGTTGGTTTAAGGCGATCAAGGCTGCATAAAGTAAGCGCTCAAATGGTGTTTAAATAAGCGATGTGTAAGCTACTTTAAGTTTTTCAAACCAGTTCTCTCCCAAAAGCTGATAAAAAAGCTTAATAGCGGATTTTTTTGCTAAACAATCTGCTTCTAAACAGCCATAAACATCAAACCGTTTTACGGCTGCTTAAAGGTGTTAAAATGTAGAGTGGAAGCTTTCATTATGCTCACAGCTTTCAAACTACTTTAAGTCTGCTTAGGGGTGTTAAAGTGGCTTTGCAAACTTCTACCAAGTTTTCATTCGGCTCACAGCACACATACTGTCAGATCATAGAATTTCGCAATTTGGCTGACAGCAAAAGTTTGTCAGTTATCGACATTATCGACTGCTACACGCTAGACGGGCTAGGCTTCAGGTGTAAAGATATTCTCACTGTCTGCTCTGCAGATGCAAATGGGGCGGATCATACGGTGAGTGCTTATGGATCAAAAGATGGCGGGTTCAATTCCCGGAAAAAAGACATGCATTTTTTAACTAGCTAGCTTTACTTGTAAGAATTAAAGTTATTCGAAATTAAAAATATCGCGTTCACGGCGAAATAAAAATGAAGCGGTCCATTTTTTTAAATTTGAAAATAGATTTTTTTTGGCTGCATAAAGATTGATGAAGCGTTGATTAAGCGACTGGAAAAGTAGATTGCAAAACTATTTCTCGTTCTAAAAATAGAATTGACAGCATTGCGCAAATTGGCTATTTAAAAGTGCAAAAAAGTTTCTATAAGCTTCATTGCAGCTTCGAAACAGCTATTAATTAGCCTGAAGCTTGATAAAATCACCAGATTTAGATGTTTAGGAGCTGAAAAAAGGTTTTCATTTCTAAACCTAAACCATAGATCAGCCACAAGTTGAATAAAATCAGCTATAAAACCGTTTGATCAGCCTGAAATTGTTACTTGGGTCAAATGGTCTTTAAACACAGAGAACAGATTAACAGGCTCGAAGCAAGTACTCGATTTTTTGTGCGTAAAATCTGTCGGTACCCAGGTAACCAATAAGCATTAAAATAAGCAGTAAATCAGTTGTTTATTAGCATCCCTGGCGTTTTATACTGCAGGTTGTTGTTTATCAGCTTTTTGACTGCATAACTGTTGTAAATTGGCATCCAAAATTCTATTTAAATTCTTCTTGTTGGTAACTAGTTGCAAATAAGCATTGTCAGCACTATAAGAGGGCTAGCCGTAAAGTAGCCGCATATTTTGCCAAAATAGCATTTAAGTAGCATTTAAGGCAACTTAAATGCTTATTGGCTTGCTTTTAAATTGCATTGGAAATGCTTATTGGTTACCTGGGTAGCGCCCTCCAGAAATAGTTTGCCAAACGCATCAAAAAATATCCATGTACCTATACCAATATTTCTTTGTGCTGGAGTTACATAGCAGCGATGGCAGCGACATCAAGATTTAGTTTGCCACACACTGCTCGAGGGGTGCTCTATTGAAGGATTACTCGTAGATTACATAAAAACCTTTTACATACTTTTTGTCAATTACCTGGTAGTCTGTTCTCTGTGCTTAAATGTTTAAGTTTGAATATCTTTTGAATGAATCGACCGATTTTCAATACCTTCGTTTCGTTTGAAAGATGTGAAAGGTAATTTTCAAATACATAATAATGAATTCTAGGATGTTTATCATTTAATTAATGCAAATATGTTGCAAAAATATGTTTTAAATGCAGTAGAAAGGCCAGGTCACGCCGCTAGGTGGATTAATTCGGGTTTTTCGCATTTCTTTATGTAACTTTTAAATCTCCAGCCCAATCATCATGAAAATTGGAGGTTATAGCACAGAGAACAGATTAACAGGCTCGAAGGAAGTAATCGATTTTTTGTGTGTAAAATCTGTCGGTAGCGCCCTCCAGAAATAGTTTGCCAAACGCATCAAAAAATATCCATGTACCTTTATCAATATTTCTTTGTGCTGGAATTACATAGCAGCGACGGCAGCGCCATCAAGATTTAGTTTGCCACTTACTGCTTGAGGGGTGCTCTATTGAAGGATTTCTCGTAGATTACATAAAAACTTTTTACACAGAGAACAGACTACCAGGTAATCGCCAAAAAGTGTGTATAAAAGGTTTTTATGTAATGTACGAGTAATCCTTCAATAGAGCACCCCTCGATCAGTAAGTGGCAAACTAAAGCTGGATGTCGTTGCCATCGCTGCTATGTAACTCCAGCACAAAGAAATATTGATAAAGGTACATGGATATTTTTTGATGCGTTTGGCAAACTATTTCTGGAGGGCGCCACCGACAGATTTTACACACAAAAAATCGATTACTTCCTTCGAGTCTGTTAATCTGTTCTCTGTGCTTTTTACACACTTTTTGTCAATTACCTGGTAGTCTGTTCTCTGTGCTATAACCTCCAATTTTCATGATGATTGGGCTGGAGATTTAAAAGTTACATAAAGAAATGCGAAAAACCCGAATTAATCCACCTAGCGGTGTGACCTGGCCTTTCTACTGCATTTAAAACATATTTTTGCAACATATTTGCATTAATTAAATGATAAACATCCTAGAATTCATTATTATGTATTTGAAAATTACCTTTCACATCTTTCAAACGAAACGAAGGTATTGCAAATCGGTCGATTCATTCCAACCCATCGGCAGGCAACCATGTTTTCGCTGCCAACATCTCGTGTGTGCGAAAATGAGATAGCATGTCAGCACTGCGTTTCACTCAACTGCCAGCAGTCTGATTTGGGCCCGCTGTCAAATTTTGAGCCCAGGACATGTTGTCGCTGACGTTTACTGCAGCTCGTTATAGAGATGTCGATGGGGTGATTCATTCAATAGATATTCAAACTTATAGCGAATTCATAAATTAACCTGGCTCAGGTCGATTAGCACTCAGTTTTAATCGAAGTGCTGTCAAAGCGTTCATAAATTAACCGAGATTGCATCTCGGTTAAACTGACAGCATTCAGTTTGAAGCGCAGGTTAAAACTGTCGAGCATTACGGTTTACGGGTCGATCTGTCAAACTGCGCGTATCGTTCATAAATTTCGGGATCGAGTTAGCACGAACCCAGGTTAATTTATGAATTCGCTATTAAACATTTAAGCACAGAGAACAGACTACCAGGTAATTAACAAAAAGTGTGCAAAAGGTTTTTATGTAATCTACGAGTAATCCTTCAATAGAGCACCCCTCGAGCAGTAAGTGGCAAACTAAATCTTGATGGCGTTGCCGTCGCTGCTATGTAACTCCAGCACAAAGATATATTGATAAAGGTACATGGATATTTTTTGATGCGTTTGGCAAACTATTTCTGGAGGGCGCTACCGACGGATTTTACACACAAAAAATCGATTACTTCCTTCGAGTCTGTTAATCTGTTCTCTGTGCTTTTTACACACTTTTTGTCAATTACCTGGTAGTCTGTTCTCTGTGCTATAACCTCCAATTTTCATGATGATTGGGCTGGAGATTTAAAAGTTACATAAAGAAATGCGAAAAACCCGAATTAATCCACCTAGCGGTGTGACCTGGCCTTTCTACTGCATTTAAAACATATTTTTGCAACATATTTGCATTAATTAAATGATAAACATCCTAGAATTCATTATTATGTATTTGAAAATTACCTTTCACATCTTTCAAACGAAACGAAGGTATTGCAAATCGGTCGATTCATTCCAACCCATCGGCAGGCAACCATGTTTTCGCTGCCAACATCTCGTGTGTGCGAAAATGAGATAGCATGTCAGCACTGCGTTTCACTCAACTGCCAGCAGTCTGATTTGGGCCCGCTGTCAAATTTTGAGCCCAGGACATGTTGTCGCTGACGTTTACTGCAGCTCGTTATAGAGATGTCGATGGGGTGATTCATTCAATAGATATTCAAACTTAAACATTTAAGCACAGAGAACAGACTACCAGGTAATTGACAAAAAGTGTGCAAAAGGTTTTTATGTAATCTACGAGTAATCCTTCAATAGAGCACCCCTCGAGCAGTAAGTGGCAAACTAAATCTTGATGGCGTTGCCGTCGCTGCTATGTAACTCCAGCACAAAGATATATTGATAAAGGTACATGGATATTTTTTGATGCGTTTGGCAAACTATTTCTGGAGGGCGCTACCGACGGATTTTACACACACAAAATCGATTACTTTCTTCGAGCCTGTTAATCTGTTCTCTGTGCTGAAGACAGAGATGTAGATTACAGAGGTGCCAAGAGACACTCATAAACCGCTAAATTTTGAACGAAAGCGGAGAGTTACCTCTATTTATGAAGGTACCAGTGCTGTTAATATTTATCAGCATAACGTTCAAACTTCTGGATCATCAGTCTACCTTGGATTGAAAATCTGCTTGCTTTGATCAAACGTACATAATAACTAAATGCAGCAAGCATGAACTTCATGCACGAGAATATAGAATATCAGCGTCCTGATATTGTAACAAACTGATATTTACGTTTGAGCAGTGAAAATCAATAAAAAAAATTATGTTGTGGTTTAGCATCTATGGCGTTCAGCTGTTAGGCATAAGATTTTTCTTTTCATTAACTGCATTTAAAATTGTTTTTGTACCTGAAGTGAATATCACCTTCTGGATTTGAAAATCACTTTCTCCTGTTCTATTTTCACGATATATTGAACTTGTATACTATGATGAAAATCACTGTGCAGTTGTACATACGAAACTTAGAGGCATAAAAAACAATGTATGCTGAGAAAAAAGATTTTCTGTTTTGTTTGAAATTCGGTGATAATTAAAGGCCCTTGATGGTACTCTCCATTTTGTTTTAAAATTTAGCGGATTTTGAGTGTCTCGGCGCCTCTGTAATCTACAGTCTCTGTAGCTAACATACATTTGGTCCGAGGCAAAGTTTGTTATGGGCTAGATATGAGATGTTGGCTACACGAAAAATGTATGGGAATGACATTTGTGACAGTCGGGTGATGCACACTCAGAAAAAAGCACCGAATTCGGTAAAATTTTACCGAAATCTAAACAGCTGAACATTCGGTAAAATTTTTTATGTTACCAAACGTTACTAAAGATCAGTGAAAGTCGATATGTACGATCAAAATTTTTACCGAACGTTCAGCTGTTTAGATTTCGGTAAAATTTACTGAACTGTTTAAGTGTGTGGTACCTGACGCTCGGCCCGCAGGACTTTCTTTCCATTTCCGGTTTCTCAAATGATTCCTATACCTTTATACTAGATACATTTTACATTGATTTTACACGTTTGTTTTTGTTTTCCCCCAGTTATACCACAGAGAATAGACATCCATTCAAGAACAATTTTTTCCGGAATTCTTTGGATAAAATTTCAAATTAAAATCACCTAATATGTTAGCGTCACCACCACTATAGTTTCCCAACTACATGATTCTTTTGATTTGCACACTGACAACCTTCGGCTCCTCTGCACAGTGGTTTAAAATGCGTAAAACGCGAACCTCTGCATTTTCAAAGGGAAAACGTGAGAAAGCAAGAAAGAGAAATATGCAACCAATTTACTCTTGTGTGCACACACTTTTGTAATATATTTTGAATCTTCATGATGAAAAAGACACCTAGAACTGTTGTTAGCTCTCTTTTTCATCTACTCTCACTAGAGTTCATTCAAAAAAGAGCTATCGCAACTAGTATGTGAATACAGCGAGCAGTCTTGCAATGCCATGATAAAAAAATATCGATAAGATGTTGAAAATGACAATTTTCGAGAGACGATTTTGCCCCGAAGGAACTAAGGGATACTAATGAATTTACCAGGATGTGAAAGGCAAAATGTTACCCTTTCATATGTTTATCATCTTTTCTACCACTATTGACCACTTTCCGAGATATTGTGGAATGAAAAAGCACTATTTTTCATCAAAAAAGTCATAAAACCTGTATAAAACTTCAAGATATTATCATGACACTTTCAGCAAAATGGTGTGTTTTTAAAATATAAGCAACTTTCTAGAACATAGTGGGCCTTCGAAATATCATCAAAAAGAGTAAAGTGTATTTTTTTAGTTTTAAGGTGTTGATCATACAAAACATGCTGTAGACCGTTTGTTTAAAGAGATAGAGCCAAAGTATCTTCGACAAAATTTCTCTAAATATTATTTTCTACAAGTTTGCTGAAGAACATATTTTGTTTTTTCGAATAATTAAAAAAATAATTTTTTTATCTCCCTTTAGGGTGGATTAATCAAAAATTTATTCCTGTCAAAAGTTGGCTGTAATGATATACAACAACTTTACCAATAAGAGTGTAGCTTTTTATCACGTTTTCCCTTTGAAAATGCTGAGGTTCGCGTTTTTCGCATTTTAAACCACTGTGCTCTGGTGCTAGTATATATGGACTATAGGTACGTGTCTGGGGGAGAGTAGAAATACTCTGTTGTGACGCCGCAGAATAAAAAACGATCTTTGCAATTCGAGCCTTTTTAGCGTCGATCAAAACTAAAAATATATTTCGACCGTTAGTATTATTTTTGTCTTAATGTTTTTCTTGCTTTCTACTCACATTATTGTTTTCTATGTGCCTTTATGTGAACTTCTTTTCCTGTCGTTCGTCGTTCAACTTGAACCACCCTAATGAATATATTTCCGGCTTTAGTTTCATTTGTTACTATAATTCATTATCAATTGGGTCCTAAAATTTGTGATAAAAAGATGATTTTTTTAGAAGGAACGATAAAGCTTCCCATTATGACTACCAGAGTATAGTTTTTTCTTTTTTAAAAAGATGCAGAGCACTAAAAAATTAAAAAACAAAAATATTGTAATTTATCCTCCCTTGACATTAGAGATCTTCCTTGACATAACGAAAATAACACGTTTCTGGCAACTATGATAGCTTTTTCTCACTGGCAACTCTAGTTTGACATTAGAGCAGCTGATCGTTTTGACAGTTACAGCTTTGCAGTTGTCTCTTGTGCTTGTCTGCGTTTTGCAGGTCGTGAGGAAGTGGAACATCAAATTTGTACTAGTTATCGGATAAAAGTTTTGATTCGGGCAATGTATTCCCATCCATCGATTCACGGTGCTAGACTTTGTCCAAATCTAGTTTGCGCTAAGAATGACTAAACGATGTCAAACTGATGGCCAACAGTATAATCTCGGTACAATCGACCCCGCAGAACAGTATGAAAAAAAAAACGCCAACCGAAACTGGCACCGTATTATCAATCAGATTGGTATGTTCTGCTACTCCGATGTGAATCAGCAGTAGGGCGAACGGCAGCCCAAAAATTTCTGTGCGTTTCTAATCAAACACGGTCGCATCTCGATGGCGGGTGTTGCATCCGAAAACTGAAGCCATCCACGCTGTGACCAAGTGCAGTCACTACGCTTATTGCTGATTTTGACAAAGGCCTTAATTAAACTGAGGTGACCGGAACCGAAAAATGAGCTGTAAACTCAGAAAATGTTTTAGGTCGCGATTGCCAACCCATTTCCTGACTTTGCAACTTTTAAGTTTTTGACACACTATCACATGAGCGTGAAGGTAAACAAAAAGTTTTCCGTGACATTTCAAGACATACTATGGTTTCTTTTTATAATTCGTGTTGTCTAGACACCGCTTGACACAACCATACACAACTATAGTTTGTCTATATAAGGTTGCCCAAATGTTTATTTTTTGTTCAAAATTTCACAAAATTAAAAAAAAAGGTTTTTAACGGCAATAGCCTAAAATTAAAAAATTGAATATCAAAATATGTGTTCCTAACCCTAACTTCATCGATTCAAGCTAAAAACGACATAGGGCTTTAGGACCCAATTACTCACAATTCCGCTATTTGTAGTGTTGTAGTGTTTTTACTTTTCCGTTTTAATTGTTTCCGTATGTTCACTCGTACCTATAGTTATGAATCAATGGTTGTAAAAACATCAAAGTCCATCAAATTCTTTTCAATAGACTTACTCAAACTATGTTGCTTTTCCTTAACATTTTCCGCGAACAAAACAACTATCCTTCTCGCGCTTCCTTTAAAACTCACTTTAAGAAATCTGTCCAACTTTTATGCTTTCTAAACTAAACCTTCCGATTAGCTTTAAATTTCCCTATTAACGATTTTAACTTCAACTATCTAAGATGACTTTCAATTTTCCACAACTTTTCACTGTTTATTTTCTTCTGACTAGTTTATTTTTCTGACAACCATCCGACTGTCAACTACCATGGCTGTCAACTTAAGTTCGTTGCGCGAGGGCCTCACCAGTGTGGCCAGAACATACTCAGAGGTGAGAGATACGCGGAAGCAGCCATCTTGGGAGCCAATCGAGCAGCGAGAATTGTCAAAAGGGAGCCAATCGAACACGCATACTGTTTGCTTAAATGTTTGATTAACAAGTATTGAAATAGTTATGAAATCTACTTAAGCTATTGTCACGCACCTTGAATATTATACTCAGACACCGTGTGTATAAAGCTTTGCAATGCATTTTACACTGATTAAGTTGAAAGATATATCGCTCTATTTTGCAAAATTTATGTAAATAAAACTGAAGCGTATCATGTTGAAAACAATTAAGTCACACTGCTACAGCATTTTGCTCTGCAGCAAGTGCTGGCAGTTTTTGTACACTGATGCCAAATCGTTGGTTTTAGTTTCCGCGTATCTCTTACTGTGAGTATTTCTAGGGGAGAGTAGGGTAACCAACGTATTTTGGACCCCTTCAGCAGCTGTACCTAATTGGGTATTTTAGCGGTATTTAAATTCTCGCATATTATGATAATATATGATGTCACTGTAAAGTCACATGAAGACTTTTTTAAATTTGATGAGTGAAAGTAATAAAAAAAGCATTTTTATCATTTAAAAATTTTTTTTTGGGTAAGACGATAGCTTATAAGTAAACCATTTTTCTTCTCAGCTCGCCTTAGACAACACAGTGGATAGATAAACTATGGTCATCAGCCGATACAGGTTTCATATGGGAGCTGTCAAAAGCTTGGTCAAAATGAAAAGCTCTATTAGAAAGATAGAAGAGAGGAAGAGAACTTCTGACATCATTTCAATCAATCGGCTTGGTGGATATCTGTCAAACAGCAAATCATTCTATTTTTGATTTTTATTAATTTTTTCATCAAATATTCATTTAATTAAAATAAAAAAAGAACTGTTAGATTCAGAAAACGACGGGCTATCAAATGAGTTAAAAAAAGCAACTTTTTTGGGAAAATTAAAATACCCAATTTGGACACTTACAGCAAAATCAAATGGAAGTGTCCAAATTATGTACAGCTGCTGATGGGGTCCAAAATAAGTTACCCTACTCGGTGTCCAAGGAATTGAAAAGCGGTAGCCAACAACCGAGTTACACGGAGCAATCTTGTTCAACAGGCTGCTTTGTCTTAGGACGACAAACCACTTAAGTGAAGTGATTGTGCCGGCAAGGTGGAGATAACGTCAGACTTGTGCTCATTCGTTCAGTGTGAAAATGTTAAAAATTGTCAGAGCTGCTGGATTTCAAAATCGGCAATTTTCGCTGCTGCGTGTTGTAATCGCTGCTGTTGGAAACCCCCCGATTTATAGCCCTTACTCAAAGCGACGCCTGGTTTCGAGTCTCAAGTGAAAATTAAGCAACACTTGAGCTGTTTAGTGTAAGCGTGCACCGAGAATTATAACTGTGAACTGTCATTCCGCCATTATCAGAAGTTGAATTTGCACATTCGCATCGCACTGACTCAACACGTCTGCCTTAGTTTGCTCGGTGTTTTAAGCCAAATTTTTTTCATTTTTGGACACCGGATAGCGTTACGTTGAGGCCGCGATTGCCAGTGTGGGAAGGCTAGAATTCAAGTGTGTTTGTAACGTGATAGCTGATCGTTAATAGTTCGAAATAATGTCCCTGATCGAAGGCGACGTCAAGTTATCGCACCGTACCAGGAAACGCGTCCGGGAGGTCAAGCGGAAGGCTAGACCAGGTGAGTGTGGAATTGGTTTTCGTTAAGTTTTTAAATTAAAGATTAAGATCAATCTAATCTGGTATATATTTCTATACTTCAGAACTAGCTGATAAGGCTGCCTGGGTTCAACTAGAGTTCTATAGAAAGTTTGATAAATTTCGAGAGTTCGAAGATAATGTAGACAGGATTCACGTGAAAGATGTAAGCCCGCAGGAATTTATCGATCGTTATGAGAGCTTGTACAAACCGGTCGTTATTGAAGGGATACAGGATGGTTGGAAAGCGCAGTACAAATGGACCCTTGAGCGGTTGGCGAAAAAGTACCGAAATCAGAAGTTCAAGTGTGGCGAGGATAACGACGGCTACAGCGTCAAAATGAAGATGAAGTACTATATCGAGTACATGCGGAGTACGACAGATGATAGTCCGCTGTACATTTTTGACAGTAGCTTTGGGGAGGTATTGTTAAAAAATTAATTCTTACTAAAACACAATGCCGAGTTCTTGTTTTTTTGTTTGCAGCATCACCGTCGGAAAAAACTACTGGAAGATTATGATATTCCGGTATATTTCCGTGATGATTTATTCAAGCACGCGGGAGAGGAGCGAAGACCACCATACAGGTGGTTTGTCATGGGTCCCGGCCGGTCCGGTACAGGGATTCACATTGACCCGTTGGGAACCAGCGCATGGAATGCTCTGGTTGTGGGTCACAAACGTTGGTGCTTGTTCCCTACCAATACGCCAAAAGAGCTACTCAAGGTTACTGGAGCCATCGGTGGGAAGCAACGCGATGAGGCAATTACTTGGTTTAATTTAATCTACCCGAAGACTAAACAGTTGGACTGGCCGAGTGATTGTAAACCGGTAAGAGATTGTACAATCAATGACCGTGCAGTGGCTTTAGTTTTCGCTTGATAATTTTAGATTGAGATCCTACAGAAACCAGGTGAAACAGTATTTGTTCCTGGTGGTTGGTGGCACGTCGTGCTTAACATGGATGACACAATTGCTGTGACGCAGAACTTTTGCAGTAAAACTAACTTCCCTGTGGTTTGGCATAAAACGGTTCGCGGGCGGCCAAAGTTGTCCAAAAAATGGTTCAAGGTGCTTCAGGTAAGGATGACAGCATTTCCTCTTCTGGAAGGATTTTATTTGTTTTTCTGTGTTAGGAATTGGAACCAGATTTGGCAAAACAGGCGGCAATGATTGATTTGGGTCAGAGTACCGGTGTGGCCTCTGATAGCTCGAGCAACTCTAGTTCCTCGTCTTCCAGCTCGAGCAGTGATGAAAGCGATAGTGATTCCAATACCGACAGTGGACAGGAATCTTTGTCGGCGCACAAGACAAAGAAGCGGCGAAAAACAGGCAGTGGTATGATGGCTTGATTACTGCTGTAAAGGCTAAAAAACCTTTTTTTTCTGTTTCTGAACTGCGAACCAATCACTTGAGATTTAAATATTCTGCCTAGATTGATTGGAGTTTAGTGTTTTCAACTAATGTTTAAGATTTTGATAATTTTTATTACATGGTGAACGTAACGAGGAAAATTGTCTGTAGAATTACCAGTCGTGCAAAATAAGTAAAAAGCAAGCCAAGTATTAACAATAAACTGAGAATCACTAATATAATAATTTATACGATCTAGAAATCAATTGAAAGTGCGAGATAAACGATACAGGTGTAGCCAAATTAGGGAAAGAGCAGCGGGTGCTGTTTTGCGAACGCTTAGGATAGGACAACAAACATTGAACCTCTCAAGATACACAGATATCAGATCAGCCTCAATGGGTGCAAAAGTAACAGCAATAACACTGTCTGCATCAAAACTAGAACAATTACTCGTGTTCAATTGCCTTGGACCGGCGAAAAAGTAAGTTGCATCATCAAAAGAAGAAATGTTAAAATGATATGACGGTACTGTGCCTTGAGTATAATAGCAAAACTAATTAATCCAATCTAGCAACCAGAAGCTGTAATTAATGATCCGGTAATGGAACCAGTTACAGTTGGAATAACAAAAGTATCAATTGGAATAGACTCGGAAGATGTTTCACGGATAGTGAATTAAAAAAAATCAAATTTAAACTTGAGTTTTATTTAGTATGTACTAATCAACATGTTATGCATAAATACGGCTCTTTCACAAGAAGAACTTTATACCAGCGGATTATTGGGGTATATGATACTTCTATTACACTTTTGATAAAAAATGTATTGAGTTGAACAGTTAAGTATGACGTGCTTGCGTCACATCGGCATTGCTTCCTTGTTCAGGTGGTTGCATGTTTCAGCCTAATCTTTCATAACAATCGGCACTCCTTCGGCCGCAGCTGCACTGGCAATCTCGTGCCGTTTACGGTGCGTAGCCAATCCGTACCGAGTGCCGAACGTCATCGGGCATTGAGTGCAGTTGAACGTTTTCGCGTCTCGTGCGGTGTGCTTGACCAACACGTGCCGTTTGAGGCCATCCTTCTGACGGAAAGCGAATTGACAGTGTGGACACACGAACGGTTTTTCGTTGGTGTGACGTCGCATGTGAAACGTTAGTGATTTCTGCTGACTGAAGCCCTGCCCGCACACGTTGCACACGAAAGGACGAATATTCTGGTGAATCAGCAGGTGCTGTTTTAGAGAACCGTTCTGTGTAAAGCCTTTCTGGCAAAGATGGCAAACGTACGGCTTATTACCATCATGAGCCTGCAGATGCCGGTTGAGATTGGTTTTAGTGGAGAAGAATTTAGCGCATTGGGTACATTCAAACTGCCCATTAATAGCCGATTTGTTGGTAGCAGATAATTTACCCGGATGGTTGGTTTGCTGCTTGATTTCATATTTAAACTCTTCAATTTGCTCAAGCTCGGGGGATTTTGCAGGATTTTCTTCTTCTTGATTGTCGGTGACGGTTTCATCCGATGCGGAAGCTAATTTCGGCTCTGAACAGTATTGATCTGGAATACTAATATAAATTACTTGTTCCGTTTCTTCCGTGTCATCCATCTGATCATCAGTTTGTTCTAACTCATCTGATTCCATCCCCTGCGGCAGAATACCATCGTCGTAGTCTACTTCAACTACTTCAAACAATTCTTTTTTTGGTTCCACCAACGGTTTTTCCTGAATGACTGCTACTGCACGGAATTTTTCTTTTCGCTGTTCTTGTTGCAGCTCAAACCCTAAATGTGGTTCCGTTTCCGGTTCTTGTGTCGGCTCCTGAACTTCTTGAATCACTTCAATTTCTGGTTCACCAGTATCTCCAGCGATCTGTGCTCCTTTTGTTCCAAGAGCACTATTTGTCTGGCTAGTGAGAACGGATACTTCCATGTTTCCCTCACCAATGCTTGAAACTTTTTTCACTTCCGTTACCTGCAGGGTGGCAATTTCGTCTTCCCCATCGTCATCATTTTCGGAGATTACCAGGGTCATGTGAAACTGATTATTGACATTAGCAATAAAATTCCGAAGTTGTCGATCGGAATGTTCGCTCTTTTTCTTAAAATCTGCTGCGGATTTCATACGTTCCAAACAGGTAGCGCATATTTTGTCCGGAAGTCCATCATTTTCGACGATCTAAAATAGAAATATTTTTTTTAATTATTCAAAAATTGCGCGCTTCGTCGGGTTAATCTAGGTAAGCAATTTTAAAACATCGTTCAAGTACACTCGATAGTAGTAAATCACGAAAGCAATCGGAAAATTAATTCTATTCCCACCGAGCTGCCGTCTTTTACCTCGAGCCCAGTGCAGTAAAGAAACTTTTGAGCGTACTGCAGTATAGCATGGGGCGCTTCTGATTTGCAACACACACGGCACACGTTGATATCAATCTTGATACTCATTTTTTCGCTAAACTTTTCGAATTGTGTTAATAAAACTGAGTAAAAATCTGAACTGCAATGATATTCAAACCAACGACGCGGACATCTTGTACTGCTTTAGTGTTTGCTGCGCGAATTGATTGTCAGATTGATCTTGCAAGCTACTTGCATGAAAGTTTACAGGTAGTTTTGTGCAAGTACGTTTGGTTTGTGTATTGGCTAGTCGTAAAGTTTGTTCGAGTACGCTAAATCTAGTACATTTTTTACCTGCGCAAGTTCGATTTGTTATGATTACTTCTTTTATGGATGATTGTAATGCAGTGGGGGTAATCCGGGTATAATCGACACTGTGCGTAAAACCGACATCCCTCGATTTTTAAAGTTATGAGCTGTTTTTTGCAAATCGTCTAATGCATTCTGTTTACACTTGTTATTTCTTACGTTTTAAGCCATTTTAACACCGCCGAAGTTCTAAAACTGTCAAAGCAAACAGCAAAACAAGACCGGTAAGCAGTCAAGAAACAGTCCTTGTAAAATTTCGCAAGTGGAATTTAAGTGTTTAAGGTGGAGAAATTTGTAAAATTCGACGCGCTCTGCATGCTTGATTTATCAGCGATTATTTTGTTAGTGTATTTTGAAAAAATACACCTGATTTTTTCGTTTATTGGTGCTCTAAACCATTGTTCTGAAATTTTGACGCAATTCGGGGTAAAATCGACACTTTTAGTCAGGATAAAAATGATACAGGCTTTGTGCTTGTACTTCTAGATAGTATGTATTTTAAGTTTAATGCGTTTATTTTTATGCTTTGGTTTAAAACTGAGAATCTGGGCCGAAAAACAAGTAAAAAATGTTAAAAGTGTAGGATAATAATGACTACTTGTGTGTCACCCTCCCGATTGAAGATTTACATATTCATTTTTGGTAACACTGCATTGTATGACATTTACTTTTTTGATCTCATTCTGTCTCATTGTCATGTGTATGAACCTAGTGGTAACACGCAAATAAACGTATTCCTTTTGTATACTAAAAGTACCGCGTTAATTAGTTTTTCCTCGAACTTTATCTCTTTTTATCCGAGTTCCACGGACAGCGCAGCTATTCAGTCCATCAGGTTATACGGCCCAGTTTCGGAAAGAACGGAAAAGTGTTTATTTTGTTTCTGCGGGAAAAACTGTGTTCCGGAAAGTTCCGAAGATTTGTGCGGTGATACAAAATGGCGGACAACGTAAAAGTTACCTTCGCAAAATTGAACGGCACGAATTACGGTTCGTGAAAGTATCGGATGAGAATGTTACTTAAGCGCGAGGGCATTTTTGATGTTATCGAGGATGCGAAATCAGAAGAGGTTGATCCGACGTTCGAACAATGGAAGAAAAATGACCGTAAGGCTCGTGCGACTATCTCTTTATTCGTTGAAGATAGCCAATTGCGTTTCGTGAAAAGGGCCGCGAGTGCGCGTGAAATGTGGGAAAATCTCCAAATTTACCACGAAAAAGCGACAATCGGCAATCAGGTGATGCTTCTTCAGCAATTATGTGGCTTAAAGCTTGGCGAAGGTGGAGATGTTGAAAAACACATCGAGCAGATTGAGAATCTATACGAACGACTCGATAATGCCGGTATCGAGCTAGGAGAGCTGCTGAGAATTCTCATGATGCTGCGTAGTTTCCCAAGTAACATTTTTGTTGCATAATAGCTTATTAAACTATTGTATAGCTAAATCCCGTAGAACAACTGCTTGATAAGCTGTTATACAACAAAAATGTTACTTGGGTTGCCTGTTTCGTACAACAGTTTTGTAACGTCGTTGGAGAACAGACCACAGGTAGATTTAACCATGGATTTTGTAGTCGGACGATTGCGCGACGAGTACCAAAAAACAACAGCAGCAAGAGAATGACAATGAAAAAGTCTTGCAAACAGATGTGAAACCGAAATTCGATAAGAAGTGTTTCTTTTGTCATCAAGTGGGTCATTTCCGTAGGAACTGTCGTAAGTTTCTGGCTGCGAAGAACGGAAAAACAACACTTTCGAAGAATGGCCCGGAGCAGCAGGCAAAACAAGCTGAAGTAAAACCAGCGGGGCAGCAGACAGCTGAACAAGACGGTGTTGTCTGTGGTGTAGTATGTTTTGTTGCCGGCGAAGTAGTACCTGACACTTGGATGTTGGACAGTGGCTGCCCAGATAACACAATATCGTAATAGAAAATACACATTAAATCGTTTTCATGTCAATTTCACATTGGAATTGTATAATGATTAGAGTATGTCAAGTCGAAGTGAACAATAAGTTGTTTTGCAGTCGTGCGTGTCTTCAAATACAATTCATGACTGTGAATTATAAAGCAGTATAGACGATTGCAATATTTGATTATATCTTAATCATATATTCAGGAGTATTTAGTTGCGTGTTATAAAAACTACGCAAAATAGAATTACAAATAATTGTCAAAATTTTCGAACGTATATCGCCTCCACTTTGGTACATATATGTTCTTATATGGCGTGAAATATAACTTTTTCGTTCAGATATGATTTCGTATATCTCAGTTGCAATCGAGATATTCAATCCAAATGGTTTACTGGGTGCACGTGCCACATGACGAACGATAAAGGTTTTTTCACGGAATTCAAAAGCGACGTAGTGGTTGATGTCACCTTGGCAGACGGCTCAAAAACGAAGTCAGCTGGTTGCGGAAGTGGAACTGTGTTTGGTATCAACGGAAATGGAAAGCGTATAGCTATAATGCTGGATTACGTTTTGTATGTTCCTGCCTTAGAAGGTGGATTGATTTCTGTTCGAAAGATGGCAAGTAAGGGTTTTAATGTTGTTTTTAAAGCAAATTTGTGCCACATAACATCCGCAAACGGCGAAGTAATTGCACTTGGTGAAATACACGGTAACCAATACAAGCTTAAAACAACACAACATTGTTTGATAGCAGCATGTAATCACACAGAGCAGTGTCAACATACTTGGCACCGTCGGTTTGGTCACCGAAGTATGGACGTTATGGGTGTTATCAAATCTAAAGATCTTGCGTCCGGTATTGAGATGAAGGATTGCGGGGAACACATCGTGTGTGAGTGTTGCTTGAAGGGAAAGCTAGTTAGAAAACCCTTTCCACAAATAGCTGAGCGTAAATCCAAACAGCCTCTCGATATCATCCACATGGATCTTTGTGGACCCATGGAGAACCAAACACCAAGCGGGAATAAATATTTCATGACTATGATAGATGATTATAGTCGGTTTTGTGTGGTCTATCTGTTGACGGCGAAAAGCGAAGCTGCAATTAAAATAAAAGAATACGTTCGTTGGACTGAAACAATGTTTGGCAGGAAACCTCGAATTGTGCGATCCGATAACGGAGGCGAGTATATCGGTCATAACCTTCAAGAGTTCTACAAATCGGAAGGTATTCAGGCGCAGTTCTCTACTCCATACTCACCTCAGTCAAACGGTGCTTCGGAGCGTAAGAACAGGGCGCTGCAAAAGATGGCGAACTGTATGCTGCTGGACGCGGGTTTGCCGAAATGCTATTGGGGAGAAGCAGTCTTGACGGCCGCTTATATACAAAATCGTCTACCGTCGAGAGTTGTTGATCGAACACCGTTCGAATTGTGGACGGGAGTGAAACCGGATCTCTCCAGATTACGGGTTTTCGGATGTGCTGCCTATGTGCACATTCCGGACGTGAAACGTAAAAAGTTTGAACCCAAAGCAAAGAAATTGATATTTCTTGGATACTCTACATGCCACAAAGGTTATCGTTTCTTGGATAAAGATACGGGTAGTGTGATTATAAACCGTGACGCGAGGTTCATTGAGCTGAGTAATGGTTCTGAGTCGCAGGAGGAGCTGAAAGAAGAGCCTCATGTCGACAGAGAAAGTGAAGTGATAGAAATCGTAAGCCGGTAAGAAAATTCGACAAATGATTCTGAAATGTCGGATGCAATCGATGAAAACTCTGTGTACGAAGACGCGGATGAAAGTGATTTCTATGGTTTCGAAGAGGCATTGAGAAGAAGCGAGCGAAATACGCGTAGTGTACTACCGAGAAGATTCGATGACTATATAGTCGGGCAGGTCACTCACAGTGAAGAACCAAGTGATTATTCTGAAGCGATGTCTGTAGCCGAGTGGAAAAGAGCGATGTGCGAAGAAATGGATGCTCATAAGCTTAATCAAACCTGGAACCTTGTGGATCTACCAATCGGAAAGAAGATTGTTGGTGCAAAGTGGGTATTTAAACTAAAGAAAGATGAAAGTGGCAGGGTAGTGAAGCACAAGGCCCGAATAGTAGCTCAGGGCTACTCGCAGACCCTTGGCATAGATTATTTAGAAGTGTTCGCGCCAGTGACTCGCCAAACAACATTGCGGGTAATGTTAGCTGTTGCTAGAAAGAAGAAGCTAGTGTTGAAGCAGTACGACGTAAAAACAGCGTACCTCAACGGTACCATCGAAGAAGAGCTGTACATGCGGCAACCGCCAGGCTTTGAGGTACCCGGTCAAGAAAAGAAAGTGTGCAAATTACAGAAAAGCATTTACGAGTTGAAACAGTCGGCCCGGTGCTGGAATAAGGCACTGCACGCGGTGCTTCTAAAGCAAGGTTTTGTACAATCCAACTCTGATCCCTGTGTTTACGTTCGTAAAGGTAAAGGTCCAACTGTGTATCTGGTTGTATATGTAGATGATCTTTTGCTTGGATGTACGGAGGAGAACGAATTGGATGAAGTCTTTGAAAGCCTTCGTGAACGCTTTGATATTACGTCTCTCGGCTTAGTGCGTCATTTTCTAGGCTATGATATTCAGAAAGAAGATGGTTACTATACCATGCGTTTAACTGCTTATATTAATGATCTGGTCAAGAAGTTTGGAATGGGGAATGCACACCCCGTGAAGACTCCCATGGATCCTAGCGATACATCGGTGAACAACGGAAGTCAACCTTTCGAGGATAATACTTTGTACCGTAGCCTAGTTAGAGCGCTTTTGTATTTGGCGGTGAACGCTAGACCGGATTTATCGGTGAGTGTAGGGTTGCTTGGCAGAAAAGTACAGGAGCCGAATAAAAGCGACTGGGCAGCTGCGAAAAGAATTTTGCAGTACGCAAATACAACCAAGGACTACAGGCTTAAGTTTTGTCCAAGTGATAGTTGGGAATTAATAGGCTATTCTGACTCAGATTATGCAGGCGATCAGCGGACAAGAAAATCAACGACTGGATTCGTATTCTTCTACGGCCAGGGACCAGTATGCTGGACCAGCAAAGCACAGGACATGGCGTTATCGACACTCGAAGCAGAGTACAATGCTTTGACTTTGACGTGTCAGGAAGTGGTCTGACTTAGACGATTGCTACAAGACTTGGACGAACCGCAGATTGGAGCTACAAAGATTTTCGAAGACAACCAAGGATGTTTAAGTTTCGCCAAGGCCGAGCGAGTTAGTGGAAGAGTGAAGTACATCGACACGAAGAGTCATTTTATTCGAGAGCTTTGTGAGCGAAAGGTGGTGGAACTTATTTATTGTCCTTCAAGTGAAATGATTGCAGACGCTCTGACGAAGCCGTTAGGACCGTGTTTGTTAAGGAAGTTTGTGGAGAGAATTGGACTTTTGTAATTGGAGTAGTCATTTAGGAGGAGTGTAGGATAATATTGACTACTTGTGTGTCACCCTCCCGATTGAAGATTTACATATTCATTTTTGGTAACACTGCATTGTATGACATTTTCTTTTTTGATCTCATTCTGTCTCATTCTCATGTGTATGAACCTAGTGGTAACACGCAAATAAACGTATTCTGTTTGTATACTAAAAGTACCGCGTCAATTAGTTTTTCCTCGAACTTTATCTCTTTTTATCCCAGTTCCACGGACAGCGCAGCTATTCAGTCCATCAAAAAGTGTCATCGACCGTTGAATTAAAAATGACGAATCCAAGGATAATTGAAAAATCAGGGGGGAAGGAGGGGAGGGGGTTGATTCTTCCTCGCTGTCGCTAGGCATACTATGGGCACCTTCCCTGAGAATCATAATTTTTTTAAGCAAAGATTTCACTTAATATTTATGAGGTGTCGGTTTTACCCTGACATGGTGTCGAGTTTACCCGCACTGCTGCTTGTTACTCCTGAAAATACAGAGTTTTCTTTTTCATTATATATCAAAAACATTCGAAATATGTATCAAACAGACCTCGTGGAATGAGGGATTTAGAGTTCAACTAAGATTCTGGGAGGTTTGTCGGATATTAATTGACCTACAAATATGGAATTTCTGTGGAAATTGTTAAGGTGTCGGTTTTACCCACAGTTCCCCTATGTTGCCAAAATCAATCCGTGTCAAAAACGAGCTGTTTTTAAATTTTTGCTTTACTGTCACTATTGATTGTTCAATACAAAATTTGTGTGTTACAATGTATTATAAAGAACGAAAACGGGTTTTCAATTGAGAGACGTTGATATAATATTCAAATAAAGTATGATTTAAAAAATCGTTAATTTAATCTTTAATCGTTTTAACTTTCATGTCCATATTATTCGCCTAACGAAATGTACAGAATGTTTTCGGATAGGTAGATAAGTGCGCAGCGCAGATAGCACGAAAGAAAGAAAAAAAGAAAAAAAGCAGAGTATGAGTGGGGTGCTCGGCTGTCGTCTTCTCGTCCAGTGCCGCACTGGGCTCACTCAACACATATAAAACGGAACCTAGCAAAAAAATTGGCACCGATGTGCTGAGTCACATTTGTTCGTACGAGAGTCGGCGAAGTGCACTGAAACCGGGTACGTGTGACGTATGAACGAAGGAGAATGTTTTAGCACGGCGTGCGGAGTGGCGCGTGCTTTCACATCTTCAGCAGCATAGAGCCGGGGTGGCTCGTGCTGTTTCAAACACTCGTTTCCATTCAACTCGGTCTTGGGCCACTCGTCGCCAATTTCCTAGCCGTCTCAGAAGTCGCAAATCGCTTTCGACCTGGGCATCGTGCACGTTGGGCCCCCCTGTTCCTGGTGTCGTTGGGGTTGTTGAAGAGGACTATTTTCGTCGCACTGTCGTCCGGCATCCTTACGACGTGTCCGACTCACCGTAGCCTGCTAACTTTCGCTAGATGTACGATGGGAGTCTCCCCAAGCAGTGCCTGTAGCTCGTGATTCATACACCTCCGCCACCCTCCGCTTTCAGTTTGTACTCCGTCAAATATCGTCCGCAGCACTTTCCGTTCGAACACGGCAAGGGCGCGTATGTGCTCCGTGAGCAGCGTCACGGCTTCAAGTCCATAAAGAACTACCGGTGTAATAAGAGTTTTGTACATTGTTAGCTTCGTGCGGCGACGTATGCTTCCTGATCGTAGCGTTTTACGAAGGGCAAAGTAGGCCCGATTTCCCGTTTGGATGCGCCGCTGGATCTCCTTACTAGTGTTGTTGTCCGCGGTCACCAGCGATCCCAAATACACGAACTCCTCTACCGCTTCTAGTTCGTCGCCGTCAACGGTTACCGTTCGTGGGAGGCGCGCGTCTGTTTCCTTTGAGCCTCTTCCTTTCATGTATTTGGTCTTAGACGCATTTATTTTTAGCCCAATTCTCCTAGACTTCGCTTTCAGTCTGGCGTAGATTGCCTCCGCCTCCGCAAAGGTCCTGGCTATGATATCGAAGTCATCTGCAAAGCCTAGAAGTTGGCTACTCTTGGTAAAAATCGTGCCTCTCGTTTCGATGCCCGCACGTCGGATCACTCCCTCAAGAGCGATTGAACAGCATGCAGGATAAACCGTCACCTTGTCTCAATCCTCGCCGCGTCTCGTAGGGACTCGAGAATGTCCCAGAGATGCGTACGAAACACCTCACTCGATCCAATGTAGCTCTGATCAGTCGCGTCAGTTTGTCCGGAAACCATGTTTGTGCATTATCTGCCATAGCTTGTCTCCATCGTATGCTGCTTTGAAATCAATAAAATTGTGATGCTTGGGCACGTTGTACTCCCGACATTTCTGCAAGATCTGTCGGATAGTAAAGATTTGGTCCGTAGTTGCGCGAGCCCCTATGAAACCCACCTGATAATTCCCTACGAAACCTTGTGCTATCGGTGACAGCCGGCGTAACAGGATCTGGGAAAGTACCTTGTAGGCGGCGTTTACTAGCGTAATACCACGATCGTTGCAGCAGTCTAGCCGATCACCCTTTTTGTAGATGGGACAAACCACTCCTTCCATCCATTCCTCCGGTAGCTTTTCCTCCTCCCAGATCCTCGAAATAACCCAGTGTAGAGCCTTTGCTAGCGTTTCTTTGCCATGTTTATAAAGCGCTGCCGGTAGGTGGTCCTTTCCAGCGGCTTTATTGGTCTTCAGCAGCCCGATTTCTCGTTTGATTTCTTGGAGATCAGGTGCTAGGACATTCCTATCTTCCATGGGCGCTTCTAGGTTAATTTCCGATCTGCCTTCTTCTGCGACTTCGCCATTGAGGTGTTCATCGAAGAACTGCTTCCATCTGTCGACCACCTCGCGCTCGTTTGCAATTAGATTCCCTCCCTCGTCCCCACACATGTCAGGTTCCGGTGTGTAGCCTTTCTGAGTTTGGTTCACCTTCTCATAAAACTTGCGCGTATCATTAGCTCGGAATAGTTGCTCAAATTCTTCACGATCTCTGTCCTCCTTTTGGCGCTTTTTCCTCCTCAGGATCGTGGTCAACTGGTTCCTATCTCGTCTGTATTTGGCCAGGTTTTCTCTAGTGGCAATACTTAGATAATTTTTCCAAGCAGCAGTTTTCCTCCACCGCTTGTTGGCATTCCCCATCAAACCAATCATTTTGTGTACTCCGAGGCTCAATACCTAGTGCGTATTCTGCCCCAACCGTCTTCGAGGTTTGAAGCACCTAACTCCTCGGAAGAAGGCAGTGCCTCATTCAGTACACGCGTGTAGTTCTCGGCAGCTTGCGGGTTATCTAGCTGCCTGATGTTCAGCCGAGAAGGGCGGCTTTGACGTGTCCGGTATACGGTGGACAGCTTTGAGCGCATTTCTTCCCTACCGACCTGGGCGTTCATATCCCCGATGATGATCTTGATGTCTCGTGACGAGCAGCTGTCGTACGTTACCTCTAACCTCGCGTAGAACGCTTCTTTCTCATCGTCGGGTCTACCTTCGTGCGGACAGTGCACGTTAATGATGCTATAATTGAAGAAAAGGCCCTTTATCCTCAATACACACATCCTCTCGTTGATGATAGATTGGAATCATGCGATCCTATATTCCGCCCCGCACTACAAAACCCGTTCCCAGTTCGTTGGTAGCGCCACCGCTCTGGTAAAACTGGGCCTTTCCGCCACGGATCTTCCATACCTTCTCTCCTTTGCGACAGATTTCCTGCAGAGCTGCGATGCCGAGTTTGCGGGGTTCAAGCTGTTCAATCAGCACCCGCTCGCAACCTGCGAAATTTAGTGATCTGCAGTTCCAAGTACCGAGTCTCCATTCGTCGTCCTTGTTCCGTCGCCTAGGTCGATGCCGAATATTCCGCTCCAAATTTGCTTGAAATTTGTAAGTTTTTTTAATTTAGGTGTGTAGCCGTACTGGGGCAACACTACCGAGTCTCGCGATGAGGCTGCCATCTTATAGTGCCGAGACTCACTATACATCCTTCTTGGTTAGTATACGACCTTAGTTTCCACCGGGGTTGGTTACCCGATCTCCGCTAAGGTTGCTCGTATTCCGGCTGGTACCACGAGGAGGTCGGGATCGGAGTTGCTGGATAAGAGGCTACCGACAACTATGGGGTCTATCTATATTCCGCATTATCCAGCCGTTTACCAAGCCAAGTGCTTTTACATGTCTGAATTAAAAACCTTACACACTTTTCCTCAATTACCTGGTAATCTGTTCTCTGTGGTAAAAAGCTAAAAATTTGAGTGAAATTCTGTCTATTCACCATGGGTGAGTATTTGCCAGTAAAAAGGAATGTTTTTCAATAGTATTTTACGTTTATACCTGGATGTCCTCGAAACAAATAGTGATTGGGGTTAGTCCCGGTGTAATGGTTAGCATTCACACCTCTTATGCTGAGGACCCGGGTTCAAATACCGATCTCGCAGAAGTCACGAAAGACCCCAGCTGTTAAAATGACTATAATCTAAACTATAATCTAAAAATAGTGATTACGAAAATTACCCCAAAAATTGTGGAAAGATATTAATATTTTAATCAATGTTTTAGGAACCTTCCGAGCATGTCCCGGCAAAATTTCACTCACCGTCAGATAGGTAAAATTTTATAGCATATAGTGAAAGCGAAAAATCTTCCGCCTGGTTCCGCTTTGCCATTTTTTAGACATTTAATTATTTGAAGGTAGGGGTCGTGCGGGTAAGATCGGCACGGAATTCTGTTGGAATTCTTATATAAGATGCCATCGCTGTCGGTACATCGAAGAAATATCCAGACGCTCGCGGAATAGGATGCAGCCTGTGTGCAGCGCAGTGGTGAGGGACGGTCACAGAATCGCTTCCGCTCAGGGTTGGAAATCTGCTCGTCGATACGCAGAAGAGGAGCATGGTTGGTTTGCAGTTGGATGGAAACAGTATTTGGTGGAACTTTGTCACCGCGAATATGATCGCTAGGCCTTCGCGATCGGGTTGGCTGTAGTTCCGCTCGGCCGGTATGAGTACCCGCGATACATGTTGCACAACCTTCAAGGTACCATTGGGAAATATATGGCTGATAGTGGCGTCTGTCGATACGATGATTTCGAGATTCGGATTGTAATGCGTAATGAGGGAATCCGAAGCTAGAATCTCCTTAAATGCTCGTGAATACTTGCTGATATTCCCAACGGAACTGATATAACCAACGGAATTCCGTGCCAGTCTTGAGCAGCTCATCCAACGGGTACCGAAGAGCTCTCATCTTGGGGACGAATTTCCCGTAGTAGTTTAACGAGGAAAGACCGAACACCGAAAACATCGGTGGAAGGAACCATGGCAACGATAGCTTGGATCCTCGCTAGATCAGGCAGGCAGTAGCCGTTGTGCAGGTAACCCAAGGTTTTGATTTGCGGTTGAGCGTACTTCCTTAAGAAAAAAAAGTCAAAGTTCCTTAGAAAGGAGACCTAACTGAACGCGGTAACTGGCGTGGCATCACGTTGCTCTGTATTTCTCTCAAAGTACTCTCTAAGGTAATCCTCAACCGGATCCAGGAGAAGATCGACGCTACTCTCCGGCGGCAGCAAGCTGGATTCCGTGCTGGCCGATCATGTGTAGACCATATCACAACGCTCCGTATTATATTGGAGCAGATCAAAGATATTCCAAGACTCTCTTCTGCTGGCGTCCGTTGACTTCGAAAAGGCGTTCGACCGACTCAATCATGAAAACATCTGGGGCGCACTTAGGCGTAGAGGAGTTCCAGATAAGCTAGTTCATCTCATCGAGAGCCTGTTCTGACGACAAGTAAAAGCCATGGCGGGTAACCGTCAGCAGTGGAGATCTCTGATTTCATCTATTTGTTCTGCCGAACCGGCGGACATGGACACATAAGTAAGTAAGTCAGGTTGAGCGAATATGTGCACTTTTCAGGCCGGATGGTAAAACCAATTTTTTGTATCCGCTCCAGTACCGCACAAAGGTTGGTCGAATGCTCTTGAACGTCTTTTCCGCTAGCAACCACATCATCAAGATAATCAGAAGTATCAGGGGGCCAGCTAGCATTGTATCTATCAGCTGCTAGAATGCCCTTGGAGCTGTCTTGACTCCTGGTGGTAGGCGGTTGTAGTGGTACAATCATCGGTGGGTATTAATGGCGAGAAGGTCACGGCTTTCTTCGTCGTTTTCCACCAGGAGGAAAGCGTCAGACAGGTCGATCTGACTGTAGACGGTGCAGTTGCTTAGGTTGGTGAAATGTCTTCCGGCAACGAAAGCGACTACCAGTGTGGTTGCAGGACAGAATTGATAGGGCGGACCAGCTCCACTGATTCGGATGTTGCCGTTGGCCTTGCGGACGACTCCGATCGGGGCCGCCCAGTTCGAAAATCAATCGGTGTGATGATCTTAGCGCGCTCCAACCTGTCCAACTCGTTATCCATAGCACTATGTATGGCGTGTGTCACAAGACGTTTGGGACGGAATGCCGCTATTGCGTTTCGCTTGACCTCTGCCTTGATTTTCGTTTTCGTGCCCAAACCAAGTTCGCTTCGAAAAAGAACCGGAAACGCCGCCTTCAGGGAGCATACGAGTGATTATGATTACAGTAGGCTTTGATGGGCACAAACCACAATCCAAAGAAGACTTATAGTGCTTGTTTAGACTCGCGGTAGGCCTGTCCGATTCGATTTGAGGCTCTTCCGAGCGCTCGAGCAATACACTTCATGATGTCCGACGACACTGCAACTATTACACCTGTGCTGCTTGTATGTATAGTCCTGGTTGTAGTGCATTGCAGATTGCACTACATTACCAGCAAGGCGAAAGAACATCCTTCTTCACTGGTTTCGTTCTGGATAATGCAATGCCGGGTTTCAGCGGCTGCTTGTTGAACTGTTTCCGCTTGACGAACTGCACCGCTGCAGATGCAGCTACTGGGACTTCGATCATTGCCGTATCGTGTTTCAGATACTACAATCGTTGGCAATCCTCTGACAACTGTTCGGTGATGCAATCCGTTCGCAATGGACAGCAATCTTATTCGGACCACATCGATTCCCTTCGACTTCAGACCACAAATAAACATCAGGCGTTTGAATTACTCTTCCGTCATCTTGCGTAGTTCGACGACACTTGTTGACTGGACATGCAAACGAAATGTAGTCCTCCGTGGGCTGCTTTGCAATTGGTAAACAGTGATATCGTTGGGTTACGCACTAAAAAGCGTTTGAAGTTTTTTTACCGTCTCACTGAAAGAGAAGTTTTTCGGCACTTTAGGTAAAATAAAACTCACCTATGGATCGTGTTCTGCAGCACCCAGTTTCCGCATGAGCAGCCGGACTTTAGTCTAATTCTTTTCCAAAAGGCCGTCATACCTGACGTTTTTTTTAACGAGTAGGGAATCTGCTATCAGACACCTGAGAAGATAACTCAGGGAGTGGGGTTTGGTATCCCGACCCCCCTACAGGGGCGTGAGGATCCAGACTCGAGTCTCCAGCCTCAATCCCCCCTTGCACCACCTTATCGGTATTACTTCAGAGAGGGGCGATTGTACTTAACGCACACTCTTAGATAACTACTGGACTATGGTAGTTAGGCTGTTTATTCGCCGTTGATCGGCTTTCCAGCGGTTTTGTAGCTCAAGTACGATCTGGGTAGCAGCCGCATTGACCGCTCCCCAGACGTCCGAGCTAGAACACATTCTTTGGACTAAGTTATCCGGAGTAGTGTCCTGTCCGCTAACTGCCATCATGTTGCTTCTTACGCCCGCGAAACGAGGGCATATGAAGAAAGCATGTTCTGCAGTTTCCTCGACGTCCGCGCATTCGGGACACTCGGGGGACTCCGCATGCCCAAACTTGTGCAGATACTGTCTAAAACAACCATGCCCTGACAGAATCTGTGTCAGGTGGAAGTTGACTTCGCCATGGCGCCTGTTGACCCATCCGGATAGTTCCGGAATAAGTCTATGTATCCACCGGCCTTTTGTGGAATCAGACCATGCCCGCTGCCATGTGATCATCGAGGCCGTTCTTGTGGTACTCCGTATGCCTCTAGTTCCACGTTGCTTGAAGCACTCTACGTCCTCGCTGATGATGATACCAATAGGCATCATACCCGCTAAGACGCAGATTGCGTTGTGTGAAACTGTGCGATACGCACTCGCCACTCTTAAGCACATGAGACGATAGGTGCTTTCCAGCTTGGCTAGATAGTTTTTGGTACCTGACGCCGATGACCACACCGGCCCGCCATACCTGAGTATGGACTGGATCACGTTGGCTAAAAGCATTTGCTTGCTGCCATATACCGCAGAGCTATTAGACATCATACGAGACAATGCCGAAATAGCTGTGGAAGCCTTCTTGCAGGCATAGTCGACGTGGCTCCCGAACTTGAGCTTGTCGTCGACCATGACTCCCAGGAGTTTTAAGGACCGCGTTGACGAAATAGTGCAGTCCCCGACGCTGATATTTGCTGGCTGCACCGACTTGCGGTTGTTCACCACGATAACCTCCGTTTTATGATGCGCTAGGTCCAGTTTCCTGGATCGCATCCAATCTTCAACAATGCTTATAGAGTGGGCAGCCGTCAACTCAACCTCTCTGATAGATTCACCGTAGACTTCCAAGGTGATATCGTCCGCAAAGCCGACAACCACCACCCCTACCGGGAACTTTAGCTTCAACACCTCGTTTTTTTTAAACGTTTCACATGACGTTCCACAACACCGGGCCCAGTATGGAACCTTGCGGAACCCCTGAGGTGATTCGAACGCATTTCTGACCCTCCTCCGTGTTGTAGCATAGCACACGATTCTGGAAATAATTTTCCAGAATTCTGTACAGTGACACCGGCACTTGAACGTTCCAAAGCGAGCTGGCTATGGAGTCCCAGCTAGCGCTATTAAACGCATTTCTCACGTCGAGCGTGACAACTGCGCAATAACGAATACCTGTCCTTTTGGGCAGGATTGCCACCTCGGCTGTCTTAGTGACAGACAAGATGGCATCCACCTTAGATTTGCCTTTTCGGAAGCCGAATTGGTTCCTTGACAGACCGTTTGTACCCTCCGTGTACTGTACGAGTCTGTTAAGGATAACCCTTTTCAGCACCTTGCTTGCGGGCTGGCTATCGAGTAGACAGATCGGCCTATATGACAAGGGGACACCCGGAGGTTTTCCCGGCTTCGGCAATAGGACCAGTTTCTGTCGCTTCCATCTGTCCGGGAAGTGGCCATCTTCCAGGCATCTATTCATTACTGCCCCGAATAATTCGGGAGCCTCTAGAATAGTCGCTTTGATGGCAATATTCGGGATACCGTCTGGCCCCGGTGCCTTGCTCACCTTTAGGGTTTTAGCGATATCAATAAGTTCCTCGTTCGTAACCGTCACTTCCTCCCCGACCTCCAAACCGCCGTCGCCCACGTTACTTTGGATGTTCGGCTGGGAGGCCGACCATCCTACGCTATGGCCTGAGATACTGGAACGTCGGCCGTGGGACGACTCAGCGGCCTGGGGCCAGGGCCTTGGCTCGTGGCGCGGAAAGAGGCCCTCGATGATCCGCTCCAGCATCTCTGGCGATTGCTCAGCGGGCGCCATCACGCCCTTGGTCATTGCCATTACGACCCTGTAGGCATCACCCCACGGGGTCACATTGGCACTAGCACATAACCTTTCAAAGCAGTCTCGTTTACTAGCTTTTATCCCGCTCTTAAGCGCTGCGCGTGCAGCAACAAGTGCTGCTCGACATTCAGCCCTGCCCTCATCCGAACGAGCTCTTTGCATAATTCTCCTCGCACGAAAGCACGCTTCGCGGAGTTACGCAATTTCATCTGTCCACCAGTAAGCCGGTGACCTGCCATACCTAGGTCGACTTTTCCTAGGCATGGTAGCGTCACACGATCGCGACAGTACCTCAACCCAATGATCAGCGTTCGGATCGGGCATACCGCGATCACCGCACTCTCTCCGGATCGCTTCCACAAATACTTCGGGATCGAAGTATGATGTCTTCCATCCACGGGTGGTTGGAGTGTTGGCCCTATTCGCCGCCTGCCGCCTCGTTATCTGACCGACACCATAGCGGACCGCCTGATGGTCACTGTAAGTGTAGCCATTGTCTACCCTCCAGTCTCCTATCAGACCAGGACTGCCGAAAGTCACGTCGATGATAGACTCCGCACCGTTCCTACTGAAGGTACTTGTGTTGCCGACGTTGGCCAGATCTACGTTAAGCTTTGCCAGAGCTTCAAGCAGAATCCGACCCCTATGGTTCGTGCGACGACTTCCCCACTCTACCGCCCAAGCGTTAAAGTCGCCCGCCACAACCACCGGCCTTAAACCAGTCAGCACAAGTGATACTCGGTCTACCGGTCTACCACTCGGCGGAGCATAACAGCTGCAGTAGAACACCCAAGTAACCATAAGCATTAATCTAAAACCGTATATTGGAAATAATTCTGCATCCCAAGTGCCAAACTTTTGTATATTAGCAATCTTAATGCTTATAAAACGTGTATTAACATTGTTGATGCATAGAAGCATTAACGTAAATCAGCATTAAAGAAAGCAATATATGCGCATATAACGTAACAATATAATGCATTTAGTCAATTGCATTAAAACGAGCCGTAAGTGTTGATGAACGGCTTGTACTTGACTTCTTATTTTGCTATTCTGCGGCCACTATTTGTGCCCTCTTCCATCTGACGGTTGCCGTCTTTTTCTACCCTATTGGTAATGCAGAACAAGTAGCTATGATATGAGAGGGAATATCACCAAGATTTAAATACGACTAATTTAACCTCACTCAATCACATCCGCTATGGTTTAGATAGCAAAGGTGCAAGGAAACGAATGAGGTTGCATGACTAACTCCCGGTTGGAGCCTTGTCTAGGTGGTAAGATTATTCAGCATTTCCAAAAATGGGTCTGTTTATGCTGCTCCCCTTGAGATGCAGCAAAAAAAATCGCTTGCTTTTTTAGTTTTTGAAATCCCGACCGAATCTATTTTTATTTACCATAACAAGCAAACGATATGCCATCGATACTTTTTCGATACGTCGATAATGTAGACAAAATGACGTTTCGTTTAAGCCTCAAACAAAACTGATAATGCTTATTGGATGCTTGTGGCGTAGCATTTTAACAACCCGCTATTTCGCCTTTTTAGCATTATGTGAGTTCTATAGAAGTATATATAGAAAAATATGCTTTTAATCACAGTTCTGTATGCTTATACAATGTTGTCCAAGGACTAGTGTTTAGTGCTTACTGGTTACTTGGGCACTCCACCCACTTTGGCAACCGCAAATCCCTCGTCTGCAGTTGACACAACCTGCTGAACCGGGAACCTGCTTGTCGTCCATATATCCGCCGTCGTAGACCTATCCGAGACCTAGTTGCCGTTTCCGGCAGGGACGCGATATGGATCCGAGATTATGGCAATGCCCATTGCTGACTCAGAAACTGCTTGGTGTAACAGCTGCTGAGCCGTGCTGCAGTGGTTCAGGTTGAGTTGTGTCACTTGCACTATGAACGTGGCTTAGTCGCCGGCACACCGGCCGGGCACCTTGGACCTCCCGTTACGTGCTTTGCGTCCCGTTTACCGGTACAGATCAGGCACTTGGGAGGCTCCGCGCAGTCCTTTGCTTTATGGCCAGCACTGCCACATCTCCTGCACAACTGTCCTATCTGGCTCCTTGCAGTTCCAGGCTTTATGTCCGTGCTCGAAGCACCGGAAGCAAGCTTCCGACTGCTTGAACACGGTCAGTGGGCATACCGACCACCCCACTTTTAGCCTAGCAGCTTTCAGGGCTTTGTTTCCTTCAGTCAGCGGAAGTCGTATGGTGGCTACCTTGCGTAGGCGAACCGCCTCGGTTGCCACCACCACTCCACTTTGCTCTTTGAGAGCTTGCACGACCTCGCGCACTTCGGTGATCTCGTCCAGGTTCTTAAGCTGGAGAGTCACTTCTGGTGTGAGAGCACGTACCTGCACTCCGTCCCCGAGCACTCCGTCCCCGAGCACACCTTCTGCTATGGACTTGTATGCGGAACTCTTCTTTGTGGCGTCCTTCTTTAACTCGAGGATCATATCGCACGTGCGTGAGCGGCGGATGCTCCGCACGTCCGCGCCCAGATCCTTGAGTAGGGCGTCTCCTGTCATGGCCTTCAGAACCTCCGAGTATTTCGACCCGTCGGTTTTCAGGATAAGAGCGTCGCCCTTCTTCGCTCGATTTCTTGCCGGTTAAGGTGGAGCAGTTTTTTTACTGGAGCCTCCTCCGCCTTTTCTCTTGGCCCTAACCTCGGTCCACGGGCCACCTGTCTTGGAGCTGGTTCACCGGTTAGCTCTACCAACCCGCTAGCATGAGGGCTTTTACCGATCAGGCGTTTTTTCGGTCCACCAGGGGTGCTATCCCCCGGGGACTGTCTCGAGCGCTTGGCGGATGCCTTACCGCTGCTGGTAGCGCTTTCCGTGGCCTCCTGGGCCGCGTTACGATACTCCGTCAACGGGCAAGCGTCCGTTTGTACTGCCTTCGACGCCTTCACGGCCACCTTCTTCTCCTCTCCTGCACGCGCCACGAGGTCGTTGTGCGTTTTGGTCGCTGCATTCAAGGTTCTCCGAAACATGAGCAAGCTCTGCTTCAGCTCCTTGGAGAAATTGCCGCGACCTGACGTAAACTCGATTATTACATCGAGCTGCTGTGACGCTGCTACCACTTTAGGTACAGCGTCTCTATTCTTCTCCATCGCCCTGATTAGCACTGAGCTGTTCATCGCTGTGTCTGGCGTGGTAGGCATACCGCTGCCTTTGCCACCCACACTAGCACTCCTAATCGCATCCTTCTCCACCCTTGGTGGAGAACGCTGGATGCCTCCTCTAGCGAAAAGGTTTTCCACCGTATCTACACTTGTTGTATTTTTGATTTTGTTTTCTATAAGAATCCCACGAGTTGAGGGGAAAGAAAAGTCCGCCACATCAGAGCCCCTCATGATGCGGTAAGGGCTGATTACTGTGGAGGGCGCTCTGGTACTCCACAGGCTCCGTTTGAGGCTGAGTATTTATAGAACCCCCCCCCACCATTCATCCCTCGGCACGGGTCGCATGACACCTTGGATTAGGGGTTTATCCATTCATGTTTTTACTTTTAGCCATGGATAACAGCTATTAAAACCATCCTCCTTTGGGGGCTTTGGACCCTTTGCTCAGGTGCTCAGTATTTTCAGGTTCATCGAACATGCTTCTACCGAGATCCGTCATTTGCAGGCGGAGAGTTTACACTCAGCCTTCGCATGAGTGCCCCCTTCTCTGTCCACATACGACCCTAGTTTCCACCGGTTGTCCGATTTCCACTAAGGAATGTGTCCCGGATGGTACCACGAGGAGGTAGAGATAGGAGTTGCTAAATAAGAGGCTGTGGAACTTCGTGGTAGTTCTGGAGCGCATTATTCAACCATTTACCATCCTCATACCTGACGTACCAAGCTGCGAACGTGACGTTGCCCTCTGGTTCGTATCGAAACTCTTTGGATATTATTTACCAGCGTATCCAAAATGATTTCGAGGATAGGTGGTACCTGCAACCAGTGTTTAGATATCTCGTATTCAATTTATGCAATACGCCTGAATTGATGCAATATACTGCTCATTCTTTGTTGATTGTTGTTTCTAGAGTGACTATATACAGAGTGGCGACATGTCATCCCAAAAGTATGCAATGCTCTAGCAAAGCTTATTTTCTTTCTCTTTCCTGCATACGCGTTTGATTGGTCGTCTGCTCGATTGGAATGACACTGACAGATAATTATCATTCCAATTTTGACATTGTCGCCACTCTATATATAGTCACTCTAGTTGTTTTTAATACAGATGAAATGAACTCAGCAACCTGAAATCATCGATTCAAGTTAATCACTTGCGTTCTCTACATTCATTCATTCTCGACTATAGTGAATGAAATCAAATGTGAATCATTCATTCATTTTTAACTACCGTCGACGGTAAACGAAATTACAATAAACTTAAAAATTGCTCCGAGTGTTTTTATCAATTTCCTTCAACCAAGTGTTGATTGATTTTAAAATGCAGGCAGGTGTTCTAACTAAACTTTGAGGTCAAAAATATCGGTCAAGCAAGAAAATTGACTGACAAGTTAGTCGAGCAATCATTTACCACTGCAATTCATGAATGAATTGTATTGAAGGATAAAAAACTGAGAAAGACAAACACTGTCAGCAGCTCAGTAATTATGTGCATGGAATACTACCAGGAGTAAAACTATATGCGCCGAATGCGTTTAATGTTCGTCTTCATGTAGGGTTGTCAATTTTTTCAAGCATTGCCTGTAACGCTTGAGTGAAAAAGTGCTAACTGGCCTTTTCGGAATGGAAAATAGTGAAACACGAACCATAATAATATCACAATTCGAACTTGTATTAGAGTATTAAAAATGGCGCTTCAATAGAAGTTTATTGAACAATTATGAAGCTTTTAAATTTTTTTTGAAAGACTGTAGCATATATTGGAATATATTCAACTATACTATTTTTCATTACCACCTAGCTAATGGTTTTAAAAATGTATTGTTGATGTATTATCCTAACAGATCAGTATAAATAAAAAAGTATTATGCACTGCGAACCATAGGATATATAGGTCCATACTAACAACATTGAAATTTTGCCGTAGGCTTTTGATAAAGAAAATGATTTGCGATAATGGAAATCACATCTTTCAATACGCCGTTCCCGGTTTACTCTGGTAAGTTTAACTACCGTACTTTACCCATTAGGATTGGCTCTATTTCATTTCCTCAAACCGCAGTTTCGAAATTCCAGCAGTGCCAGCAGTTCTGTAGCGCGTGATTTATTGTTAGCCCGAGTCTTGGGCAAGTAACACAGCTCCGTTTGAGGTAAGGAGCTGCTCATGCTTTTCTTCTTTGAACTAAATGCTTGCTCGCATACGATGGCCGCAAATGGCGACAAAACTCTTGTAAGTGGCTGGGATTAAAGTAGATATTAATGCAAATTGGTTTGGCACATGCGACCTTGTGCAGGCTTGGTGGAGTGCTGCTGCAGCATACATACATACAGTGGCTCCAACCATCTACTGGGAGACGGGCGGTCGCTCCAATTTCGATCGAAACTGCTGCTGACCGAAGTACATCCGATTCGGACCATTAACTAATGAAACCAACTCTCGACAGCAACCGAAATGGTCACAAATTTTGCAGAACGACAAGGCCAACCAAGAAAGCTACACGCCGGAGAAACAAAGACACGCCTCGGTTAGCTTTCCTCCTTTTATGGAGTTAAGTTCCGATGTCCAAGCAAACAAGTCCATTCGAGCAGAGCCTTGCACACTGGAACGAAGGTCACAAGATAGGTGGTCAAATTCCATCGCACTCATTCGCAATCGTCGTAGTCTCCGTGATGGGAGATTGTTTTGACCATCCATGACCGGCGGTCACGGTCTTCGGTGGGACAGGAGCGGGCTGTGCACCGCGAAAATCAAGGAATTCTTCAACACGACACCGATCCAGAAGGTGGCGAAAAGAATTAAATTGAAATTTGTTTCATGCCGATGAGCGAGCGTTGCTTCCTTCTTCGGTTGTAAGAAACGCGAGATTGCCGGATTCTTAGCATCCCAACTCACCACCGTTGGCTCCGAGGCGGGAGGAATGTAAAATTGTCTTATCGTAGATCTAGCACGAACCGCACCGGTATAAGACCGACGAACAATAAGCTGACCATTGGTAGTGCCGATTGTACAATTTGTATGTGCGAAATGGAACGTTAAATGAGCAAATGAAATCAAATCACGAAGTCCGAGAGCAACTTAGTTCATGTTTGTGATCACTTGCAGAAAAATCACGAGCCGTAAAATGCACTGCATGCACCAGACACCAGAAGCTTGACCCCAGACGACTCGATGGGTTCGGTTCTGCAAAGCCTGTAAGTAGAAATTTTATGTTTTGAGCATCGCATAATTATATCTAAAAAATATCCGGAAAAAAAATATCGGATTAACGGTTTCGAAATTCGTCAACAGACAAACTGCTTTTATTTTGTTCTTATAAAATACAACAAAGATTGAGCGGCTCGTTAATTGGGCGTTCGATAGTTGGGCGGAAATGTCAAAATTCACTGTCAAAAGGAATCATTTGAGGGGTCTAGCAATGCGATTTAAGATCATACTTATTGTTGCTCATACACGCAAAATAATCCACACGCCCTTTCCACGTGAAAAATCACGTAAATTTCTCTACAGGGAGTTACATGACTTTCAGTTGAACATTATTAGAAAATACAATAACATCTATCTGATTTCCACGTGAATGCACGCATACTAATGTAAACTATGTTAAATTCACGTAAATAGTACGGGAAAAGTTGGATGGAAAATATTCACATAACTTTTCCCGTAATTTCGACGTGAAAATTATTTTGAGTGTAGGATAATCCGCTGGACTCAACGTCGCAGATTACGTCTAACAACGTCGTTTGTTTAAAACTATAGTCATATCAACAGTCGATTAGCGTCATACTTGAATGCAAAGACAGCATACCGAGAAGTTTAACTACTCCAATTTTAAACTTAACCTGGTTTTCAATATGTATTCCAAGTCACGAAAGTTTTCAAAATCAGAGATAAAAATAATTTGCGTGCCCCTCAGGAAATTTCAATCACCTGTCAGTCAGCCCAATTAACGAATACAGCTCGATAGTCGTGGCCCAATTAACGCATTCTGGCTGTATTCGCTGTTAGATCAGAAAAGGTAATTTTCCAATTATATTTTTGTACAAAAAATTAGCGGATAACTTGTGAAAAAGTAACAGAAGATTTACACGTGTAGCATACAAATGCAATCAAAATAATTACATTCGTTGTATTCATTCATCATCAATAGATTAGTGGTTGTGCAAATTCTTGCACTTATGACAGCAAACGTCCCACAGACTATCCGTCTGTCCGCAAAAGGCTGCAAAGTTAAGCTTCGAAACCTAACCAATCCTTCTCGAAAGGCGTATTCAAACAACAATTACCAAGGTATGCTACCGCTTTGTCTGCCACATCCTGGCAATAATTTACTGATTTCCTTCGAATTAAACTTTTCCCCACTGCAACTGAGGCGGCTTTCCCGCTAGTAATCCTGCGAGAATGAATCACTCTGTGGGTTAAACCGGTTCAGGTCCTTCATCCCCCGCGGATCACTATACTTGGACTCACTGCTATTAAAACCGGACGCAAATGTACGTAATTGAGAGAGCATAAAGTCATAAAATATCTATCGCTTTAATTGAATTACACATTTCTATTACATATATAGACATCACCAGCGTCAACCGGCTTGGTGCAGTGGTCGTACGGGCAAGTATGGATTTGTATGCAAACCAAGTGGCGAAGATCTACTGCCAGGATGGGGACACTGACTGTTTCCACTGACTGTCCCCTCTTCGGTGACGTTCGACGAAATCAGACCAGATCTCCGACAATCTTCGGCCGATCTGCTCGAGCGCACCATGTGCATATATGTATTTGTTGCTATTCGACGCCCAGCAGAACATAATGGCTGTTGCAAAGGCGGTGCGGTGAAATTTACTTTCCAACTCGAAGCTTTTATTAAATTATCACATCTGTTTCTGATTTTCTCCCTTCCCACCTTTGCTGGTGTCTGCCTAAAACGGCATAGCGTCAGGTTCGAGTGGTGTTGCATACTGCTTAGATTTTATGACAGTAGCAGATTTACTAAGCCGATGTTGTTGAGAACAGGCGTCAAGAGGGGAGGAAAGGGAAGTATGAAGCGGGCGCAGATATCCCCGCGCTGATAAGCTAGCTCTTTGCCAACTTTTATAGGAGCAGTCTGAGATAACCCAGTTAACGAGGGTAACCTACCAATCGGAATATATGCATGTGTGCACGGTGACGGCAATGGGCTGGTACTCAAATCCAAATGGACCAAGTATCACACAGTTGGACTTCTCCGTCGTGTTCTGAAGCTGAACTGTTCATCAGAAAAGTGGGCAGCAGATTTGCACTTCAAACAGAACAATGCCAGGCTACAGGGTGTCCGTTGCGGTGTGAACAATAAGTTGCTGGTGAAGTTCTGGTTTTGATCAGTGTTACCAGGTCGATTGCCCATTTTCCCGCTGCCCAGAGGTTGATTTCTCGCTGAAATCCCGCTGTCTAGAGTCTATTTCCCACTATAAATCCCGCTGAATCAAAAGTCATATTATTCTTTCGTTTCTGGTGCAGAATTAAAATTAAAAAATATTCATTTCAGTAAGGCTTGCATTTGAAATCAAGATGATCTGCTGAAATTGAGAGGTTGCAATTAAATGAACATTATGCAAATTTGCTGCATTCATGTTGACGAAGCTTCAGGAAACAGAAAAAGAAATATCTTGTTATCCCTCATATAATAACAGTTTACTACGACATTTCGAAAGAATTATAAGATTAAGGAGTCTAAGAACACATGCGCAAATTTCGAAAGAAGCTTTTAGCACAAATTCTCTTTCTGTGTCTAGCTATGATAAAAATCATGCAAAATTTCAGCAACGCTGGCAAATGGTTATGGTTTTCGGTGACAAAAGAAGATATGTTTCAATCTTTATAAGCAGCCAAAATTCAAAAATATCTGAAAAGCGCATCGGCTCTTTGTTCTCGCTGATATTTTGTTTTAGCAAAAATGTATCGATTTGTCTTTTAGACTTAGGTTTTATCGGCTCATCAGCCGATTTGTTTTGATTTTGTTATCATACAAATGCTGCGGTATATAGCAAATTATGATGTATATAGATACATAAGGTGTTTGTGTTGTTTTGTTTGCAATTCATGAATCAGTTGGATTTTGCCATTGGCAACGAATTAGTTTGTGGAAAAATTAGGAATACGCAAAACGGATTGGTTTGGTGGTCTTCTGCTTCTGTAAGTTCTAATGAGTATTTGTCAGAACTGATCCCATTCTAGGCAAAAACCACAGAGTTTTCTTATCAACAGAATATACTGAACCATCTGCCAGTGCATGAGCAGACATTAGACTGTCAATAAACGAAGTTTTTTGCTGTCAACCTCTCTGTCAGCACTCTTCTTGCCTACCAAATATCGCTAAATCGAGATCCCGCTAAAATCCCGCTGAGTTATTTAAGAAAACCGCTAGATTCCCGCTAGCCGCTGTTTGGTTATTAAGTACCGCTATCCGGCTTGAAATCCCGCTGAATTTAGCGGGAAAACCGCTGATCTGGCATCGCTGGTTTTGATTTGAGGTGTACAGCAAATCTCTTTAGGTATTAATTTTTCTTCAATTTGCTTAGATTTTACTTAAAAAATCACGTCACTTCTTTACAAGTCGCATTCTTTCACTTTTTGAAAAACACTGACATTTATTTATTTTCGAGTCAAAATTTTCGAAATATTACTGAATTATGTTAAGAGTGTATAGAATGACAGTGAGCTTTTGTTGTTACCACAGAGAACAGACATCCAAGCGAAAGGTCCTCACTTGGATAAAACTTATGTCAAATTAGTTGGGAAACTATAGTGATGGTGTCGCTAAAGGTGCATAAAATTCTACACTAAACTCACAACTGCTAGCTTCTGGCGCTAGCATAACGCATATAGTCCATATATACAGTGGACCCCCAGTGGATCGTTTGAACGATTCCTCATGCAAACTAACGGGGTTAGTTTTTAATTTGAGCAACTGGTTACCCTAAATATGCTGGAACTTGTGTGGACTGGCTGCCCTGCTCTTTGTTATTGTTTTGGTGGTTTGATTCAGTAGGCAGTTGCAAGCAGCGAATATTCATTCTCCGATCGGATTTCTACCATAATCGTTGGGAAAACGCAATGTGAAACAGATTAAACACGCTAGATCAGCACAAACAAATCGTGTTTATGAGCATTGTCTGCATAAGCAAATGATGTCATATTGAGTATGACATTTGAACCATTTTTAATTTGCACGTCGTGCAAACTAACGGGGTTCAAATTAAAAAGTGTTCAGATTAAAAACGGTCAAACGAACGGGGGTCCACGGTAACTCCAGAGGAGCCAAAAGTTGTCAGTGTGCAAATCAGAAGAATAATTTAGTTGGGAAACTATAGTGGTGGTGACGCTAGCATATTAGGTGATTTTAATTTGAAATTTTATCCAAGAATTCCCGAAAAATTTGTTCCTGAATGGATGTCTGTTCTCTGTGTTGTTACTTTATCAGTATTCGCGTGGATTAAAGTAAACAAGATTTTTAAGCCTGTTCGCTTTGACATCCCGTATTCCCGTTTTCAGCAATATATGAGAAACCGCAACTTTTCCGGTGGACTGGATGCAGGGCATATTGGTCAAAATTCCTAAAAATGAGAACCTAGCGGTAACTGGCGTAGCCTCTCGTTGCTCTGTATTACTCTCAAAGTACTTTGTATGGTAATGAGGATCCAGGAGAAGATCGACGCTACTCTCCGGCGGTAGCAAGCTGGATTCTGTGAAGGCCGATTATGTGTAGACCATATCAGAACGCTCCGTATTATATTGGAGCAGATTAACGAATTTCAGGACTCTTTTCTTCTGGTGTTCGTTGACTGCAAAAAAGCGTTTGACCGACTCATCCACGAAAACATCTGGGGCGCCATTAGGCGTGGAGGATTTCCAGATAAGCAAGTCCAACTCATCGAGGCTCAGTACGAGGTGTTCTCGTGCAAGGTGTTGCACAAGGGCGTTTTTGTCCGACCTAATTGGGGTTACTGCTGGCGTGATACAGGGTTGCATTTTATCACCACTTCTGTTTCTCATCGTTATGGAGTAATTGACAGTAGATCAAATCAAGCATTACCTTGGAATCCTCTAGCGATGAAGCAGCTAAATGATCTCGACCTAGCCGACGACATTATCCTGCTCGCATAACGCCGAAACAATGCAGAGCACGTTAGATGACCTCTCCGAGAACTCCTAAGCAGCAGGTCTCACAGTGAATGCAGCAAAAACTAATTCTATGGTAGTGAACACTGACAATCCCACCAACTTCACAGTAGCGGGACAACATGTGGAGCAGGTAGACGCCTTTCAATATATTGGTAGTCAGACAACGCCCGATGGTGGTACCAAGAGTGATATAGCCACACGGATCAGGAAGGCCAGGGTTGCCTTTGCAGGTCAACGAAAAACCCATACATACTAAAACCCTAATTTTCACCGCAAACCCCAAATCTGTAATACTGCCTTCGCTTGCGTCTCGGTAGAAACAACGTAAAAACTGCAGGCATTTCCGAAGTGATTCGCGATAAGGGCGCAACTAGCAAAGTGCAAACAATGAGGAATATCACTGTGATAATTTGCCAGTACATTTTCAAGTCTTAATTTAAATAAAAGTTACAAAAATCAAGTTTAAAGACATAAATTGGTGTAGAATAAATCAATCTTATAATTTCACAACAATACTGCATAAAATTTGTGCATTCAAGCTCTAAATCTAAGTTTTATAGTTGAACCCCTTGGAATGAGCCTCAAAGCATTTTGACAATGAGATTCGCCCAGCCTTGTTTCGCCTTGCTTTGATTTTTTTTATTTAGTTTCGCCTGTTTACAATGCGCCTGTGTTTTGAAAACAACGCAGTTTCGCTCTTTACTATCGGCTGTTTACAAAACGATTTGCAAATAAGCCTGTTACTTCATAACAATGAAAGGGGCTAAACTGCAAATTGTCACTTGTTTTGATTAAACACTTGTATCGCCCATAACTAAAAACTTGTTTTAAATATTTCTAACGATTAAAACAGAAGAAAGGATTCTTGTCAAGTTTATTATCAGTCTTTTTAAGGCTGGTTTGTTTACAATTTGTTAGTTGAGCCCCAATCGCGAATCACTCCGGATTTATCAATCGTCCCAAAAAACAATTTCAGTTTTATTGTTATCTTTTGGTCGTCTTCAAGACAAATTTTGGCCTTAAATGCCATTATAAGACTGTAATAAAACCCAAATTGTTACCTGGGGTTGCTTGCGAGCGATACATCATATAGGCCTGAAGGCCCGACAACCGGATTTTAAATGGGTAAATTCATTGCCGATGTCATCAATAGTCAGTAACAATGGAAATTCGAGAACAAAGGTGGAAGAGGATCGGACAAACCTCGAGGAGAAGAGCGACCGAGACCTACAGAGAGGCAACTACCTGGGACCGGCACTCAAAATAATCCATACGTCCTTTTCGTGAAGCAAATCAAGTAAACTTCTCTATGTACAGTAATTTACATGCTTTTCAGGTCACAATGAATGATAAAAATAGTAAAAGTAATGTGATTCTCATGTAAACATAGAGCTTGAACTACATGATGAGCAGTAATAACCAGGGCTTGAAAAGGGATCGCAAGTTGAATGTGACTGCCGTGAATGCGAACTTTCCGCATTCAAACTCCGCTTTTTGAACGATCATTTGACTGTTTTTCTTATCCAGTCAATCTGCCGTTTACGCTGCTGCCGTCTTACAATTCATGCGGCATCTCAGCAAAAGCAAACAGTCAATCTCCCGTTTTGCTTTGCGCTTTGAGAATATAAACTGCAAACTGACTGGAAGCATACGGTGACGTATTTTTTCGTTTCTCTTTTTGTCTCCAAATCGGCTGCTCACAGTAATAGTTCACGTCACCCGGACGTCGGTCCGACGCAAGCAAAATATTCGTTTGTATTGGACGGAGTCCGACCGACTTCTTCCATGCACATGTAGTGGTTGTTTTTTTGTAGTATTGAATCATACGATTGTGCGGTTGCTTTTCGTTAGCGTGGTGATTGCCAGTCATTTGACTGTTTTGCAGTCATTCGCTGCTCCAAACGGTAAAGGCAACTTGATCGAAACGAAAATGTCAAAAAGCTTTAGAACGAGTTCATTCTGTTGCGTGCATTCGGCGTTTGACTGAGCAAACTGCCAGTTGTGTTATGCATAGCGTTCGTATTCCACCTCTAAACGGACGGTGTGAACTTGAATGCGCGTTGGTGTGACTGCGGTAGAAAAAAAGGATCGGTCGAAGCCCTGGTAATAACTGTCAGTGTTTTTTGGACGTGTTTAACCTTTACGTCCACGACATCAAAAATGAAGGTAGGGGTATTAGGGGCATAATGACCACCCTAACTTGTTGGCTGATTTAAGCACCCAAAATGACTGAATTTTTAAAGTGTCGTCATTGCAAAACATACATTCACTATCGATAATTAAAGGCATACTGTTAACAAATTGAAAAATAATTAACATGATGACGAAAATTGCAATTTAAATTCATGGTTCAAAAACTAAAAATCGGTCAGTGTGTGGGGCACAATAAGCACCCGCTAGGGCAGCGGTTCCCAACCTTTTTTCGGTTCGCGTACCCCCTGGCGGATTTCCCTATACTATTCTGAAGCGAACTAAAGTTTTGGCGTACCCCTGGGGGTTCGCGAACCCCCATTTGGGAACCGCTGCGCTAGGGTATAATGAGCACCCTTATAAACACATGCTTGAAGGGTATATATAAGTACAACAACCGCGCACACATACACACACATGCATTTACACAATACACATACATACACACATACATACATACATACATACACATATACACATACACATACACACCCATACATACACAAACATAAAACGTGTCAAAACGTCGAAAAAATTATTGACCGCAAGCCGCTTAAAGCCAATTGAGCCGCGGAGGTTGCTTCTAGATCATATAAGAAATGTTTCGGATGACGCTTAAGCTAGCAGTGATTTAGTGTTGAAGACATATGTTTTTCCGTTACCCTCTGCTAGGTGGTATACGAGGGTTCTGATTTCACGGGTAGTAATACCGTAGCATCGAATCTCCATATATAAAATATGGACCACCAGCTCTTGTTCTGCAGTGGGAACGAAAACAGTTTTGAAGGAATCAATTTGGTCCACCTCCTACCCCGAGATTGCCCTTTCGTATGGCCCCATATACCGAGCTTACGTCTGCCGCAGAATGCCGTGGTACTTGACGACTTGTTTTGTGGATATTCCGTCTCGCCTTATAGTGGTCAAGGTCGCTTACACGGCCTTTTTTGACCAATTATGTCTTCCGGATTCCCTAGGCATATTGATACCATCACTGTAAACAAGCATTGATGCGATCAACAAAGAAACTGACAGGGTAATGCGATATAGTGCTCGTTTCATCCCACCTAAGGGTGCCCATTTCTCCTCCAGTCAAGTAGTTAAAGTAAAAACGGGTTTTTACACTAATCTATATATATAAAAATGAAATGCTGTTCGTGTGTCCGGTATAGACTCGCAAACCACTTTACGGATTTTGATGAAACTTGGCATATACATTGCGTATTATGTGAGGAATGTTGTTAGCATAGTTTGAGACCCCTCCCCCCATTAGAAAGGGGGGCTCCCATACAAATGAAACACAAATTTCTGCATAGCTCGGGAACTAATTATGCAAATGGAAACAAATTTGGCATGTGAAGGGCTTTGGAGGTTTTTGGAATTTTTTTCTATGATGGATAGACACCCATCCTTCCTCTAAGAGGGGGGGGGGCTCTCATGCAGATAAAACAAAATTTTTCTCATAACTCGACTATTAGTCAAGCAAATGAAACCAAATTTGGCATGAGGGGGGTTCCTGGAGGCAGATTTTTTTTCTATGGTGGTTCAAGAATCCCCCCCCCCTTTCTAGAAAAGGTGGCTCCATACAAAAGAAGTACAATTTTCTGCATAACTTGGGAAATAATCAAGGAAATGGAACTAAATTTGGCATCCTAAGGTTTTTGCGGGCAGAATTTTTTTCTGTGGTGGATTGAGACCCATCCTTCCTCTAATAGGGGGGCTTCCTTACAAATAACTCAAAAATTTCGGCGAACCCTAGACAATGGGTCTAAATAAAAATAAAATAACGGGCTTAAATAAAAGTAAAATAATATAATACTTATTTTAAAAACAAAACTGAAGAGAAAATACATTGTTGAAATGAAAATATGAAGAAAATAATATTGAGATTACCAATGAAAATATGAAGAAAATAATATTGAGTCCATGGTTTCTGACCAGTTTTTAACTGATTTCAAACGAACTGCACTAATATTTTATTGCGATTTTGCCAACATTATCATTTTAAGGGTTGGTAAAAAAACCCAAATTGTTACGTGGGATTAGAAATTTGCGGTATGAATTAGGAATATCTTTGGTTGTCAAAAAGAAAGCTCTTGGTTGCAAGATTACAATTAAGCAAATCTTCGGCATTATGCATTTAACCCCTTTTTGGAATGGCGTAGTAACGCGCGCCGGGTCCTCTAGTTATAGTATAAAATCAAAACTTCAATGAAGGTGAAATTTGAGATATAATGTATACATCATGTTGCAGTGTGCACTTGATAGATTAAGATATTTAAAAGATCGTGAAAACTTATTTGGTAGTACATCAAAATTATAATTTTTTCAGCGTCTGAGAACCTAGTTAAGTTTTTTAATGTAACTCCGTGTTTTAAAAGTAGAGAGCACTCATTTTTTGATAAATTGATACTATAGTACCTACAGCAGTGTTTCGCCTGCCATATGATGTTACAAAATGCGTACTTTCGTAAAAAAGACGGGTGTCCATTTCGCCCCGTGTGCTCATTATGTCCCTAATCCCCCTCCTTTGAGTTACTCCTTTGGCTTTGTCTCCACTGCTTTTTATTCAATTTTTATGCAATCAGTCTTGAAAAACCATATTAGATTGGCCTTTAATGAAAAAATGTATTGGTAAGTTACGATTCCATTTCCCCGGAGAAAAAGCGTATCCCACGTCAAATTGCATCAAGGGAAAAAATGCTGCAGAAAATTACCTAGTTGACCGATCTTCTTCAAACTTTCAGACAATAAAATTTAACCCATTCGTAAGCTTATGGCATATATATTTCATTCAACTTCAATACCATAACCGTATGCTCGCACCTTATGCTTAACTCCACTCATAAGGTTCTGTATAACATCTGGTTGCAGGGTCTTGTGTACGGAAACACACAATTTCTTTCATGTATTCCTCCGATTTGACCTCCGTGGGATGTTTCCGTACTGCCTGCTTCATAATAGTTCAGTATTTTTCGATGAAGTTTAGTTCCGGTGCGTTGGATGCGGGTGTTCATGTCCTGACTACTGTACCGTACCGTATGTCATACAACTCCAGGACATCCTTTGAATAGTGGCACGAAGCTAGATCCGACCAGGAGTTCGTCGGGCCCTCGTGTTGCTTTAACAGAAAAAGTAGACGCTTCTGTAGACACTCCTCGAGCTAGATCTGACCGTTTACAGTCCCGCTAGTCACTAACGGCGCACTCCGTTTGCCACATGAGCAGTTCGCTTCCCAAATCATGTTTTCTTAGCAAACTTTGATAGTTTCTACTTCCTTATTTCCCCCGGAATATCAAACTTGTGCTGGGCGGAACATCAAATTTGTGCTGGATTGTGCTGGAAGCTGCCAACTCACAGTTAAGTGCACAATTCCGAGTTTGTTTTCGATGTCCCGACAAGATAGTTGAGGATATTTCAGGTGCTTGCACAAAATCAATCCGCAACGTTGCTTTTCGCGTGACGCCATTTTTTCCAATTTTCGAGAAACTGACAGCGATAAATATGCAGTGTAAATAATACACTCTAAACTACTTCTACTCAAATTGTTCAGAGAAAATACCTATTGGGTAATTTTCTACAGCGTTTTTTCCGTGATACAATTTGATGTGGAACACCCTTCATTCCAGATCGCAGTGTATTTTTTGATGTAGTGATGTGATGAAGTAGCAGATGAACTAAAACTAGAAATCTATTTAACAGAGAGTGCAAAAGTTATTCATTTCATATGTGGTCAATAACAATGAATCTCACACTATGCTGTAAAGCGCTGGTTCATGTCCCTCACTCCGTTATCGGTTCTATCGGAACTCAAAATTGGCCGTTTTGAATTTTCTTCAGTAATATGACAAATGAGTTATTAAATCACAGGATTTTTCAATACGACTTCTTGGGTGGGCTTTTGGATGTATTTTGAGCCGATGTGGATGTTTCGGAATATCCGTTATCGGTTCTACTGGAACTCAAAATTGGCCATTTTCAATTTTCTTTGGAAATATTGCAAATGGGGTATCACTTATGCGGAACATGTGTTTGCATATTTTTCGTTTAAAGTGTATTTAAAACTCAATACAATTTGCAAGTTTGTTTTGAATTTTTATTCGTTTAAGGTTCGTGGAAATCATGAACTCATAAAGGGAATTTTTGATAAGTCTGTTTTTGAAAAATATAATCGGCCGTGTGATATTTCATTGAAGCTGAAGCCACTCAGAATAAACGAATAATTCATCCGGTGCTTGGAAAATGCTTCTCAAACCTGACCGTAAACGTATTGTAAAGACACCTGACCTGACCTGAGGACCTGACGGAATTCCTGCAATTATTTTAATAAAGTGCGCAGAAGTTCTCTGAGTGTTTTTAAGAACAATTTTCAATCTGTCCCTTAAACAAGCAGTTTTCCCAGAATGTTGGAAGAAATCAGTGATGTTCCCGGTGCTGAAAACGGGTGATAAATGCAATATTTCTAATTACCGTGGAGTAACCTCATCTAAACTTTTTGAAATATTGGTAACCAAAGAACTTTTTAAAGCTGCGAAGTCTTACATTTCCTCGGAGCAACACGGATTCTTTCCTGGTAGATCTACCGTTACCAAGCTAGTTCAGTTCTCATCACTGTGCCTCACCTCCATGGATCAAGGACTTCAAGTCGACGCGATATACACCGACCTTAAAGCGACATTTGATAGAGTCAACCGCCATGTTCTGCTTGCCAAACTCAATCGTCTGGATGTGTCATCAAATGTAGTTCGCTGGTTCGAGTCGTATCTGACTAATCGCCGACTGTATGTCAAATTGAGATCAACGGAATCAGATGAATTTCATAATCATAAGCAAGTTAGGACATTTGTTGTTTATCATATTCTTTAATGGCGTCTGCCAAGTATTACTGAGAGATTGCAAACTTTTATATGCTGACGATCTTAAAATCTTCTGGACAATCGGTGCTCTCACAGACTGTCAATTGTTGCAAAAAAGGATTGACAAGTTTTACGACTGGTGCCAACGCAATTTTATGACTATCAGCGTGACGAAATGTTTTGTAATCACGTTGACGAGGAAAAAGAACCCAATTCTATGTAGTTATAGAATAGGAAACGAAGAAATGCAAAGATCAAATATTGTACGTGGTCTCGGGGTTTTGATAGACTCAGAACTAAGCTTCCGAAAGCATTATAGTCATATCGTTGCTAAATCTCGACGGATCCTCGGGTTCATCTTCCGTATCTCAGCTGAATTCCGCGACCCATACTGCATGCGCGCCTTGTACTTCAGCTTAGTTCGTTCGGTGTTGGAAACAGCAGCTATCGTTGGGAGTCCATTTCATAGCATTTGGGTCCACAGAATTGAAAAAGTTCAATCGAGATTCATCAGATAAGCTTTAAGACTTCTTACTTGGTGAAATCCAAATGAGTTACCGCCGTACGAAGCAAGATGTTGACTTCTGGGAATGGATACCCTCCAAAAGCGAAGAAACGTTCAGAGGACAGTCTTTGTCGGCAAACTGTTTGTAGCATCCCTGCTACCTCCTATAGGAATTTCCTTCTTGCAAACAGGAATTCCCTTTCTTATAATTTCAAATCGGTTAAGTTCATTTGCTTAACAAATGAACAACATTCGCGGCCTTGGAAAAACCGTGCTAGCAATGTTTTGCTGCGCGGTGCGACCTTTTATATTTTTATGCTTCCGCCTGATGTGCAACTCGCACAGAAGGGCGTGTTTTGCTTAGCGTGCGACCCTTGCGACGGGCGCAGGTAAAACACTTTTATTATTGTTTTGCGTTTGCGCTTGCTTGCCAGACGCTTTGGGAAAACACACCGTATGGCGTCTGATAGCATTTTTACTATATAAGAATTAGGCAGAGAAAATAAAGACAAGTCTGAAGTTAGCCGTAGAACGGTCAACAACATCTACTGGTATTGATAGTCCTGGTGATGACAATCCCTTTCTATGAGGAGATACCAAAAACGGCAATAGACGGGAACAACAGTTCTAGTTGGCGACCGTGAGAAAAAAAAGGAAAGAGAAAAAAGTGCAAAAGTGACAAGATCATTAATCCTTGTGAACAGTTTCGTTGCTAATCAGCACTGCCTAAACCAAGTTAGAGTGATTCAATTGATCAATAAATGCGTGTGATTAATTCAGGAAACGAATCAGTCGGTATTGTCGAGAACCGTACGAGGGCCATCCGGCTCCACTTCTCGAGCCACCAGCAGAACTTCCGACTCGACTGAACAACCGGGACATTTTGTACCAATACCCAATGACGACAGAAGAGGGTAGGTACCCACCCCGATAGTGACAGTGAAAGAGAAAGTAATTGATCATAGGACTTGACACGCGGTGTATTTTGATCGAAACAAAGTAGAGAGTGACACGTTTTGAACCGGGCCCAAGTAGCGGTGAAAGAATGGAAAAGTGCTTCGCCTAACCTTGAAAAACGATATCTGCTGACCTGAGACAGCGAGCTTGTGAAATAGGATACAACGTTGCTGAAGAAAAGGGCACGAGTCTTCTTCCCAAAACGGTAATCAAAAGTTAGCCGCATCCACCCACCAATACCGTGAGATCAACCTAATATGGGCTGGTTCAGTGGTGACACCTTCATCACAAACACCTTGGGTACCACGGAGACCAAAGTCATCGCTGGATCCATCTGCGCGTTCGTGGCAACCATCATTGGCTATTTGGCACTAAAAACGCTGATGGCATACAACAAGAAGACGATGTTAGAAGCAGCACGGCGGGAGGTGCAGTTAAACAACATCACGACGCAGCGGTAAGCGAATGAAGATAAAATAACTACAAATATACAATATAAATAAAAAAAAAACAAAATAAATACTAATAGTGACACATGATACACAAAACTGAGTTACTAGACTAATTTAAAATATATGGACCCCATTAGAACGAAACTCGAGTCATTGAAAAAACTAGAGTCAAATTTCAAAAGGGCACCAAATAGGAATTATACTAAATGGTTTTTAGATAGGAAGTTGGCAGAAGTAAAACTAATTCGAAGCGAAATAGTAGAACTCCTTAGCGCTATCGAACACATAATAGATAGCGAAACATTAAGACTTTTTATCAAGAGGCAAACAATATAGCCGGAAGTTTAACGCAACAGATACAGACAAAGTTGCAATACGCAAAAGGGGGGAACTCTCTAAAAACAATTGCTAAAACAGCTATCATCTGCAACAGATTATCATCTTACACAATGGCTTTTGATATTAAAACAGCCACAGCCATCGTTATGCCCTACGACGGCAGCGCTGAAAATTTAGATTTAGAGATACACAATGTAATGAATAGATTTTAAGCACAAAAACAATAATTAAAATAATAAAATAACAGCCCATCAGATGTCATACGGTCCGCCGAATGGCAAAGCCATTCTCTTTAACGGGGTAGGTGTAGCATCCCTGCTACCTCCTATAGGAATTTCCTTCTTGCAAACAGGAATTCCCTTTCTTATAATTTCAAATCGGTTAAGTTCATTTGCTTAACAAATGAACAACATTCGCGGCCTTGGAAAAACCGTGCTAGCAATGTTTTGCTGCGCGGTGCGACCTTTTATATTTTTATGCTTCCGCCTGATGTGCAACTCGCACAGAAGGGCGTGTTTTGCTTAGCGTGCGACCCTTGCGACGGGCGCAGGTAAAACACTTTTATTATTGTTTTGCGTTTGCGCTTGCTTGCCAGACGCTTTGGGAAAACACACCGTATGGCGTCTGATAGCATTTTTACTATATAAGAATTAGGCAGAGAAAATAAAGACAAGTCTGAAGTTAGCCGTAGAACGGTCAACAACATCTACTGGTATTGATAGTCCTGGTGATGACAATCCCTTTCTATGAGGAGATACCAAAAACGGCAATAGACGGGAACAACAGTTCTAGTTGTTGTTGGCGAAAATCGACGCGCCTTGGATTCTCTCCAGAATAACCATAAATGCAGTACCACGACCCCTTCGACGCCGGGATTTCACCAGACTTCAGCAGTATAGAACGGATTATGCACAAAATGAGCCCATTCGATCGATGTGCTTTTTATTTAACCAGTGTTACCATTTGTTTGACTTCAACGTTAGTGCTAGCGTTTTTCGTGACCGTGTAACAGGTTGACTGAAAAGCAGAAAGTTGCAAGAGTCGAAAGCTATCGGCGGTTGCTCAAGCGCACGGTGTTTGTGAAAATCGGACGAAAAAATGTTCCTCCTCCAGGATCACCACAACTAACAAAAGGGTCGGATATATGCAGCACTTCTTTTTGATATTGTTCGGGACAAACTGGCTGTGCAAAGGATCCGGGATGTTTCCAGGGTGACGGTATGGGGGTGTTTCTCTAAAAATATGATTGTTCCATTACTGTTCATTGAACCTGGTGTTAGATTAAACACTAAATCTTACATCGATAATGTTTTAAAAAGCCATTTGTTTCCCATCATCAAAAACACTACAAGAATGCACCAAACTGCTTACAACAAGATTCTGCACCGTCTCACCAGGCGAAACCTACACCGGTTTGGTATGAGGACAATTTTCTGGATTTTATTTCTTCTAAAGAGTGGCCTGCCTCTTAGGCTCATTTGAATCCTCTCAACTTCTATGCATGGGGTTAAATGCTCGGCAAACTAGGGAGCACCAATGCAATGGATTGACTGTGGCTACTTTCAAGTAAACTTTGGAGATTATTTGGGATAAAATGCTTCAGGATATTATGCGTGCCAGTTGTAACGCGTTTAAGCAACCATTGCGACTGGTAATTAAAGCCAGGGCTTGAAAAGGGATCGCAAGTTGAATGTGACTGCCGTGAATGCGAACTTTCCGCATTCAAACTCAGCTTTTTGAACGATCATTTGACTGTTTTTTGAATCCAGTCAATCTGCTGCTTGCGCTGCTGCCGTCTTACAATTCATGCGGCATCTCAGCAAAAGCAAACAGTCGATCTCCCGTTTTGCTTTGCGCTTTGAGAATATAAACTGCAAACTGACTGGAAGCATACGGTGGCGTATTTTTTCGTTTCTCGTTTTGTCTCCAAATCGGCTGCTCACAGTAATAGTTTGTCACCCGGACGTCGGTCCGACGCAAGCAAAATATTTGTTTGTATTGGAAGGAGTCCGACCGACTTCTTCCATGCACATGTAGTGGTTGTTTTTTTGTAGTATTGAATCATGCGATTGTGCGATTGCTTTTCGTTAGCGTGGTGATTGCCAGTCATTTGACTGTTTTGCAGTCATTCGCTGCTCCAAACGGTAAAGGCAACTTGATCGAAACGAAAATGTCAAAAAGTTTTAGAACGCGTTCGTTCTGCTGCCTGCAATCGGCGTTTGACTGAGCAAACTGCCAGTTGTGTTATGCATAGCGTTCGTATTCCACCTCTTAACGAACTTGAATGCGCGTTGGTGTGACTGCGGTAGAAAAAAAGGATCGGTCGAAGCCCTGACTAAAGCAAAGGGTGAAAGATTTAAATTGGACTAATTTAAGACAAATGTTATAGATATATTTTTTCTTTCTTTTTTCTAACGACGTATAGCAGTCGGCTTAACTTTTCTGTTGGGGAAAAATAAATGCTTAATGCGAAGAATGTATATTCAGGCAAACTGAAAATTCTTAATATTAGGCCAAAAATATAGACTTAGCGAAGGTGAGAGTCGAACTCACAGCTCCCAATCTCTAGTCTTAGACGGCTTAGTGGTCTAATTGGTTAAACAACACGCTCAACTAGAGATTGGGAGCTGTGAGTTCGACTCTCACCTTCGCTAAGTCTATATTTTTGGCCTAATATCAAGAATTCTCAGTTTGCCTGAATCAACATTCTTTGCATTAAGCATTTATTCTTCCCCAACAGTAACGTTATAAATATACTTTACACGAAATACACTCAAAATTAAATTTTTTTGTAATTTTACTGCTAGTTTACTGACAGTTATTAATACTCAATCTGTACTTTGAATTCACATAGATCAGATTTTCACATCTGGTTAATTGGAAAGCAGGGGGCTCCGTAGCCGCAAGGTTACCGAGTCTGCTTGGACAAGCGAGAGGTCGTGGGTTCGAATCTTAGTAGAATCAAGCCATTCAGTGTTAAGGGACTTTAGTATGGGTTTATTCTCAGGCTCCTCATTTACCCTTCCTTCATGCTGAATTCTGTATTACCCACTGAAGCCTCTTGACAGTGCAAAAGTTCCTCCTATAGTTAAGTGTACTGGTCAGAGGAACGAATGAGTCCTCGCCAGGGACGACTATAATATGGGATAGTATTGGCAGCGAGGAATAATTCGGTAAAGTAGATCAAGCTTTGAAGGAAGGGTAAACCCCAATACACACAAGCACGCATCAAATTTAATAAGCATATCCGCTCATTCAATAGCGATTACAGAAAAAACAAATGTAGTGCAGGTCATACAGAAAACACTCGGGCGATATCACGATAGATCGACTATACTGGTCGCAGTAATGAGTCCACACATGAAAAAAAAAATGGAAAGCAGTCACGTAACTTTTCATGCAGTTTTAACGTGAAAATTATTTTAAGCGCAGTTTGTTCGGCAGGTAATCTTAACGTGACTTTGTGGATGTTAATTTAGGGAAAAAGGTAACTGTTACTCGGCTTCGAGAAAACTCCGATGACGGTTTTGATATCTCATGGTAAGCAGCTATCGCTTATTGTTTTAGGCTGTCTATTTTGGACGGAACACCCTGTACTAACTCAACTGAATGGGAGCTTTCCCTGATGGATTCATGTATACGGGTACGGGCACACATCAAATTGTATGTCATTATGATAAAATGGGGCCCGAGATAGAAACACACAACGTAAGGATGAGCCAGAGTAGAAAAGTTGCTGAGTGCAATTGATTGCAGCAGCTGCCCCCTCACAATGCTGCCATTGGCCCGGTCGGGGCACTGTGGCATGTTTCGGTCGGTCATATATCTCGAACGTGCTGCACGTCAGCAGGATAAGACTGTCGTAAATATCCCAAAGCTTTCAAAATGTGAATTTTGAATGTAAATCAATTTATTCAAAGATGCATCAGTTTGCCGATGGAGCAGCTTTGTAGTTTGTTTGGTAACAAATAGCCGGGCGTCGACCCGGTCGGGTGTACGTTTCTTTTTGCAAACTGATGGGAGATTTCAAAAGGATTAGAAGCGGTGCTTTTGAAAATTTTGTTTTAGAAACAGTGATAAAATGTTTACAGTTAGGTTATATGTTGGAAAGTTTGAAACAGAAAGTGGAAAGAACGACCAAAAACGATTAAGTGAATAGCTTCGATGCGCATCGAGTACGTCCAAAGGACAACTCGTAGGTATGTATATGGAGGAAAATAGTCATTGTAGTTATAATCGCAGTAATTTTTATTCAATAAAGCAATGAAAAGTCAAACGCAACAGTTTTAATTGTTTCATGTTTATTCGCAAACAATAACTTTTAGTCGAAATGGATGAGCAGAAAAATAATGGAGACTAAAATTGTAAAAGACTAACTTGGATCATTATTTTTCAACGTTCGAGGATTTCCGCTTGTGACATTGTAAATTGTAAAGCCTAAAATTATTTAACGATAAAAGATAAGATATAATTTGGGGCACTTTCTGCGTGTACATTTTTACCATTCTTTCAATCGAAACACTTTCTAAAGATGAAACAAAGGTAAGGCAATTATTAATATTTTTTTGAAATGATGGTTCTACAAGGCCTGCATAGTGTCGTCGTCCTGAAAGTAAAAACAAGTTAGATTAAAACTTCTCGGTCGGTGGTTTCTATAGTTGACGGAGGAAGAGGCACAATCTGTGTGTCTAAAAATAACCCAAAAACCAGATATGTTGCTACATTAATAAGAGGGGTTGTGCAGTCTCATTTTGTCCAGCGCCACTATGATTCAAAGGTACACGGGTACCAGCGAGCCACACGCCCTGGCAGGTGTTGTGGGGGTCAAATTCGGTTATAATCTCTGATTATAGCTTGGTTCGACCCATGCACCTTCCAGCATTAGACAAAAGGTAGGAGTCACAACGACAACTTGTTAAGCGTAGCTACCTATTACCCCCCCATCCTTTCCACTATTTCCCCTCCTTTCCCAAAAAAATTTACATTACTTTCCCCTACCGTCCCTCCATCAATTATTGTAGAACCATCGTTTCAAAAAAAATTAATATTAATGCCTGACCGCATTTCAAGGTCAAAGACTAAAAACACGAGTTTGGTCAAAGGTAATTATGTTTAATTTATGAAAAAAAAACACATTATTTTTTAGAAGAAATTCTTTCACTTTACGGTTTACAGTTAATACCGCATAAGCCGGTACCCACCTTCTTCAATCACGCCCTTGGCCAGCTGGTTCCTCGAGTTCTTCTCTCTAACCAATGTCGCTGGTGTTTGCACCTTTCATCTTCTTTATTGCCTTATGTATTATGTTAGTTTGGTGGTAATAGCTTTTATTATCATTATCGGTGTTCGTCGAAGAGAAACTGTGCAAATATTACTTCTACGGTATCACATAATGGATTATCACGAATAAGCTACTCATTTTCCGGTAGAAGCGAAGCAGTTAATAATTTATGAATCCGAGTACAAAATAGTCGGATATCTTAGCTAATCGCCAAGACACATTGCTCGCGTTTCAATTAAACCATACCGAATCCATACGTAAATGCCTTCGACAGATCACTTCATCTAGTATGATAAACACCTGGCCGGTGAAGGCCCTAACCCAGCCAGGTTATGGTGGCGATCAAAGTTAGTTTGTACGACCCTATATAGCCATTAAAATGGGAGCGGGAACTCTTATCCCTATCTCCACGGTGGTGCCAGCTGAGACGCAACCGGACCTACGTTCGACCAAATTCCAGTCTTTGATTGCCCCCTTGATTGTGTGCAGGGAGAGGGGGCAAGTAGTGCCGGCGGCTGGCGGAGTGCAGCGGTGTAAAGAGGCGAGCATAGCATAAGTCCCAAAAGCCAGTAGCAGTCGTCGTAGTGTCCTGTTAGAGCTCAGGACTTTAAACAAAAAAGCCGAGTCGGGAGTGCCGTGGGCATATTAGGATCGGTTCCAGAAAGATCCTATTTATGGCATACTGGACGGATGGGAAAAATGTTTGGATTTGATGCTATAGGGCTGACGACTGTGCTATTCTACTATCTTAGGTAAGAAAGGGTGACACCTTTCCGAAACGGCGAGTAGGCTAATGGTACAGCTGCCATCCGTAACACTAAAACCGTGGCTGGTCTCCAGGTACGTTCAATGCTTGTCACTCACGTCAAAGTGCGGTCAGATGATACATTCCTGACTAACGCTGATAGGACGTTGACAACCCTATCCGCATGAAAGATAGGGGGAGGGTCTCTAGCCATGGCCTCTCTGCTTGCACAGATACCCATGGGATCGTAAAGGCGACTACACAATACAAGCGGAGATAGCAGCCTAGATTTGGGACCCATTTGAAATGAACAAATATTTAATTACTAATGAGGTTTCTATAGATGGCGCTGCTGGAGGTAAAGATAATGTTTTTGCTAAAAGCAGTAAGTTGGCGATATCTCCGAAAGCAAGCCCCCCGAAAACGGGGGCGATGCCCGAAAAGAAGTCGAATCCACCGAAGGCTAACAACCCACATAGACTGTGGGTGGCTACCACTGCTAGCTCAGCCAAAAAGGTGAGCGGCGGCGGTAGAAAAAATTCAACTGAGGATGTGGGAAGTCCTCTAATTGCGGGAGTAGGGCTATCTCCAGCCAGAAGCAAGCTTAAGGAAGCCAACAGGTTGGTGGGTGAGTTGTACTCGTTTATCAACTCGCGGTCCAATGTCTCGATTTCGAGCTCGACATTAAGAAGCTAGCGGTGAGCTTCCGCTCTACCGTCATAGCTATCGAGGTTGAGTCGTATGAGCTTCTGCAGCGATGCGAGTTCGCCTTAGCTCAGGCCTTTTGACCGCTAAGGTTATGGTCATGCCTAGTAAGGCGCGTACATCGCTAGCCAAGCGCAGCTGACTTGTGGTGGCAAAGAGGCAGCGGACTGACCGCGGCTCTACCAGCCAACAGCTGGAAGTAGTCCTGGTTGGGCAACCGAGACCGAAGATGATTGGCGGATTGTTAGACGCAAACCGCCTAAGCAAAAATTGAGGGAGGCTGCGGTTGTAAAGCCAAAGCTGAGGCGGGCCTATAAGGTCGACGTCTTAGTAGTGAAGCCGACAGGTCAGCTGTCGTACGCCGATCTATTTCGAAAGATAAGGGTGGACTCCAAGTTGCAAGAACTTGGGGCTAACGTAGTAAAAACCCGCCGAACCCAGGCCGGGACATGTTCTACCATCTCAAAGGGGACCCGATGATCCGCTGTTTCTGTTCGATGTACAGGGACGTGTTGGAGCAGTCCCTGGGTGAGGCGGGCTAGGTCAAGGCCCTGTCACAACGTAAGCTCCTCGAGTGCAAAAACCTTGACGAGATTACGACGGATCTCAAGGTGGAAGTGGCACCCACAGACATCAGACGGAAGGCATACGGTGATATGCAAACCGCAACTATAAATGTACCAGAGGCCATCGCCAACAAAATGTTGGTGTCTGGCAAAATTAAAGTAGGGTGGTCAGTGTGTTTACACGTCACTAAGCAACGCTTGGACCGCTGTTTCTGGTGCATGGACACTTGGGCGATGCTCGGGACTCGGGCTCGGGTGGTAGGCGGAATGGGACCACGCTGAATACGGCAGGTGAACCCATAGGCTGATCCAAAACATCTCGTGCTGGATCGGTAGAAGACACGGTGAGGTTAACTTCTACCTCACTCAATTTTTGTCAGGGCATGGATGCTTTAAGAAGTATATACTTATTTACGCGTGGCGGGTTGTGTCGTCCTCTTGCCCCGTATGTACGGTAGCCGAGGAAACGGCGGAGTATGTGATGTTTCTCTGCTCGCGTTTCGGAACCACTCGGCGTGAGATGCTTGCGGTTGTTGGGGAAAACACCAACGCTGACAACATTGTGCTGATAATGTGCACGGAGTAGCGCGCACGGGCCGCTGCCGCTAGGGCGGTGACGAACGTGATGGCGGAGTTGCAACGGCTAGAACATTTGTAATGGCAGGGCCTGACATAGCTTAACTAGGGTCAGATAAAGGGCTGAGTGGGCAGCCCAGGCCCAAGGTGAGGGGTAGTGGAGGTATGACATAACAAGGGGTGTTGTTTGAACCTACACCAAACAATAGGTACGATGAAGTGTTTATGCACGACCTCCCTCATAAAGTAGAACCTAACGGTAGTTCCAGTTCCGGGAGGGATTTTCTCAAACCTGCATAAAAATATAAAAAAAGTAAGCTGAACCCTTATCCTCTTCTATTATTTCCTTATTTAAATTGATACTTTTCGGTGAAACTTGATATAAAGACATTTATTTATAGTTTACGTTTCTGCCTACTCGATTCGGCCATCATCAGAACTATATATTCAAAGAAAATACATTAACAATATTCTTCCATACGACAAACAAATACAATATTGACTTACAATTTTAAATTCTTTGACACATAATAATTATTCGATTTTAATCTTCGTTATTTATCACCGCTGTTCTTCCACTGCCTTTGGTTGTATGTAGCGATCTGATCTGGTTTATCAGTCCATTGTACGCATTGGAGAAGCTTGCCGCATCACGCTGTAGGTTTGCCGCTCTCTGCTCTCGTATTTTGATGTGGAGCATTTCAGCCGTCAGTCTCGTTGGTTCGCTGTTGATTCTCTCTAACACATGAACGTTTGAGAAATCAAACACATGCCCGAGTTCCATCGTGTGTTGAGTTAAACCAGTTATAGAGCTGCTGGTGCGAATAGAGTTTTTATGCTGTTTTATGCGTTTTTCTAGCATTTGAGATGTTTGTCCTATGTATTCTTTATCGTTGCATACCCCACAAGGAATACTGTACACCACATTAGTTTGTTGCATAATCGGTATCTGATCTTTCAATTTTGTAAAAATAGTGGTTTTAATTTTATCGTTCGGTTTGTATGCTGCGATAATATCATGCTTCCGTAAGCTTTTCCCGATTCGTTCGCTCAAACCCGGTATGTAAGGAATGGAGACAAACATAGTGGACTCGTTTCTCGAAATTTCTGTGTTTTGTAGAGTGTTGTAAAGGAGATGCACTCTTTTTTTGAGTATGTTGTGTACAAATTGTTCGGGATAATTATTCTTGCGTAAAGTAGCAACAGCTGATTGTATGCTTTCTTCGCGTTTCTCAACGGTTGTTAGTTTTAGCGCTCTATCTATAAGTGCTATTGCTGTGTTGGTTTTGTGCATGTGAGGGCTTTCCGAAGTGTAGTCTAAGTAGCGACCGCTCTGTTGTTTTGGGTGCCACTTTTTCTGAAGCCGTTTTTCCACTCTCATTATTTCGATGTCCAAAAAACGAAGTGAAGCATTTTCCTCTTTTTCCACGGTAAATTGTAAACTGTTACAGATGCTATTAAACGTTTCCTGTACTATTTCGATTTCTTGTTCTTTTCCCACTAGAAAACAGTCGTCTACGTATCTCCGATACACTTTTATCGAAACCCCGGCATGGTTTAGTTTATCAATTGCATCTTTTTCTAGTTTCTCCATAACTATATCAGCTACTACCGGTGAGACCAAGAATCTACGGTTTGCCTAAAATACACAAGAACAATCGCCCACTTCGCCCGGTGGTATCTACTATAGGTTCTGCCACCTATAAAATGGCAAATGGCAATCTAGCAAGCATTCTACGAAGCATGACTGGCAAGACAGAACACCATGTCAAGAATAGCTTCACCTTCGCAGAAGAGATAGCTGAGATCGAAATGCCCGAAGAATGTAAAATGTATTCGTTAGACGTTGTATCTTTGTACACAAACATACCGGTAGATAAAATATACGACTGTGTAGAGGAACGTTGGAATGAACTACGGAACACGACTACTATCCCGTGGAACAGTTTCAAACAAGCTATGAAAACCGTGTTGGAATCTACCTTTTTCCAATACGATGGACAAACTTTCAGTCAAATATATGGGGTCCTAATGGGGTCCCCAATCTCACCGGTAGTAGCTGATATAGTTATGGAGAAACTAGAAAAAGATGCAATTGATAAACTAAACCATGCCGGGGTTTCGATAAAAGTGTATCGGAGATACGTAGACGACTGTTTTCTAGTGGGAAAAGAACAAGAAATCGAAATAGTACAGGAAACGTTTAATAGCATCTGTAAAGGTGCGTTTAGACTGGGCAATTTCTTGGCAACATGTGGAATGCAACATGCGGAATGCGACATGTTGCTAGTTGTTGGTAAGCGTTGCTTCTGTCGCCACCTGAATATTTGTTATACGTTGCTAACATCGGGCAACAGTTTGGAAAAAGTTGAATGCCACATGTTGCCAATCTAAACGCACCTTAACAGTTTACAATTTACCGTGGAAAAAGAGGAAAATGCTTCACTTCGTTTTTTGGACATCGAAATAATGAGAGTGGAAAAACGGCTTCAGAAAAAGTGGCACCCAAAACAACAGAGCGGTCGCTACTTAGACTACACTTCGGAAAGCCCTCACATGCACAAAACCAACACAGCAATAGCACTTATAGATAGAGCGCTAAAACTAACAACCGTTGAGAAACGCGAAGAAAGCATACAATCAGCTGTTGCTACTTTACGCAAGAATAATTATCCCGAACAATTTGTACACAACATACTCAAAAAAAGAGTGCATCTCCTTTACAACACTCTACAAAACACAGAAATTTCGAGAAACGAGTCCACTATGTTTGTCTCCATTCCTTACATACCGGGTTTGAGCGAACGAATCGGGAAAAGCTTACGGAAGCATGATATTATCGCAGCATACAAACCGAACGATAAAATTAAAACCACTATTTTTACAAAATTGAAAGATCAGATACCGATTATGCAACAAACTAATGTGGTGTACAGTATTCCTTGTGGGGTATGCAACGATAAAGAATACATAGGACAAACATCTCAAATGCTAGAAAAACGCATAAAACAGCATAAAAACTCTATTCGCACCAGCAGCTCTATAACTGGTTTAACTCAACACACGATGGAACTCGGGCATGTATTTGATTTCTCAAACGTTCATGTGTTAGAGAGAATCAACAGCGAACCAACGAGACTGACGGCTGAAATGCTCCACATCAAAATACGAGAGCAGAGAGCGGTAAACCTACAGCGTGATGCGGCAAGCTTCTCCAATGCGTACAATGGACTGATAAACCAGATCAGATCGCTACATACAACCAAAGGCAGTGGAAGAACAGCGGTGATAAATAACGAAGATTAAAATCGAATAATTATTATGTGTCAAAGAATTTAAAATTGTAAGTCAATATTGTATTTGTTTGTCGTATGGAAGAATATTGTTAATGTATTTTCTTTGAATATATAGTTCTGATGATGGCCGAATCGAGTAGGCAGAAACGTAAACTATAAATAAATGTCTTTATATCAAGTTTCACCGAAAAGTATCAATTTAAATAAGGAAATAATTTTCGCACGGTGATTAAAATAGACCATATCCTCTTCTATTTACTGTGATGTCCTGCGGTTCACCATCTAACATAAACTAACTACTGTTACGCGCGAAACTGCCAACCGACGCCCCCACTTTCTCTCTAGATGCCAGTTACACGCTACCGGCAACTACCCAAATAATGTGTCATTAGCGTACATTACACACATTATTTTCTTTATTCTTTATTCTTCGAGAAGGGAAAAGCCCGCGGAAGTGGATCGGCTTTAGCGACTCCTTCTTCAGCAGGCACAAAACCTTCATTTTTTTGCATCAACAGCTTACATACCAAATGATACAACTTAATTAGTAACTGTACATTAGAAACTTATTACATGTATTAAAAAGTATCTATATGCTAACGGCTAACACTACACAAGAACAATGACGTAATTTACTTTAAAGCACGCAAAAAAACTTGTTTCAGAATAGAACGAGACAAATGAAAATCGAATACATTATAACAACGGTTGAACACACGACACATGCCAGAGAAAGGTTCGTTTCGACCATAATTGGTGCGTGACGCAGGAAGATCGAGAAAATGGTGAGATCGGAGATGCCGACGACGGATGTTGATGTTCAGGAGCCGAAGTAAATCTGAACTGTCAATTTGAAAAGTTAAGATGTCTGAAATGAAGATTGCCTTAGCAACCTCTCGCCGTACAGCCAAAGAATCAAGCCCAATTAGATTACAGCGGTGTTTATAGGTTGGAAGATTCAAAGGGTCATTCCAAGGGAGGAGTCGTAAGGCGTAGCGGACAAATTTTCGTTGGATAGACTCAATCCGTTGAAAGCTGTTTTGATAGTACGGCGCCCAGACTACAGCTGCATATTCTAATATCGACCGCACTAATGAGCAATATAAAGTTTTTAAGCACTGGATATTTTCGAAATACTTAGTAAACCGGAATAAAAAGCCAAGATTTTTCGATGCTTTGGCTGAAATAAAAGCTACATGTTCTTTGAATGTTAGCTTGGAGTCTAGTAGAATTCCTAAGTCCTTTACGCACATTTCCCTTTGCAGCGTTGTTTGAGATACTTTATAATCATGGCACAAAATTGATCTTTTGCGTGTAAAAGAAATGCGTGTAAAAGAGCACTTGGCGACATTTAGGATCATTCTGTTCGTTGTACACCAGTCGGCGAAATTATCTAGTTGCATTTGTAAGAACTCAGCATCTGTGTTGTTTCTGATAATTGCAAAGAGTTTGAAATCATCTGCGTATGATAATTTCATACAATTCAGTGTAAAATTGATATCGTTCAGGTAAAGCAGAAAGATATACGGCCCCAGATGACTACCTTGAGGTACGCCGGATGTGACAGAGAAGGGTGATGAAATAACGCTACCTATTTTGACGGACATTGAGCGTCCTGTGAGGTAGGACTCGAACCAGCGCAACGTATTATCACTTATTCCATGTTGCTGAAGTTTTGCTACTGCAATCTGGTGATTGATTTTATCAAAAGCTGCCGATAAGTCGGTGTAGATTGCATCAACTTGGAGATGTTTCTGCAATGAGTGAGCTATAAAGGATGTGTACGAAACCAAATTGGTGCAGGTGGACCGTTTGGGCATGAAACCGTGCTGGGTATCATCAATATAGCGAGAAAAATTAAAGGTTAGGTATTCGAGTACTATAAGCTCGAAAAGCTTCCCACTAGCACAGAGTGAAGCGATTCCTCGATAATTAGCTACGTTCTGTTTCGAACCTTTTTTGTGGATCGGGAACACATACGACATTTTCCAGATGGAAGGAAAAACACCAGATAATAGCGACTTGTTGAAAATTCTGGATAAAGGGTTGTATATAGTAGAACTGCATTTTCTTAAAATGATTGAAGGAATTCCATCAGAGCCAGGGTTTGAGGAACTCTTTAACCTGCAGCAAGCGTTCTGGACAGTTTGAGGTGAAATGGTTGGGTGAGAGTCAAGTGCTGCATTGTGTGGAACATTTGAAGTAGCATTTATAACTTGTTGATTACTAAGTTTCTCGTCGGAGAAAACTGCGCTAAACTGCTTACGAAAGAGTTCTCATATGTCCGATGTAGTGGAAGCTTCAGCTTCATCAAGAGTCATGGTTGTGGGTAAGCCAGATTAATTTCGTTGCTCATTTACATACTGCCAAAACTTTTTTGGGTTGCTGCGAAGGCATTGCTGCATACGGGTTTGATAAATGCGGAACAGCTTCTTGTTCAGTAGTTTGTAACGATTATTCAGAGAAATATAATAACATTTAGATTGATTTGTGCGATGTTTCGAGAATCTTCTCAGAGCCTTTCGCTTTGTAGATTTATAACTCTTTAGAGTGTTAGTAGACCATGGAAGTTGTAAAGGTTTGGTGCTGTGTCTTTTTGGGGTAAACTGGTCAATTGCATACAAAAGAATGTTCGAGAAAGTTTGGGCTGCCAAATTAGTATCCATGTCCTCTAGTATTGAGTTCCAGTTGATATTTGATAAAAATTGGTTCATCTTTACGAAATCGGTCTTTCCATAGTTATACGTGAGAATTTCTTTGGGTTCCTCAAAAAAGCATGGTTTGCTCTGGTTGAGGAAAATGTGTAGCGCTGGATGGTGACGGGTTAATTTAACTAGTGGGCCGGGGGCGCGACAAACCGAAATTGAGTCGTGAACGAGTTCGGAACTGGCAAAACATAGATCCAGTAGACGACCATATTCATTCACACTCATGGCAAATCCTCTAATCTATACCTATTAAAATGGATTTCTGTCTGTCTGTCTGTCGGGATGTTCCTTATAGAATCGAAATCTACTGATCCATTCGGCGTGAAAATTTGCATGTACAGGTTTTTGGGGCCAGGGAAGGTTCTTATGATGGTTAGAGACCCCTGCCCCCACTTAGAGGGGGGCTCCCATACAAATGAAACCCAAATTTATGCATAACTCGAGAACTAATCAAGCAAATAGAACCAAATTTGGCATGTGAAGGTTTTCGGAGGCAAGAATTTTTTCCATGGTGAATTAGGACCCCTCCCCACTTTAGGAACGGGGGCTCCTTTACAAATGAAATACAAATTTCCTCATAACTCGAGAACTAATCATACAAATGGAACCATATTTGGCAGGTGGGTGTTTTTGTAGGCAAGAATTTTTTCTATAATGAATTGGGACACCTTACGTTTTTAGGAGGGGGGGCTCCCATATAAATGAAATACAAATTTCCTCATAACTCCAGAATTAATCAAGCAAATGGAACCAAATTTAGCATGTGGGTGTATTTGTATGCAATTTTTTTTCTGTGGTGAATTGAGACCCCTCCCCTCTTTAGGAGGGTAATTACGACCCCTCCCCCTTCAATAGTGGGGGGGGGGGCTCCTATACAAATGAAATATAAATATCCTCATAACTAGAGAACTAATCAAGCAAATGGAACCAAATTTGGCATGTGGGGGGTTTTGGAGGCAGAAATTTGTTTTATGATGGTTTGAAACCCCTCACCCTGTGGTATAAGTGGGACAAGGACTCTCATACAAATAAAACAGAAATTTTTGCGTAACTCAAAAACTAATCGAACTCGAGAAATTTTAGGCTCTTTCATAAAACATTAGTCAATAACAAGACCACCAGAAACTATCAATAGTAACATTAGATGATTCAGGGCAAGATGGACACAGGCCGCGAGTGTTGCCGGCGACCTGCCGTCGAAAGCGCTGGCCCCTGCGGGGGGAAGGGGGGGATAGCCCCCCGTAGAGATTGCCTCTATGTAGGTTTAATTATTTTCCTAGATCTACTGACCTCTATCACTTTCCTTCAGTTGGGTCACCCCTGCGAAACGGTACTTTCTACGAAAAGATTTTAGTGAAATGGTACATCCCGCGTAAGGTGTTCCGCAAAATGGTATTCGGCGAAATGGTTCGTAATGATGGCGAATATTTAAATGCTATTCGCTGTATTTTATCAGGTTAAGCAATGGGTGGAGTTGTTTTCTATTTCACTATGAGAAAAATTTGTTTATTAAAACACCCATGAACTTCTCAGAAACTCGCAAAACTCGAGATTGTGACAAAGGTCATCCGAGATTCAGGATTTATGTACAATACAGTTTAATTTGTGGCAATACGAAGTTTGTCGGGTCAGCTAGTATGCTATAAATATCAGGATGCCACCTTAACTATGATTCCTATCCCGAAATGCGTTTGAAGATGCAGTGATGAATCCATCCCTCTTGAGGGTTTCCTTGTACTTTTTAATCACTTGCGGCTGCTACCGCCACATTACTTATAAATCAACAGATTTACTAGCTATTGGTTGGCGATGATGGACTTTGTACGTAACTGTGCACCATTATTATTCTTTTCTCCTCGTGCATAATGAATATTTCGGAGCCACGTTGGTTTTTTAAACTGCGAAAGTAAATTATATTGAGCAGAAATGTTTACAATCAACAAAATGCTGTCAAAACTTTGCATATGCGACCACTGGGAGCACTGGTAGGGGATCTGTGGGTAAGACGGATAGGTGGTTGATTCTACCAGTTAAGCGTTAAAATTCGTAAATGTTTTGATGGGCATCCAACCATCTTGCTATCTCATGATGTCTGAACGTTACCATCATCATTTAGAACTTTCCAATTTTGATAAAGTACAGAAAAACTAAAAATTGGACATGATTCTGCGTTTGGATGTAACTTTTTTCCATCGGAATTAAGCTTTTTGAGTGGTTTAATTCCAAAATGTTACCCATAGCATGAAGTATTTCGATTTAATAGTAACGTCTGCATTGAAATAATACGTAATTTCATTTGCGTGTAAAAAATGAACGCTTTAAAAAAATGTATAATGATGGGGTGAAATGGACAACTGTTAGTGTGGGTAAGATGGTCAGTGAACATATTATAATAAAATTGTTGATTTTGCTTCTTAGTGATATCTCAAGCATATAAATGAAAATTTAACCGGCAAACGTGAACTTCAAACAAATTAGCAGCGGCCAAGCATAAAACAGTTTTTGGAATGCTTGTTCATATTGCCGCTGCCAAACAACTTTCTATTGGCTGCCTCTAGTGGGAGAGGGTGGACTGCCCCCTTCCTTTTTTGAACGCTACACCACCATATTTTACGTATTCAATTTGTTAAGGGTCCAAAATAATAATATGCGCTCAGTTGGGGCGATTTACAATACCTGTCCATCTTACCCCCACACATTGTCTATTTCACTCGCAGCATTAAAAAAGTTCACTTTTTCGGACCATTTTTAAAACTCAAAATACACATTGAAAAACATTTTTTGATAAATATTTCACTAGCTGCTTTTGAAAACAATATATTGAACTGAAGTAAACTGTATTTAGGTTTTATAAATCATAAGTTCTCTGTATTATATTAGCTGTTCTTCTTAACCTGTTCGTCTTACCCACAGTTCCCCTATCGTCAAAATGAAGCGGCCCATTTCTAAATGATCCACGCTTTAGTTATTTTTCTATTTGCTTACCAATGAATCAATTTAATCTTCCATGCTATTTGTTTTGCTAATAATGTATTGATATCACATCAGATTGACATAGAGTACTCCTTCCGGAACCACTAGCAACCATCAGTGAAAACAATTAATCGCGTAAAACAATTCGGTGTGATGTTTCTTTCCTTTGCTCAGGATAATATGTCAGGTGCCAGCATTGTGCCCCGTGAGGCTTGATTTTCCTTGCGACCTAACGCTTTTGGCACACGATTCCCGGGTAAAATTTCTTTGGAAGCCGACAGTTTTTTGTTGTTGTTTCGGTTTGCGCTACGCGGTTGTATTTGATCTCTATCCTTTCTTGTTAGGTACCTATGTTGATGGAGGCAAGCTGATGCAGTTTAAAACCGTGCTTCCGCTTCTGTCTTCTGAATCCGTGGTGCGCTCGTTCCTGTGGTGTCTAGAAAGTGCGGTAAACGAACTAATTCTCGTTCTTAAGAGAGAAGCAGATGGAAACTCGCCAAGATCGCTCATTTTACCATAATAATAAATTGAACACACTGGAAGCAAAAAACTTCTGAGTAAATAAAACCGACGGTTTGTCGGAACAGGGCAAGAAATGTTATTGCAGCGCACTTCAAACTAAGATTGCAACGGATAATGATGATGATCTTGATCACGAATTTCATGATGTAGGTATTAGATTATTTCATTATCTGTATCGTTCCGGTCCGCAGTTTGTTTCTCTTTTTACTGAAAACACCAGGTCGTTTAATGGGATTGACCGTCGGGCACAGGGAAGGGATAAATAAGTTTACAGAATGCATGTTTTTCAGGTGAACAAATTGGTCTGTAACGTTACGGCATCGAACATAATAATCCAGCCGTATTTTATTGCGCAAAAATCAACAATCACGTACTAAACTCATGAGCGGAGTTGACCTTTCGTTGGTTTTAGTCTTATTGTTAATTTTTCGCTCTAGCTCAAGGCTAGATAGTTAAAGGTATAATGAAGTATAAAAAATGGTTCTTTATCTTTTCATCCAAAAGGAACAGCAAGCAATGAATAAAAGTAACAAACAAATTTAATTAAAACATACCCATTCCCCCGTTGACGGATCAAAAATTTATTTTAAAATCATGATGGCAATTAGATTGAAATACTGATACTAATTAGAGAAAGATTACATGATGTGCCCCCTCCGGACCGATGTGCTCTAATTCCTTTTTTTTATAAACGAGCGCAAATTAAAATGCAAAACAAAGGAAAAACTCTACTATTTGATGGAAACAGCCTTCTGTGCAGAGCCTGTAGGATCATTGCACTAGCCTCGTAATTGTCCTGTACTGTAATAACCGGCTGCGAAGTCTGTCGATAAAGAAGGGTCAAGTCTTAAAGGCGTTTATAACTCAAGTGGAAGTGGAGGCATTTCCGACCAAAACTAATTTAGAAATGACTGTTAAAGCGTGCGAAGAATGGAACAGTGAGTGTTATGTTTGTATTCATGGACGAACTGACATGACACATAGAAGAAAATATGTTGAAAAACAACGTCATATATATTATGCTATTATATATATTATGCACATTAACATCCTCTGTTGAGCATATTGCGAAGCAACTAACATTTGTGGGGTTTTATATTGAGCACTCGAACGCTCTTGTGTGGGAATTTTGCTAGACCCTCTTGGCGTCCAGCCACTTGTACAACTGTTGTCGTTCCATTGCTGATACCCTTATATCAAAAAACATGTGTGCCAAATTTGGTGAAGAACGGTCAAAACGTTCTGGAGTTGTGCCGGAACGTACAAACTAACGTACACATCTATACACTCAAGTCTTTTTTACACGGAGGATGGCGTCAAAAGAACAGCTCGTTCACAAAAATGGGGTTTTCTAAAGTGTCCTTAGGTAGGCAAAACAGTTAAAAAAAATTAAAAAAGCATGGCTAAATATGCAAAAACATGTTGATTTTGAGGTTGTGCAAAACCTCATGGGTGGGGTTAAGGCCAAAGTACGGGCATTCGGATAGGGAAGCGAAATGAAGTAAAATAAATACGCTAAAATTAAGTTTCATTGTTTAATTTAATACCCTGAAAATTTGACGGCAATCGGATAAAAACTCGAATTTTGCACAATAATTTTGGGTGTTGTAATTTTATTGTGGACACCCTTTAGTACAATTCTTTATGTGTACATGCTAAATGCAGCATATATACATGTTGTATGGTTTTTATGTAACATTTATCAAAGTACTAACATTGTATAGGTTCAGTCCTCAATAGATTTTAGAGTTATTTCTATGTGCATTTGGAAACAAATAAAAAAACGAATAAAAAGGTACATAAGAACACAAACTGTTTTTTTATGCTTTATTGTTTATTGGAATGTAATTATTGCTTTCCTGTTACCTTTCAAAAATTAGAAACGGTTTTCATTACCAATAGCTCCCCCACGTTGAACGGATTTTACCAATTCGATCTCATTTTATCAGCAACATCTTTTCACTAAACTTTCAATGAAACGGCAAACATGCGCATCCATATTGAATTATATTATAGTCGAATACTATCTACAGCTGCAGCGCATTTTTCCAACACAGATATCAAATTCGCCTAGGTTATATTCGCTCTCCGTCAAGAATTCGTGGTCGGTTAGCACGAGAAACTTTTGTCACACTTTCCTAACACAGACATCAACATCGCTAAGCTATTAGCGTTCAAAACCTTATTCGTATTTCTAATGTGTTTCTAATGCTTCCGTTTAAATCTGCAACTTTTTTAAATGTCGTTTTCCTCTACAGACTTTAGATTACAGAGACAAGGAACTTAAAAACCGCTAAATGTTGAATCAAAGCGTAACTGTCCGCGTCCTTTATTTATAATTAGGTAAGTCTTGACGCCTTTGTCTCTGTATTTTCCTTCATCGTCTTGACATGTCTTTTTAGCAGTTCAATTTGTTCGATTTTGGTGTATTACTTCTCTTGCTCGATTTTTGCTTTTCTATGCCAGCTTTCTCTCCTATTTCCTTCTCGTCATTTTTTCCGGTAAGTTCGTTGTGCAGAAACGGATTCGCGTTTGCGGATCGTTTTCCAAGTCACCGCCGTATTCAGCTTCACTGTCATGGTGATCTGCTGGGGTAAACTTTCGCATACCAAAAGACTTGGCGGTAATGATTCCGGATACGGAAGCAGGTAGCCCAGCAGATCTTACTATACTTTCCTCGCAAGGAGACAGGTGTTTTTGCTTATTTGGCCCACCTCCGATTTTTTTCAAGTTTAGCATGTCACAACATGCTACGTCACAACAATTTGTTTTTCACTTTATACTTGTAATCTGCCCACACCTGAGAAAAGGGATATAAATATGTTTATTATTTATATGTATGACTTTCTATATATCAATTTATTTGAAATATATTTACTTTATTTTTATCTTTACTACGACACAAATAGTAATAAATTACTTTTTTTGCACTCTGAAATTTCCCGCATCAGAGGGTCTCTCGCACTCACCGAATCCCTCAAAATATGCCCCAATTTGTGGAAGTTTTTTTTTCATCTGCCGTTTTTAAGATATTTCGAGCTAGATCCGTATGATTTTCCATGAAACGGGTTAAGACTTCCACTTGATTGGAGTTGATGCTTAAAGTATTTCGTGTTGATTTAGCAGCCTTAAAAACAAGATATGTCAGAACAAAAATGGACAAAAAGTACTTTCCATACTTACATCATACCGTTTTTAGCCGAAATATCTTCTGAAATCTTCGAATCGTCTAAAATCTATGCAATTGCACTGGAGCTACCAGGTATTGTTTGCATCGAGAATAAAGACACTCGATTAAATGTGTACGCCAAGGGGTTCCAACAGCAATTATTACTACGCACCTTTGCAAAAAAGTTACTTTTGATTACTTTACTGATTACCTCTGATTACCAGTAATCAATGTCTCGTGATTAATATAAATTAATTATGATTATCATTGATTGCCTAAGATTATCATTGATTACTCTACTGATTACCATTGATTACTTAATTAATTCGTAAATGATTACAAAAGTAATCTCTGATTACTACGCACTTATATGCCTTTGCCGGATTTCACTCGAAAATCTGTGGTACTAGACATACTCGTTTTCAAGCTCGAATCGAAATCGGCAATGTCGAACGTAATCGAAAAGATCGCAATGTCACGCCTGTTTTATTTTTTCAAATGAATCGTTTCTGCATGGATGATGGACCTTGTTTACAAACAGACCGCAGAGTCCAAAAAAGTTTCAGCTGATTAAACGGCAAGTTTGTTGTTTAAACAACGTTAGGATTAGATTTAAAAAGCCATTATGCCTGTAAAATGTTGAGACACACGCTACATTCGCTATAAACAAAAAAAAAAAATCCAAAATGTAAACAAGGGCGCCAGTATCTCAATTGACGGTATGATAATTTGGTCTATTGTGCCGTGGGCTTTGACGTAGGACTACGTCTTTCAGGAAGGCAGCTGGTATAGGGTGTCATTTAAAAAAAATCTCTTTCAATACTCTTACACCAATGGATTGGAAAATCTTCTAAGAATTGGCCCAAATGAAGAAATGTAATGATTCTTGATGTTGAACTATTGAAAAATTGAAAATGGCGAACCTATGTTTTACCAGAATTCTCGCTTCGTGATTGGTTGGAAGATTCTTTACGATGATCTAAACCTATACCAATTTGATATCTGTGCTTGAGAAGTAAGCCAAAACAAGTGACAAAGTTTCCTCATTTCAACAATATTTCTTAACACCGCGAATCCGCGATTAAACCTAGACCATTTTGATGTCCTTGCTTGGGAAGTACGCCAGAAAGAGTGACAAAGCCCCCTCGTGCCAACAAATTTCTTACGAACGCGATTAAACCTAGTCCAATTTGATATCTGTGTTAGGGAAGTGTGCCAGAAAAAATGACACAAGTTTGTTGTCCCAACAGATCGCAAATTCTTTACTGCGAGACATTTAAACCTAGGCGAATTTGATATCTGTGTTGAAAAAATGTTCTACAGCTGTAGTGTTCGGTTATAATATAGGATTACATTGATAAAATCCGTTCAACGTGGGGAACCATGGGTAATAAAAACAATCTTTAATTTCTATAAGGTAGCAGGAAAGCAATAGTGTTCTTGATTTTGTTAAATTGTTTCCAAATGCACATAGAAATAACTCTGAAATCTTTTGACGATTGAACGTATGCAATGTTACTACTTTGATAAATGTTACATACAACGCATGTAGCATGTATATATGTTGCATATAGCATGTATACATGAAGAATCGAATGATTACAAGCATGGATACATGCTACTATCATTACAAAGAGACTTACGTAGTCCTGCGTCACGTGTATATGCGGTGGTGTCTTGTACACAGCCTATCTGATTTTTAATTACATAGTAACATAAACGTTTACATAGTTTACATAATACATAATAGAAAACCGTACAAACTAAATTTTAAAAGGAGCACATATATATTGCTTTCTTTAATGAATTTTATGGCTACATTCTTTAACCGAATCGATATCATATTTACAAGCCTGGTGACATGTAATTAAATATTTACTTCTAATACTTAATAGATTTGTACATTCATTGAATATATGAGTTACTGTTTCCTACAATTTTCACAGCCTGCAAGAAAATCCCGTGACATGAGGCATGAATCTGTCAAATTTGTGATTCCTAGTCTGTGGTATTTTTATCCTTCGTAGTGCATACAATGTTGGCTAACAAGTTTCAGGATTTATAAGTACACTAAAGCGATTCTAGAAAAAAATCAACCATTCCATTGTGGTCCACTTCACTCGTCGTGCATGCAAACCCAGTCTAAATTCAGGCTTACATGTAATAACCAAATTGCAAAATGTCGAACAAGGCGCTCAAGGAATGAAAACTAACCGACAGGCAAATCAATCTTCTAACCCGTGCTATAAGAGGATCATGAATAAAATATACAGTCGAGTTTGGAAAATTGAAATTTGTCAAATCAGCAGCAAAATGAAAATAGAGATCATTATGTTGGGCCAATTGAAAGGAGAAAGAATAACGTAAACGAAGGCAACAGAAGCGCAGCCTAGTTCGAGACAAGTAAAACCGAATGGAACTGCAACCTTCGCCGATGGAGTATGGATTTCCGTTTTCCTGTAGAAACAGGGTGTTTCACTTCGATATTGTTGATATTTTATTTGCTTTGATTTACAATCGTAAGTATAAAATCATATTTGAACGTGGCGTAATTCTTTACCGGATATAAAAAAATGTATCCTAAAGCGAACTTCAAACACTCTGTACAATTGTCCTCATTGCAGTCGATGTGGATGTCGTCGTTTTGCAAAATTTATTTTTATCGTCTCATTCCTTCTACCAGCCAACTCACGCCCAATCTGATTTGATTCGCGGTATCCTGCATCGCGGGATGGGCAAAGCCATTGACATATCGAAACACGCGCTAAAGGAGACCGCCAAATGTGACATTTCAGCAAAAGATTTCGAAACTTGATTGGACTGATATGAATTTTCTCCCAAGCAATGGCAGGCAATGTGCGCTCTCTAGCAAAGCGTCCAACTACCGTCGCGGTTCATTTGTATGGTTGATTCGGCAAGGAAAGTTGCAACCTTGCTGCGTTGTTGGTAGCTGGAGGGGGTTCGAGAAAAAAGGGAACCAATAGAAACAGCGTACCGGTTGGCGCCGGGTGGAGATGATTGTGATCAGAAGCTATTAGAAGTTGAGCAATTGAAAAGCAGAACGGTGCTTGAATACGATTTCCAGTTAGGCAAGGGTAGAAAAGCTATATTGGATTCAGACTGTTCCCTAAATCATAACATTAAATAGAATTGGATTGGATTCGAACTGTTTTGCTTGAAAGCATTACTGAAAACAACGGCTGTCTTATCGCAAATTTGACAAACTACTTTGGCAAATATTCTTAAGTGTAATCTTGAACTAATGAAATATTTGTTTAGTTTCAAGTTTTTCATCCTCTAACACATTGCAAGCAAAGAAAAGGAAAGCCTACGTGCTACATTCCGGTTTTTGAAACATGAGTCCATTTTTATTCGATAGACTTCGACTTCGGGTATGGCACAATTGCAGGGCTGGTGCTATGATCCTATTGATTCTAACAGGCTATTGCAGCTGAGATACGAACATGGCAGAATTATCTGTCATAGCTGCTCGCGTTCAAATGTATCGTATGCTACTCTGAAAAAACTCCCAAAATTTCTGGAGGATTTATCGGAGAGTGAAAATTTGATCCGTAGTAGCATGTGTCCCCATAAAGCTTGCATGCTACTGCCCTACGAATTCGCTTGCTATTGGGGATAGACAACGCAACAAAATCTGGGAGATGCCGCGGTAACTGTAGCAATCTAGCAGGTGGCTCTTTTTGTAGATGGGACAGACTACACCTTCCATCCACTTCTCCGGTAGTTTCTCCTCTACCAAAATCCTTGAAATTATTCAATGAAGTGGCGTTGCTAGCGGTGCTTGACCATTTTTTGTAGAGCTCTGCAGGGAGTCGGTTCTTTCCGCCGGTTCTATTATTCTTCAGCTGACGAATTTGTTGTCGGATCTCTTCGAGATCAGGAGCTGGCACGCTGTTGTCGTTTGTAGACACTCCGAGGTTAGCTTCCGTTGCGTCTCCTGCTGCTATATCGCCGTTGAGATGCTTATCGAAATACTGCTTCCATCTATCGACCACCTTGCGCTCGTTTGTGATTAGATCCCCTCCCTCGTCCCTACACAGATTTAGGTGTGAAGCCCTTACGAGTTTGGTTCACCTTCTCGTAAAACTTTCGCATGTCATTAGCCTGGAATAGTTGTTCCAGCTCCTTACGATCTCTGTCCTCTTTCTGGTGCCTTTTCCTCGCCACGATCGTGGTCAACTCATTCCGCGCTCGTCGATACTTGGCCAAATTCTCTCTCGTGGATCTGCTGTTAAAGCTTATAAAGTTGGCCAGTCTAATATCACTGAAATGTGATCCACAGAAGAGAATTAATCTCTGTAACATGCCTATAATCAATCTGTTCTTATCAGCTAGTAGAGAAAGAGCAAGAGAGTTATTATTACGATCGCACGACGATCGATATCGGCAAAATTATATTCACCACTGACCCATCATATCGCGTTCAATACGAGGGCAGTGGCAGTTGAAATTCGATCGCGATAGATATCGCACCTAATAAATTTAGCTCTCCTAAATAAAGTAGTGTTCCTTAGAAAATTGCTATCTTTTGTATAACCGCTTGCGGTCAAATAAATTGTCGTTTGAACATCTGGTCCTTCGAACCGGATCAAAAGGATCCGGTGGACCGTAACGCGGTTGTAATAGTGTCGTGATAGTTGTGCGGACAATTAAGGCGGAGAATTCTCTATTGTGATTGCGGCTGGCGTCGGTGGATCCGCCATCGCGATTGGCGTCTTAGTTCCTGGACGCTATTGTTCGCGGAAGTTTACACGTGGTTCTTGGATGGATGTGGCGGTAGCGGCTAGTTGAAGCACTGGACACTAGATAAACGTTCCTGAGTGTAGCAAAGGAAAAATTCAGCGAGTAGCGAGGGAAGTAATTGCATGCGATCTGTGGTTACGTCGAGCATGTGACGTAAACCAAAAATTGGTGGATAATTGGTGGAAAATTGGAAATAAATTTGGTGGCGTTTATATGATTTTTGCATGCGATTTGTGATCCCTGGAATAGATTGACGGTTGGTCTTGGTTCTGCTGGCAATATTTCATCTCGGTTGTTCACTTGGTTGGTTCCCCTCGCTGCAGTCAAATCAGGTCGTTTTTGTTCTCTGTCAACCGTGGGACGTAGAGTCGAATCGCGATCGTATCAATGGAACAGTGATTGAACAGTGATAGCATACATTTTACATTCAAATAAAGTGAAAGTTATTTGTGTGATTTAACAGTAAGGTTTCGAAACTCTAACAGCACAAAATGGCTACTGAGATGCCCGATTTAAAGAGGCAGGAGCGGCAGCTGTTGGCTACTTTTGATGGCGCAAAGAAATTTCTGCAAAAATACAAGGCAGAGAAACATTCCGGGCAAATTGAAAATCGTTTGGAGCTTCTTGAGGCTGCAATGAAGAAGTTTTACATCGTTCGGAGGAAAATTGAGTTACTGACCGAGGAAACAGATGAAAAAGAGGCGACGGATTCCAAGGAATCGACAGTAGAACGTGCTGCTCGATTAGAGGCGAAGGCGGAGGAGCGTGATGCAGGCAATATCGAGATTATACAATCAACAGAAGACTTCTATTGTGATCTTAGGTCATCGTTGCAAGCTTTGTTTCCCAAACCAGTTGACCAGTCATTACCTACGCCAGCACCGTCTTCATTATTGACTTCTTCTGATAAAATGTCCAGAGTCAAGCTTCCCGAAATACGTTAGCCTAGCTTCGGCGGCAGAACTAACGATTGGGTTACATTTCGTGACATGTTTCAAAGCCTGATTCACAAAAATGATCAACTCAGTGCAATTGATAAGTTTTCGTATTTACGTTCTTCCCTGCTAGGAGAAGCACGGCAGGAGATTGAGTCTATAGAGATGTCGGTAGCAAATTACCCAATTGCTTGGGATTTGCTGAAAAAGCGCTACGAGAATCGAAAGTTGATCCTGAAGGCTCATCTTGATGCGTTGTTTGCTGTTGAACCGATGAAACGGGAAAGTTATGATGCTTTAAATCATGTCATCAGCGAGTATGACAAAAACCTACAAATGCTTGAAAAGGTTGGAGAAGATTGCTCGCAATGGAGCACAATTCTAGTGCATATGATGTGCTCTAAACTGGATCAGGTTACGCTGCGATACTGGGAATCGCACCATAGTTCTAAGGAAGTGCCACAATACAGTGAACTTGTTGCTTTCATTCGGAATCACTGCGTTGTTCTTCAATCGATCGTGCCATCTAAACCAGTTACCAGTGAAGTGAGAAAACCTAAATTTGCTGTGGTTCATGCTTCCATCCAGTCGGCCAAACGATGTCCGTTTTGCGGAGAGAGTCCGCATTCCGCGTTCAGATGCCAGAAATTTATGAAATTGAAAGTGAATGAGCGGTATGAGAAGGTGAAGCGCAATGGGTTGTGTCTAAACTGCTTTTCGTCCACACATCTTGTTCGGAATTGTACACATGGCGCGTGCCATCATTGTCATCAAAAACACCACTCCCTTCTACATCTTGGATCATCGAACAGTGAAAGATTTGTCGCACCAGCATCGCAAAAAGATTCCTCCGTCCCACGTGTGCAGAACGGACCCCAAGGAATGAACACACCACACACACATCCACAAGCCCAGAACCAAACCATACCTCCCCAGCACACAAGCCAATCTACGAGCTCATACCCTATCGCAAATACAAATTCGCATTCGCAAACACACCCACCAACCACCACAAATCCAATTCCAATTGCCTTTCTACAAATATCTATGCCCCAACCCGACAAGTTTTGTTATCAACCGCCTTGGTACGAGTATCGGATATGCACGGAAATGTTCAGTTAGCTAGAGCACTATTGGACTCTTGCTCAGAGTATTGCTTCATCACTACGAAACTTGCTCGAAAACTCAAGTTAGTAAAACGTGCTAGTTACCTGTCCGTGGCAGGTATTGGCGGTTCCGTAGTTCAGTACAAAGAAGGTCGAAGCAACAATTGCGCCTCGATCTTTATCGATTTCATCATACATCGAAACTATTCAACTGCACGTATTGCCGAAGCTTACTTCCAAACTACCGCTACAGGCAGTAAACGTGCAGAAACTGTCCCTCCCAAACACCATAACACTGGCTGATCCTGACTTTCATAAGCCCGGCTCAATCGATATGATTATTGGGGCGGAATATTACTACGATTTGCTGTTAAATGAACGTATGAAGCTTACAGATGAAGGACCCACTCTGCAGAAGACCGTATTCGGATGGGTTGTATCAGGACGTCTTCCTGATTCGACCCCCGATCTTCGTGAAATGTTAGCTAAGTTCTGGGAGTTGGAAACTTGTACCATTAAGAGCACGCATTCTGTGGAAGAAACGGCGTGTGAAGAGCTGTTTGAACATACAACGGTACGTGATGAAGAAGGAACATTCGTTGTGACACTGCCGAAAAAGAACTATGTTATAAGTCAATTGGGGGACTCGAAGGCAATTGCACTCAAAAGATTCTACGGGTTAGAAAGACGTTTTGCAACGAACGAGGAGCTGAAAACCTTATATAGCGAATTCATTCGAGAATATATATCGATGGGTCACATGCGTGAGATTCACGAGGACACTAGCGAGACTAAGTCATATTACATGCCTCATCATGCCGTTTTGAAACCCGACAGCACCACGACAAAACTGCGGGTTGTATTCGACGCCTCTAGTCGTACGTCTACTGGGGTCTCTTTGAATGAAGGTCTAATGGTGGGACCCGTCGTTCAGGACGACTTACTATCAATCATTCTACGATTTCGCTTTCGACAATTCGTATTAGTAGCGGATGTGGCCAAGATGTACCGTATGGTAAAGGTGGTTGATACCGATCAGCCGCTTCAGCGCACTCTGTGGAGGGAAACTGCTACTGAACCCATTAAATCGTTCCAATTGACCACTGTCACCTATGGGACAGCGTCAGCGCCGTACCTGGCAACCAAATGTCTTCAGAAGTTAGCGTGCGAAGGAGAGTCTACACACGCAGCTGCAGCAAGGGTAATCAAGAAAGACTTTTACGTCGATGATATGCTGACCGGCACAGATAGTTTGGAAGAAGGAAAAATGCTTGCGGCAGAGGTCATCGAGCTCATGAGTTCGGCAGGATTTATGCTGCGAAAGTGGAACTCGAATAGCGCAGAACTTTTATCGACCGTTCCTCAGGAGCTTAGGGATACTCGAGCTTCCCTAGAGCTCGATTCGTCATCGTCTTCAGTTAAAACATTGGGGCTGATTTGGGAGCCAGCCTCTGACAGCTTTCGATTCACTGTACCGTCTTGGAATACTGGAGGAACAATCACCAAGCGAGTAGTACTTTCGGACACAGCTCGGCTTTTTGACCCCCTTGGGTTAATTGGTCCCGTGGTAGTCCTAGCTAAAATTTTCATGCAGGACTTGTGGAAGCAGAAGAACGATTGGGATGAAGTTCTGCCAGACAAATTCCAATCCTTCTGGACCGCATATCGTAGAAACATTTCGGCATTAGAGTCGCTGTCCGTTCCAAGATGGACGAATTTCAGCAACAACTTGAAAGCCGTAGAGCTCCACGGCTTCTGCGACGCTTCGGAAGCAGCATATGGTGCATGCTTATATCTGCGGTGTGAATTGGATGACGGCTCAGTCACAGTCCGCCTGATAACATCCAAATGTCGCGTCGCCCCATTAGAAGATCTCTCTCGCAAGAAGAAGAAGTTGTCTATACCTCGTCCGCATTGTTACTTAGTCATCTGTATGACAAGCTCTGCAGTAGCATAGAACTCTCCGCCAAGGCATATTTTTGGACCGACTCTACAATAGTCAAGTGTTGGTTATCCTCGCTGCCATCCCGATGGCAAGCATTTGTGGCACATCGTGTGTCGGAGATTCAGCATCTCACCAAAAATGGAGTATGGAGTCATGTAGCCGGCGTTGAAAACCCGGCAGACATCATTTCGCGGGGAATGACACCCGTACAGTTACAATATCAAAGCTTATGGTTCAACGGTCCGTTATGGCTGCGTCAAGACCGTTCGACATGGCCAAATCCATCGGAAGAACAACCAGTTCTCGACAAATCTGTGTTAGAAGAAAGAGCATCGACATCGCTTCCTGTTCGAGGTATGGCAATCAGCGAAATCTTCGCTTTACGTTCCTCGCTTCCGGACCTCGTTCGACTAGTTGGGTGGATTCGGCGTTTTAGATACAATTCCACAAATCGCGCAAACAGACGCATTGGTAATCTGTCATGCGCTGGGTATAATGAAGCGGAAGTTGCTTTAGTACGTTTAGCTCAACGCGAAAGCTTTCAAGAAGAAATTTCGGCCCTTTCGAAGGAACAAACGCTAAAACCATCGTCCATTATTTTATCGACTAATCCTCGCCTGAGGGATGGTGTACTTCGTGTTGGCGGCCGGCTAACGCACGCACCCGTTCCAGAAACGCGTAAACATCCCATAATTCTGCACCACCAACATCCATTTACAAGGCTGGTGCTAGAATACTATCATCGTAAACATTTCCATGCCGGACAGCAACTATTGATTGCTTCAGTTCGCGAAAAGTATTGGCCAACCCGTATTCGCAGTCTAGCCCGTTCGGTAATTCATCGTTGCATTTCCTGTTTTCGAAGTAAGCCGAAAATTCATGAACAATTAATGGCTGATTTACCTTCGGTTCGGGTTACACCTGGAGCAATATTCTATTCAGTGGGACTTGATTTTTGTGGACCGTTTCAAATCAAATACCCAGGACGTCGGAGTAACCCGATAAAGACCTTCGTATGCATATTTGTCTGCCTAGTAACCAAGGCAGTTCACATGGAAGTTGTGGCTGATCTTTCGACACAAGCGTTTTTGGCAGCATTAAAACGATTCGTTGCAATTCGTGGGAAACCACAGACAATTATGTGCGACAATGCTACCAACTTCGTTGGAGCAAATAGAGAACTCGAACAACTACGACTACAATTGTGCGACCAGCTGTGCCAGTATGTTGTATGCAAGTATGCCGAAGAAGAAGGAATAGACTTTAAGTTTATCCCACCTCGCTCCCCGAATTTTGGAGGATTGTGGGAAGCGGCTGTAAAGTCTTTCAAGGGCCATTTTCGCAAAACCATTGGAACCCGAACGTTAACTTACGACGAGATGCACACCGTCGTTCAGCAAATTGCGGCTATCTTAAACTCCAGGCCATTAACACCGTTAAGTAACGATCCGCATGATTTCTCAGCATTAACTCCGGGACATTTCCTGATAGGCAGACCGCTCACGGCAATACCGGAACCAGATCTGCAGGAAATCCCTGAAAACCGTCTCTCGCATTGGCAACACGTGCAAATTTTCGTTCAACAATTATGGCGAAAATGGAAAATGCAATATCTGTCTGACCTGCACAACAGGACGAAATGGACTCAACAACGCGACAATATCAAACTTGGAACGATGGTCGTAGTTAAAGAGGACAATTTGCCACCCCAAAAGTGGCAATTAGGTCGAATAACACAAATATTTTCGGGCCAGGATGGAAACATTCGGGTTGTAACCGTTCGAACCAAAGACGGTGTTTTCACAAGGGGCATTTCAAAGATTTGCATCCTTCCTATTAGGGACAACGATGGGTCCCATTCAGAAGCAGTTTGAATTTCGTCGGGTGCCGATATTGCGGCACTGCGGAGGTCTCCAAAGAGAGATCCTCCGCCTTCCAGTTAAGTAGTTGTTTAATAATTTCTTGCAAAAAACTTAAGGAATGTTCATCTCCCATAGCCATCCTCGTCCCGGTCTTCGGGACAGTCGTCTTCAAGAAGTCGTCATTCAGTCCATCTCGTCAATCATTTCGTCTGCCATGTGACGTCAAGCATGTTATTTCACGGTTTTTGGTGCATGGTATTGTCTACAAATCAATCATTAGTCTTTACATCGTATCAGCGCTGCAGCAACTTCCCGAGTGACGGGCCCACCACTCGGTTTATGTATCCGCGAGCCAGGTCATCGTTCGGACTAATCACCCGATCTAGTGGCCATAGCAAAGCAGATGCAATATCGTCGAATTCGTACGCAGACAGTTTCTAACAGTATGCGACGCGCAAGTCGCCATCGTCGGTGCATTAGCACCCGCGGAGGCCAGGAGGCCTCCGTTTCCTGGCAAGTCGTTTAAATTTTCTCAATTACTCCTTAAAAAGCATCCCATATTTTGTAGTGACATGCGACCCACCGCCGTTCAGCCGTGAAGGACATCTGAGGGAGGAGACGTACATCGAAGCGTCGGTGCACTTCGAAGTGCATCCACGCCCAGCAGCATCATTTTGGAATCATCGTGATATCTCCAAGTGGCTCAACAATTCCAACGTAGTTCAGCAGTTATCCATATGACGGTAGCAGCTCATCGAGACGTCAATCCGAAAGTAGCAGTACAGCAAGACGTCAATCCGAAACCGTTCCAGTTCATTCACATTGATGCCCCATTCAGAATCAAACCCATTCAGCAGCCTGTCGAGATGCAGCAGTTTCGTCATCAATCACATCGTAGAAACATACAGTCCAACCCATATATATGATAATAGTGAAACAAAACGAAAATATTCAATCCGTAAGAGAATAGATAGTATTAGAAGTACATACATTGAATAGTTATAGAGAGCTATAGATTAGATTGAAATTTCAATAATTTCAAGGCGGCCGGAATGTTAAAGCTTATAAAGTTGGCCAGTCTAATATCACTGAAATGTGATCCACAGAAGAGAATTAATCTCTGTAACATGCCTATAATCAATCTGTTCTTATCAGCTAGTAGAGAAAGAGCAAGAGAGTTATTATTACGATCGCACGACGATCGATATCGGCAAAATTATATTCACCACTGACCCATCATATCGCGTTCAATACGAGGGCAGTGGCAGTTGAAATTCGATCGCGATAGATATCGCACCTAATAAATTTAGCTCTCCTAAATAAAGTAGTGTTCCTTAGAAAATTGCTATCTTTTGTATAACCGCTTGCGGTCAAATAAATTGTCGTTTGAACATATGCTTAGATAGTTTTTCCAAGCTCTTTTTTACCTCTCTATCGCTTGTTGGCATTCCCCGTCAAACCAATCATTTCGTGTACTCGAGGTTTCCACTCCTCCACTCCGTTGACGGCCGAGCGTATCATACTCCATCCGTTGTTGAGGGTCGAAACATCTAGTTTCACAGAGGAAGGCAAAGCTTCATCCAGTACGCGCACGTATTTCTCGGCAACTCGCGGGTTGTCTAATTGCCGATTGTTTAACCAAGGAGGGCGGCTTTGTTGCGAGATATAAACAGTCGATAGTTTTGAGCACACAAATACTGCTACTAGGTAATGGTCCGAGTCGATGTTTGCACTCCGTAGGGAGCGTAGGTTGGTGATAACCGAACTTCGACGAGAATATGGTCGATTCGGTTCAAGGTTCGTTGGTTAGGTGTTCTCCAGGTGGCTTTGAGGATATATTTGCGGGAAAAGGAAGTGTACCAAGCCTCGGGAGCAAAGTAGATGCATCGCTAGCCGTAATCGGTCGTGTTGGTGTGGAGGCTATGGGGCCCGATCACCGGTCTAAACATAGCTGCCCTGCCGACCTGGGCGTTCATATTCCCGATGACGATCTTGATGTCCGGTGGCGAGCATCTATCGTCTATCGTAAATGGCCTGTTACACTCAACATACACATTTTCTCGATCCTCCACACCTTCTCACTTTTGCGACAGACCTCATGCAGGGCTAGGATGCCGAACATTCGGGATTCTAACTGATCGAGCAGCACCTAGTCACCACTCACCACTTCCATTCCATGTCCTTATTTCGTCGCCTTTGTCCATGCCGAATGTTCCGAGTAAAATTCCTTGATTGTTTTAGTGTGTTGAATTTAGATAGGTAGCCGTACTCACGCTACCGAGTCTCGTGATAGGGCTGCCATCTTATAGTGCCGAGACAACATTGTGCCGCCTTCCCTGTTGGTATACGACCTTAGTTTCCACCGGGGTTGCTTATTCGATCTACGCTAAGGTTGTTCGTATTTCGGCTGATACAAAGATCCCTACCTCGATAGGAGCTGCTGGACCACCATGGGGTCTGTTTTACGCATTATCCAGCCATCCAGCTACCACCATTTGCGAGAAGAATAATGATTTGAAAGCGCCATCTATTGTGATAGAGCAGTTTAAAAGAAGTTTTGGCGCCCAACGTGTAACTGATAAGGTCATAATCGTCCAGTAATTGCGAGACCCTCCAAACCAAGCCTCAGGGTTGGCTCACGTTCACGACTTATTGTCAAGAAAACACCTGTTAACCTTCTGCGTAAACTTTTCCCTTTATTCACGGATTTTCCTTGGGTAACTGCTACCTTTTGTTTTCTGGGGTTTCACTTCCGAGCGAAGATGGTGACCGTGATCCGTTTGCGGTCAGTTTGGTGATTTTTGGCACAGGGTTCGAGGGCTTACTCCTGACGTTTCGGCTGTGGGCGCACTTAGGGTTCTGGATAAGCGCGATAGCGAGGACGCGGCGTAACTGTGATGGCGTCGAAGGCAGGAACACAATTTCAGCTTCGGGGTTGACGGAAGTGGTGGCAACGGCGGAACTCAGCAGATGCTCAGTGGTAACAGGTTAGGCTCATGGTCCAACGTAGGTAAACGTTGGGTGAGCGAGCAGGATGAACGCAGGGGTCTTAGGAGCGAGAGTGCTTTTAGCATTGGGTTCATAGCGATCAGGGTCGGGAGTGTGATCAGAGATTTTCTAAATAGCCCTGCCGTTTGTTTGTTTTGCTATACACGCCTTTCCTTTCCTCCTTCAAGCTCTTTGTATTTCCGTCTTTCACTCCTGTCTTCCTTCTAATTTGTGTATTTAATCAAACTCAAACTTCTGGTCCTATTTCGTCTTTCTGTTTTATTTTGTGCTATAAATTTGGATTTTGACGGTTTGACTTCAGTCATGGTCTTTTGGGGTGCTCCAACTACTCTCTTGACATTTTATTACGTGAGATAGATTAAATATTTTACACGCGCGACAGTCTCCTAAATCTTGGATAGAGACTAACCCGACGGTTTCATATCATACGAATTGGTTGAGAAATAAGCGAGCTATTGGCGTCCAAAATCTTATTTTTTCGTGACCTTAGCATTTTTATACTTTTTGGAATGACACCTTCGTTACCTCTCTGTGAGTAACAGGTGATTTGATCAAAATTTTTAGTCGGCCGTGTCCCCTAATTTGCAGTATCGTAAGCAAAGCCATGGGTAAACGTCCTTAAGAACTCGACCGTTCTTTATCGACAGACTTCGCAGCCGGTTACTGGAGTACAGGAAAACTACGGGGCTAGTGTAAAGATCCTATTGACTCAATAGCGACACCGCCCAATTAAATTCGAACCTACAACGACTGGCTTGTTAGACCAGCAGCGTACGCAGGAGCTAACTGGGCGGGCTGTATCGTGTATCGTGTTTTAATTAAAATGTAAACTTCACGAAAGGAAGTGCAGTGAGACTTTTATACACCTCAATCGTGGCTTTTGGAGGTCTTTCGCGACAACGAGAACTGTCGGAAGGTTGCTTTAACACAGTCATAACCATGCCATAACTATTTCTTGTTGACGCAAAATCAAGATTAAAATATTGACAAAAAATAGGAAAACAAGCCGCGAAATTCGCACAAGAAGCTAGGGAAAAACATTTCCCTCTACCAAATGGCAAGCATGGAACGCGCGTTTACTGCGGATTATGGGTGTCTGTTTGGTTTCATTTTTCCCCAAATGGAAAAATAAACCCGCACCGCTTGGGAAACTTGCGCGGCACACCGAAGGAATCGCCCGTGAGCGGCAGTTGCTTGCTGCAAGCCGTGACGAACATAGCCGAACGAGAAGCAACAGAGTTTGTTTGTGCGGGGCCTATTGTTGTTTTATGCGACCACAACTGATGTTGATTTTAACGAACGCGCCTGAAAGCAGGCTATATGCGACGCAGCACAAAGCGAATTGCTACCGGATGGAGGACTTTACTGGGGCCCACTGAACTGTTGTTCCGTTCGTCGTAAGCTTTGTCCGTGTACCGTTCGATACTGAATGGGCTTTTGATGTCCTGGCAAAAAGATTATACATCAAACAACGGGGCTATTCTCGTTTGAAGAGGAATTAGCCTTCGCAAACATTTTTATGTTGACATAAGGCTTTGAGCTAGCTGAAATGGTCGTTTTAATCTACCGGGAAAATATTATATCCATCAGAATTTCATTAAACGCTTTTTACGCATAGTAAAAAAGATCTGCTCATCATCCAACTGTTGACCCTATACTATTGTTCGACCTGAAAGAACCTGTTTACCTTGTGCAAATCTGTCTTTTTTGCCCTGCTCACTAGCAGGTTCCGTGGTGGGCAGCCTGTGAACGTCAACATTGCATAAATCTTCCAACGAACGAACGTTGACAGGTTCGGTGGTGATTCACCACCGGCAGGAAAAAACCGACTTGTGCTAATCGCTCCGATTTGCCATACGGAACGACCTGCGACCCTACGACGCACGGCATTCGGAGATCGTTCGAATAATGATGACGGTCGGCCTGCGGGACTAGACAGAAGAATCGTGACCGCGGTTCACTCAGGCAAATGTGAGCTTCCACGGCTAGCAACCGGCCGGAACCATCGGTTATGTTTAATTGAACGATAAATACGGCAAATTTCCCGTCGCTTTTTCGCTGCTTCAGGCGGTTCGTTGTTCGCTTGTTTTCATATTTTTCTATTAATTATCTTTTACTATTTGTTTCAACAGATCATTTATATTTTTTGAGGTATTCTTTTGCAGCCATTTCGTGAGTTGGTACTCCACTTTGCCTGCTTGTGTCGTCCAACGTCTTGAGCTTGATTTATACATTTCTTAGGGTTTCAACTCTCGAAACATTTGTAGGCACGGAGGAGGAGCAAAATTCGTTATAATTGAAATTACCTACATTTAGCTCAATTAGCAAGTAGGTGGAGAAAGAGCAGCCGCAGTCGTGGTCAACTTTTTAGCCTTTATTTTTCTCCGCTGGCGCACGGTTCGTTATGATGATGCGCTCTACTAGAAGGCTCTTCAAGGCTGGCTCTTCCAGACTGCATCATAAAGCTATAAATCTTAGAGATATTTCTCGAAGAGTCTTTTCCATCCGTAGAGCAGTTCAAGACACTTGAAGAGTCTCGAGACGATCTGCAGCATTGCTTGGTTGTTAAAGAAAAGTCGGAAACGTAAAACTATGACGAAAATTTTAATTGAAGTTCGTGAGATTTGTTGGCGTAAGTTTTAATTGAATATTGTTTGCTGTTTCCCGTTCGCCGCGGTTACTTGTGTGCGGCGGGAACGAACGATTTCCGGGGGTCTGCTGACGCTGATTGATTAAAATCGTTTCTCACCGGCTGTGCTGCTGCCGCGGGAACCAACGACTGATTAAGGCTGACATGAACGGGAACGATTTCTGTTTCAAATTTAATCAGAGGAAACTTTTTCTGCTTAGCTTCTGCTGGCAGCGGCAGCGGAGCACCAGATCATAACTTCTTATTTAATTGAATATTAGCTTAGCTTAGAACTACATTCGTCGTTAGTGTTTGTTCAAATATTTACACGTAACAAAGAATCAACAACAATTGCCTCGAGTTGGTGATATAACAGGGTTCTTTTGTTCAATCAGACTTCAATCGTTTCAGTAACCAGATAGAGAAATATAACGAGATTGAGAAAACATAAAATTTGCTTATGGTATAGGTACAGCGCTTGCAAAATTTTATTGCTGTTAATTCAGAAATGAGCCAGAGTACTACATTAGCGATACCGTAATGGAAATTTGCTCACTTTGGATCCAACAAAAGAAAAATAACAAAAGCACCTTGGTATATTTCGTAAATTTATATTGGAGGTATTCACGTAGTGCTTGCTATGTTGCGTAAACGGTGTATTCCGTGTATATACTGCCGCTATTCGCATTCGTGACTACGAAGTTGCTGATATTTGTTTGGTTTTTGTGCGAGGAAAAAAGAGATGGAGTATTTTCGCTATTGTTTTCACGCAAGTTTTGACAATTCGGCATGGATTTTCGCGTAACGGGTGACAACTAAATTTTTGGAATTTTTTTCTCAATCTGTCAAAAAAAGACAAAGATACATGAAGAAGATCTGATTTACCGAAATGAAAGATAGGGTAGATGTACCAAATATGGTGGAGATATGTCATCTATTACGACAAATTTACGTATAAATATCCAACTATGACTCAAAATGTATAATACCTATAAGTTTTCTATTAATCTGAGCTCAGTAGAAAAGGAATCAGGCTTCAGTTTTAAGGATTTTTCGCTTAAAAGTCTCTAAAATCTGATTTGAAAATATCATTGCAATGTACCAATCATAGTAGTAGTGTTTCTGGCATTTCGTTATATGTGTACCAATTATAGATGTATACTGGAACACCAAAGACTAATTTGTAAAAATCAAATCTTAATTTAAAATATATTCAAAGTGAGCAACGAAAGATACATCACGACGTTTATTTATTTGAATTTTATTATTAAAAATAATTAGAAACGGTTAGTAATTGCATAATGCGTCCAAGAAGGAAGTGAAGGTACCTATTAACATTGTGGCATGAGAAAATCTCCCGGAGGTAGCATTTTCAAGGGTAAGGAAGAAATCAGAGATACTAAAATTGTTTTTTTTGTTTATTTAATTCTGGTCAACAAGTAAGATGTAATCCTAATGACAACTGAACTAACACAAATATCTTTTAAAAGAACGCTTATTATTTTCACGAGACACATTAAAATCAAACATGTTATGGTAGAAATTAAAAACCAGGCACATACTAAGCACTGGTTCGTGTAATCCATAGTTGGTTCTTGATTGCCGAGGAAAGCGTATCAAGTACGTAATTAATGCACGCTGCTTCATATGGGATTCCAATATGACCTCTGGTGTGATAGAAAATCCGGGATTGCGAAGCATAAAACCATGAAACGTCCTGAAAACGAATAACATACTTAATATGCTCGAATAATGTTAAGGAATTTTTTGGGATCAGAATAATGATCATGAAAGAATATTGATTAATCAGAAGTACGACCGCAATTTTGCAACGTGTTCTCTCGTGACCGCTGCTAGTCCCAAATAAAATTCGTTACTTACAAGTGTATTTACCTGACTGACTATTCCGGAACGGCGTGATCCGCTCATTTGATGTCAGGTACTCACTAACTTTAAGCAGAAGTGCATATCGGGAAACAGGAAAACCCAGATACTGCATACCTTTTAACCAGTCGACAATTTGCTGCTCTTCTTTTTTGATAGCCCGATTGTAGTCCGGATTACATTTTTTCTCCAACTTCTCCTGTAGACAATAGTGAATATCGAAATCCGGAACTGTTTACAGCTTGCGTAAACCGTTGCCCCGGTATTGATGGCCACGGTACAACGTGAAATCTTCTTTGGAGCAATATTTTCGGGAAATTTGCTTTCGCTGTGTAGTCATTCTGTAGAACATAAATAAAATATTGTAATTATGTGTAAGTAATATGCGACTAATTTTTGTACGTACCTGATAGTTTAGTAACAGCAAAAGCTAATAAAATTAAATTAATTTTCAATCACACTCGGAAAACAACGCGCTATGACCAAAACTGACAGCGATGAGAAATGGCACTTTCGTATGCTACGATGATAGGGCATCGGCTACTACGATGTTTGGCGCACCGTTGTGAAATTTTACAAATTTTAATAATACAGAATAGCAATCATTCTTGATAAAAGTCGTGCTTTTTATTGATTTACAATGTTAAGAAGGTTGTGCCTAATTCCCCCACGTGGTTTTCTTTTCGGAAAATGTAGTTTATACTTCAAAAATTTCTTAATTACGATTACGTATACCTTAGCGAATTGCTAAGAAACAAGTCTCACAGTGACACGAAATTTTCAAATTATATTTTTTCACAAAAAGAGCAAGTTAATTCTAAAACTAATTCAACAAGTCGGCACAGGAGAGTTAGTTCTTCTTTAAATATATACTTTTGATGTCGAAATAGCATGTCATACATGTTAAAAAATTTAAAAACCCTCTCGTATTACCACGATTGGTGCTATAACGATGTTGGGCACTTCTACCCTACATTATCCATTGTTGAAAACAAATTAGTGTACATATGAAAACGGTCCGTAATCGGCTGTTCGGCGAAGCTTTCGTTTGACGTCGAAACTGGAGCGTTGTACGGCCATCAGGTCAACTTTGCGAATGCATCTCTTGATTCTACCGATCAGCTGTTTGCAATTCGTGGCTCTCCAGTTATTTTTGTACACCAAGGAACTCAAAATCCCGAAGAAATCCTCGATTGGGCGCACTGCGACAGATTTTACGGGTCGTGGTCTTCGGGTAAAAATGGGATCGAATGGGTATTCAGGAACGCTTGTATTTTTTGGCATAAAGCGATGATGCTCTATCCGGTCAAAACACGTATTGTCCATCTGCATAATGTTTTTGTAGAAACAGGATCAAAATTTTCTTCAAACATGCATCAATGCATCAACGTCTGGTGCATCTTAATTGATAGCCAAACCAGAGGGCTTGTTGTTGAAGAAACGAGAAAGAGAGCGATGTCCTTCTGCGTCCATAATTTTGGCTGGTCTTACACTACTTTGCTTGCGAATAGTTGTTGGGCATCTTAGGATATGGTAAACAGTCGAAGCCGCAACGTATTCGCTTTTCAAAGGTTGTACCGTAAACTTTTTCCCGAGATTGCTGTGGAAGTTCGTAAAAGTGTACAACGCTCTCGCAGAATGCTTCTTGTGTTGACGCCATTTTTCTTATTCTTATTTATACCAACACAGCCTCAATAAAGGATTCCTGGAAATAATTGCGAATGCGAATGCGTTTTAGTTTAAGTTTGCGATTTATTTAGAGACTAGCTGACCCGAGAAACTTCGTATTGCCACAAATTAACCTGTGTTGTACATAAATCATAAATCTCGGTTGATCTTAGTCACAATCTCGAGTTTTGCAAGTTTCTGAGGAGTTCAACCTTAGATGATTCATTTTGGCAGTTACGTAACTATGAAAGCATCCCAGGTAACCAATAAGCATCACCAATGCTAATCAAATGCAGGCCAATAAGCATTTAAGTCGCCTTAAATACTACTTAAATGCTATTTTGGCAAAATATACAGCTACTTTACTGATAACCTTCTTACAGTGCTGACAATGCTAATTTACAGCTAATTACCGACACGAAGAATGTGAATACAATTTTGGATGCCAATTTACAACACCTATGCAGTCAAAAAGCCAACACACAATAACGTGCAGTATAAAATGCCAGATACGCTGATTTGCTGCTTACGTTAAGGCTTATTAGTTACCTGGAATGGGTAGCTTAATATACAAATTTGCAATTTTTCCTCACAGTAAAGTAGAAAACAACTCCCCTGTCCCCTCATTGCATAGTCAGAGCGCATAGTAATATTCGCCATGATTGTACAACATTACGTCGAATATCATTTTGCGAAAAACCTTAAGCGGAATGGACCATTTCACGGAAAACTGTTTTGTGGAAAGTACCATTTCGCGATCCTCTCCTTACTCGCTGTCGCTGGTTCCAGGAAACCCAGGTAGACCTAGGAAAATAAATAAACTTAGACAGTTGTGATTTCTGCGGGGAGTTGCCTCTCCACAGTGGGCGGCGCTTCCGACGGCGGGTCGCCGGCAACACTCGCGGCCGTCTCGTCCTGAATGATCTAGTGTCACTATAGATAGTGGTCTTGTTATTGATTAATGTTTAATGGAAGAGTCTCGAATTTTTCGAGCTAGATTAGTTTTGGAGTTTCGCTACAATTTCTGTTTTATTTGTATGAGAGTCCATATCCCCCTACCACAGGGGTGAGAGGTCTCTAACTATCATAAAATAAATTCAAGACTCAAAAATCTCCTACATGCTAAATTTGGTTCCATTGGCTTGATTAGTACTCAAATTATAAGGAAATTTGTATTTCATTTGTATGGGAGCCCCCCTCTTAAAAGGGGAAGGGGTCGTAATTCACCATAGAAAAAATTTCTGCGTTCTAAAACTCCCACATGTCAGATTTGGTTCCATTTGCTTGATTAGTTCTCGAGATAAGAGGAAATTTGCATTTCATTTGTATGGAAGCCCACCCTCTTAAAGGGGAGATGGGTCATAACTTGCTTTCTAAAGAGGAGAGGAGTCTCAATTCACCATAGAAAAAAACTTGCCTCCAAAACCACTTACATGTCAAATTTGGTTCCATTTGCTTGATTAGTTCTCGAGTTATGAGGAAATTAGTATTTCGTTTGTTTGGGAGCCCCCCCCCCCTCCTAAAAATGTAAGAAGTCCTAATTCATCATGGAAAAAATGGTTGCCTTCAAAAACACCCACATGCCAAATATGGTTCCATTTGCTTGATTAGTTCTCGAATTATGAGGAAATTTGTATTTCGTTTGTGTAGGAGCCCCCCCTCCTAAAGTGGGGAGGGGTCCCAATTCATCAAAGAAAAAATTTTTGTCTCCAAAAACACACACATGCCAAATTTGGTTCCATTTGCTTGATTAGTTCTCGAGTTATGAGGAAATTTGTATTTCATTTGTACAGGAGCCCCCCCTCTTAAAGTGGGGAGGGGTCCTAATTCACCATATAAAATTTTCTTGCCCTCAAAAACCTTCACATGCCAAATTTGGTTCCATTTGCTTGATTAGTTCTCGAGTTATGAGGAAATTTGTATGGAAGCCCCCCCTCTTAAAGGGGAGAGGAGTTATAATTCCCCTTATAAAGAGGGGAGGGGTCTTAATTTACCATGGAATAAATTCTTGTCACAAAAACACCCACATGCCAGATTTTGTTCTATTTGCTTGATTAGTTCTCGAGTTATGCAGAAATTTGTGTTTCATTTGTATGGGAGCCCCCCCCTCTTAGTGAGGGGAGGGGTCTCTCACCATCACTAAAACCTTTCCTGGCCCCAAAAACCTCTACATGCAAATTTTCACGCCGATTGGTTCAGTAGTTTACGATTCTATAAGGAACATACGGACAGACAGACAGACAGACAGAAATCCTTTTTTATAGGTATAGATTCATTCGCTCATGCTCACTTAATGTGATACATACAGGTGTGGCAATGTTGGTTAAGTGGTGTTAGTGCAATGAAGAAATTTCATCATGGTGTGGGTGGAATCGTAAATCGACCAATTACGATGAAGCGTGACGTCAAACTCCAAACACAAACCCATTGTCCGACGCGGTTTGTTTTTGTAGTTTGACGTCGTTTTCTGATTTTTCGCTACTAATACCATCAAATGTCTTCATCTGCCACATCTTTTTAAACCTCATTGATGCTCAATCACTGCTACACGTATCGCACGAGAGAATGCCTATGCTGTTCAACAAGGAATTTGTATGTATATGTGCATAGCTCCAGGTAGCAGTTGAAGCAAAGCAGAATTTGATCAAGCGGGAAGGAATACGTGTGAGTTTTGTGCTTCTTGCTATGAAAACAGAAAAACTCACTCGTGATTTTTTTATGCATAGGATCAAGCTGACATGATTCACAGTTGATTTTGATTTTTGATGAGTTTTGAGATTTTGAGTTTTTAACATCACTGGATTAACACTTGTAAAATATCAAAGATATATTGCAAATGTTTAATTGGCCAGGCCAACCGTAAAGTATTGCCGCAAAGACGATTATAAGAAATAAATCTTGTGTTGTGTTCATACATAGATGCATTTCAAAATCAACAGGAGAAGAAACGGGGACGTCTCGTTCCAACCGTTTCTGATTAACTGTTGTAACTAGTGTAGCAATTAGGATCATTAAATTAGTTGGTTCCTGTAGTTTCGATAAGTTTATCAATTAGAGTATGTGTCACTAGAAATTATGGTTAGTTAGCTACGCATACGCCATACGCCTTGCGTAGAATTTAGCCGAGTTTTCTCTTTCCTAGAGCCGCTCATTCGCTATTCGCAAAACTCAAACTTCGAAGCACGAAGCGTAGACTGCCTTGCCATGTTCTTCTTCAAATTAGCCCGAAGAAAGTTCAATAAACTCTGGGAAACGAAATGGTTAGATGCTTAAAACCAAAGGGAAAAAGAGAGATTTGTTCGCGTTTGAATTGGTCGCAGAAGTTCGTTACAAAATTCCGCTTTCAAATTTAAAAACCTCGTTCCTATCTGAGAGTATTTCAAATCTCGCTTCGATCATTTCTATCTGATCAGTGGAGCAAGTCAGAGTGTGTGATTTTGTGTTCCGCGAATTAAAACGAGGTTTGTGCTAAGAGTGAGAATGTCTTTAGGTTAGTTAAATTAATCGTTTTGTAGTTGTCTCTCCGTAGAGGTTCTATATATATATATATTTTTTTTTTTACGAGTTGGGAAATCTGCTGAGCACCTTAGAAGATACGGTACTATCAGACACCTGAGAAGATAACTCAGGGAGTGGGGTTTAGGTATCCCGACCCCCCTAATGGGGCGTGAGGATCCCGACCCACTAAAACCCTACTCGAGTCTCCAGCCTCAATCCCCCCTGGCACCACCTTATCGGTATTACTTCAGGGAGGGGCTATTTGTGCTTAACGCACCCTCTTAGATAACTACTGGACTATGGTAGTTAGGCTGTTTATTCGCCGTTGATCGGCTCTCCAGTGGTTTTGTAGCTCGAGTACAATCTGGGTAGCAGCCGCATTGACCGCTCCCCAGACGTCCGAGCTGGAACACATCCTTTGGACTAAGTTATCCGGAGTAGTGTCCTGTCCGCTCACTGCCATCATGTTGCTTCTCGCGCCCGTGAAACAAGGGCATATGGAGAAGGCATGTTCTGCCGTTTCTTCAACATCCACGCATTCGGGACACGCGGGGGACTCCGCATGCCCAAACTTGTGCAGATACTGTCTGAAGCAACCATGCCCTGACAGAATCTGTGTCAGGTGGAAGTTGACTTCGCCGTGGCGCCTGTTGACCCACCCGGATAGTTCCGGGATAAGTCGATGTGTCCACCGACCTTTTGTGGAATTAGACCATGCCCGCTGCCGATGTGGTCATCGAGGCCGATCTTGTGGTCCTCCGTATGTCTCTAGTTCCACGTTGGTTGAAGCACTCTACGTCCTCGCTGATGATAATGCCAATAGGCATCATACCTGCTAAGACGCAGATTGCGTCATGTGAAACTGTGCGATACGCACTCGCCACTCACAAGCACATGAGACGATAGGTGCTTTCCAGCTTGGCTAGATAGCTTTTGGTACCTAACGCCGATGACCACAGCGGTCCGCCATACCTAAGTATAGACTGGACCACGTTGGCTAATAGCCTTCGCTTGCTGCCATATACCGCAGAGCTATTAGACATCATACGAGACAATGCCGAAATAGTTGTGGAAGCCTTCTTGCAGGCATAGTCGACGTGGCTCCCGAACTTGAGCCTGTGATGATCTGATATAGTCCTTTACGTCACCCTTTCGTACAACCCTTTGAGCTGTATACCTTGTAGTTTTTGGTTTACTATGCAGGTATTTGAAAACAATGGTTTCAAGATACATGTGAAAGCTAATTGTTTTTATCATTATCACGATCTCTCGTAGTTTACACATGATGTTATGCCTTTAAACTAATTTCTTTTAAAACTTCGACATTGGTCGATATTCGTCTAACAAACAGGGTTATTTTTTCCATTTCTATGCAATCTTACAAAGGTAAGCGGTGCTATATTGTTATTTTTAATTTTAATTTTTTTTCTGATTGTATATTGTTTGATTTTTTTATCTCAGAAATATTTCGTTTTGTATTTTACTTTACTGCATTGAACTGCACCGTGACACTAAACTCTAGTATTAATTTGTCCTATTTTCAATTACCAAACTCTATATACTTTTTCTTTTTGTTTTTGCTCGGGCTGGATCGACAATTATACCAATAATTACGTCTTAGAAGTAGAAACGATTCACCAGCATAAGAACAGTTAGCTGACGATTGTTTGCCCCGTAAGAGTTTGCAACTAGCGGTAAAACAACGTTTGGGTAGAAAAAAAGAAGTTTCTACAGATAATAAGCAACCATCAAGCCAGGTGTCCTACTTATCGCATCAATTTACACTGTGATAAAAAGCAGCGATCTTTACAATCGTGGCTCCCGTCGTCGCTGTTGATTAGCACTTATTCTTTTGCTATGCAACTTCAACTTCAGACAAAAACAACGTTTACGTCGCATTTGGGTCGTCGTCGCCGACGCGGCAACAGATGAATGGGTCGCTCGGGAAGGTAACGCGATCTGGATCAGATAAAATTACCCGTCCTGTCCGATGCATTTTCCCGGTGCCGTCGTCTTCGTCACAGTGAATTGGTTCCGATGCTTTCGAAAGAGCGAGCCGCAGCCAATGAAGCCGATTGCGATGCGATGGTAACATCGCGACAACTTGCTTCTTTTTTCCGCGACACGCTTCCTGTCGTTGTCGTATGCGGCAATTTATAATAAACCCCAATTTTCACCTTTTTATTAGTTCGATGCTTCAGCAGTACAAGCAGAGCGCATGTAGAATCAGTCAGAGCATGTCTAGTGAATTACTTCGGTTACCCTGTTGTGTATTTTGCGATCTTATCGAAAGTTTTTGCCGGTGATGCCTTCTAGCTAATGCACTTTGACTAGTGTAGATTTGTTTCGTTTATTGCATGGAACACCAAAAAATTATTTGAATGGAAAAAGGCTCATTAACACTTGCGACATCTTGCATTGTAATCCAATGAAAAAGCCAAGGAGATACCGACGGATTTCGCGCCAACTCGTGGCACATGAGAGTGGAGACTGGCAGCACTCTTAGGCCGAATCCTATGGCTCATGAGAGTGGAGTAATTTTGTTTTTAGTTCGAAAATATATTTATTTATTACCATTTACTTCAGTCAACATAATAACAGGACCTCCATATATGTATATGATCAGAAAGAGGCCTATACTTTTATTTTACAATTAGGTTAGATTTAACTGACACATATAGCAGAGTGGACAAATTTAAAATAACAACAAGGTGGTGGCTGACGTAGGACTATAAAAGTTTTGTTTACCGCTGTCATTGTATTATTTCAGCTTTTGATTGTGGCCTTCGGCAGCACATCAAAAAGCAGAATGTCGAGTATAATTGTCGTAGATTCTATTAGCAGTTGTTGGGACAACTGCTAATTGCTGGAAGTATACTTAACTTTATGTGAAAATTTCATTGGTTTCTTGTTGAAAAATGCCTATAGCTCTTACGATATAAAATTGTTGTTGGAAAGATAAAATACAAACAATTTATTGACGTTTAAAATTCCATAGCGGGACAGTTACCATAATTTAAAATCATTAGTTTTAGCGTAATAGTTTATTTTCGCTTTCCTGGTACCTGCTAAAGTAGGTCGTAGTCCCACATCAAAAGTTTTTGGAAATTTTGGTTTTAAAAAACGACTCTCGTCTCTGCTTTCACTTATTATATATTAATATTATTTGTACGAACAAGGAAGCATTGGTTCTTTGGTTCGCGATGGGTATGAGTTTTTAATCTTTTGATCTTTATTAATCGCGATCGAGAATTGGATGTTTCTGGCTTGAGTAGGTAGATTATGATACGGTCGATCTTTGGACCCATAGCCCGAAATTCTACAGGCTTCCATTCGTCTCTAGCGTTAATTCAGGCTTTAGTTTTCAGAAGGTCGCATAATCCATGCAAAAGGGTTGATTATGCGACCTTTTGAAAGCTAAAGCCAGAATTGTGAGTAAACAATCGCACATCGGAGGTAGGGAATTACAGTTTGTTGATCTTTAAGGTATCTGCTAAAACACGAAGACTGGATTCTGTCGTATCAAGAATTCCTCTTCGCTGTTTCCAAGACCGAGGGTATGAAACGGGGAGAGTTACCAGGAAGGAACGTCAAATATAGCTCTGGCGCTCTCAAGCCCCTACCTGGAACCTCCTCTGAGATCTAAGTCAATGATAACGATTGAGGGCCATAACGATGTTTCCTGTACATACTGGAGCAGCTAAGCTAAGAGGTGCGAACCTAATCGTATGTTCTCCAGGTAAGGGGCAACTCAAACAGCGTCTGTCTCGGAGCGAGCGGCTGAATATGAAACGCTGTACCCCGCAAGTTACACCTAAGACGGCAGACTCATCAGCGGGTTGTAGGTATCGCGACCCTGGTAAGGTAGTATACCGCAACACTCATTTACCACGACAAACAAAAATTGAAATACGTAGCGAAAACGATTAATGGATAACGGTAGCAAAATTGGTACCTGGAATGACAAAACTCTCCATGAATCGGCACGAGCTGGCCTGCTTGCTCGAGAGCCTCATCGACGCGGAGTGAAAATTGCTGCTATTCAGAAAGTTCGATGGCTAAATTCTGGAGAAAGGGAGTAGACCTTATTGCAGGCACTTCTTTCAACGCCTTTCCACAACTTTCCACGCCTGAATGTTCGGAAATATACCTTGAGGCATCCAAATGGGGACACTTGCTCTTAGATTGATCATGTCTTGATTGACGGTCGACACTTTTCGGATGTCATCAATGTATGGTCTTTTCGGGGACCTAATATCGCTTCTGGCTACTATCTCTGTGTAAGATTCGCGCAAGGTTGTCGAACGCGGCGAAGGCACGTACAGAGAGGACGCCACATTTCAACATCAAGCGGTTGACGGCAGATGGCGTGGCATCGGCTATGCCAGAACGTTTGATCAACGAATCGCACAACAGCAAGGAGAAAGGGAAGAAGATACAATCGGGCTGTGGAGGAACCACCATGGTGCCACTGAACAACTGCAACGTAGGCACGATGCGTGGAAGACAGCGTAACAGCTGGTTGGATGCCGAATGCCAGAGAGGATGAACAAATGCTGGAGGAGTGATTGGATGGCCTCATTTGACCTATTTTTTTTAAAAAGGACATCGCCTCGAGTGTAAAAACAATCGAGGCATTAGATCTCACAATTCTGCCTATAAGGTACTTTCCCGTATCCTGTCTGCGGCCTGAGATTTTTAGCGGGAACCTTCGCTTCGCTGGCGAGTACCGCAAATTATGGTCCTACAGAATTGTCAGTCTTGGGCTGCGCAGTTGAACATGTATCGTCCTCGACAACGCACATCCATCGGCTGTGAGGTCTTCGAGTTTTTCCTGGTTCCCTGTTGAAAATAGTGTGCCGAGTCCCCGGCTCCTGCCACATTGAACTATTTCATTTTTTTTTTATTTTTTATTTATTTATTCACTAGGAGAAGGAAAACTCCCAGAGTGAAGCTACTTACAAGGAAACATCACTGTCGGTTGCAGGCTTAGAGCTTAACGATATACACCTTGGTGTCGTGCTGACGATCCAGAACTTCACTGCACTGCTCGTATAGGTGTAGCCTATGGAACTTTTTTGATAAAACTTAACTTGAAAGTTGTATGGCAACGCGACTCAATGGAGGTGCATGGTACATTATGAGTCCTAAACACTTGATTAATAGAACAAAAAGAAAATGATATTGTTTGAAAAAGGATGCAACAAGCGTTTCTATAATCACTTTTTTGTCCGCCAGGAAATGTAATTAAGCTTATCTGCTCGTAATGCTACGCTTTCCACGTTATTTAATACCGCACTCAATGGGATTCCATAGTTTGGAAGTGCGACTGAACAGAACTGCGATCAAACTGCGACATTCTGAAATCACTGTCGTAAGAAAGAGCAACAACGGCAATTGGCATTAGGGTATGTAATCCAGATTTGGCTGCCGGGCACAATATTAATTCAAATAATCTCTGACTTAAAGCATGAGTTGTATTTGTAATAAATCGGAGTTTATGGTACACTGCTGTCGCCGTAATTTAAATAACTTTCTATCCCTATGTTGGAGCACATCACTGAAGCAGTAGTGTAGCTCACAAACATCCCAAAAAGCTAAAATTCGTACAACATTCTTCTTCACAGATGCGCACGCTCTGCACTGATTTTCATGTGAGACACTGTTAGCTGATCAAATCTCCTTGGCTGCAAATAATGTTCCGTTTTCTGTGCTTTCGGTGAATGTTATTAATGTGAGCGATGCTATGATCCGAAAAGCCATCTCCGAAATGATTTATGATCTGGGTGCATCATGGATTGTAAATGATTTTACAATCTGGGTGCATCATCCAAGCTATTCGAAAAACGGTTCTCTACATGGATTCATGCCACGTCGATCAACCACGACGAATCTCCTTTCATTTACTACTTATGCTACGGATATCATGTCGAGGCGTTTCCAAACTGAGGCAAACTACACGGACCAGGATTTTGAATAGTTAAATAATGAAATTTCGATTGCCAAACTTGACAGGAAGGGACTTGGCGGTACCCTACTGCTCTGGCTGCTAAAATCGGAGAATCAATATCCAGCGAGTTTATTGTTACGTCTAGTATTCCACAAGGCTCATATTCGCGCTGTACTTCAATGATGTAAACTTTTCGCTACGAGGACTCAGGCTTTTCTTTGCTGATGATCTTAAGATCTATCTCGCGGTCAAAAAAGTAGAAGACGCCATGTTCCTGCAACAGCAACTGGAGAGCCATTCTAGATGGTGTAACGAATATAATCTAGGATCTAGGCGGTGAACTGATTAAAAGAGAGTCGTGCATTAAGGACTAGTTCTCCTTGACTCACAGCTCACCTACAAGCAGCACATCAGCTGCATAGTTATTAAAGTATCCCGCAGTCTTGGCCTAACCATTGCTTATACATATATATATATTGCAGGAAGAATTTGTACTGCGCCCTTGTCCATTCGACGCTGGAATATTACTCGGCCGTCTGGAATCCCCAATATCTCAATGGCGTTGATCGGTTAGAGAAAATACAAGGCAGATTCATTCGATTCGCCCTCCGTCGTCTGCCATGGAACAACCCGCTCCAGCTACCAAGATACAAAGCGCAAGGTTCTAATTGGGCTGGACACCCTAGCAACCAGGAGAAATCTGTGTCGAACAATCCTTGGAGCTGATATCCTGATGGTGAGGGCCGATTGCCTATGGTTTCTCAACCATAGTAGTCTACGAGCTCAACCACGATTTCTTCGTAGCAGAATGTTCCTCCGTGTATCGTTGCGAAGGACAAATTATACAGCAAACGGGGCCATCATCGGGCTACAACGAGTTTTCAACCAAGTGTCAGCTGGGTTTGACTTTCACCTAACTCGTGGGACTATTCGTAGGAACGCCGACAACTGTTCATAGTAATGGGCCTATCTTGATAAGCGGAAAAGGTTTAATACAACACAAAACGAAGTTTGGCACATGAAAATTATCATAAACTTTGTTTCTTGCTGTTACAACATGATACGTAACTAAGAAAACATAATGAAGAGAGCTTTATTCGGTTATCTAGCAGCAAACGGATTGTAAACAATGTTGAAAGTTTGCCCCAATTTTGCCACTAGTTAAATAGAGAGAAAATTTCATCCTGTATCGTAAACGAATAACTTGTCCCGCAATTAACAAATTATTAGTAGCAGACAAGTTTAATAACACTTCCAGGTGGACAAAAAAGTGGTTTTAGAAACGCTTGTTGCTTAATAAAATCATCCTTTTTCAAACAATATCATTTTCTTTTTGTTCTGCTAATCAAGTGTTCAGGATTCACAATGAACCATGCGCTTCCATTGAGTCGCGTTGCCATACAAATTTCAAGTTAGGTTTTCTCAAAAAAGTTCCATAGGCTACACCTATATGAGCAGTGCAGTGATGTTTTGGATCGACGGGACTATACTATGGTGTATATCGTTAAGCTCCAGGCCTGTGACCGATAGTGATGTTTCCTTGTTAGCCTCTTCTCCCACAGGCACAAAACCTTCCTTCATGTGTGTCAAAGGACTGCACTTCCAGTGAGTTAGAAACTCTTTTAAGGAAGTGCATGATTAACTCATATAACAAAATAACAATTGCAATTATGCATAACTAACAGATATGTTATTACAACCAACAACGGTTTTCATGGGGCCTTGTGTGTGTCCAATTTTAAATCCGACAGCTGACCGACGAGCTTGGGCTACTGGGCTAGAAGGCGGAGTGGTCTATACGTCGCTGCGGACAAAAAGCATTTCAGCGCAGGAAAACCCGAAATATTCACGCGTACTTGCCTGGAGATGCAGACTGAGAGACCTCTGCTGCAGCTCCGACTACTGGATCGGAATGAGGTTGATGGCACGACATAGTACGGGTGTGGCGATTCATCCTGAGGGGCACGATTGGGTCAGAGCCGACAGGGGCTCTCACAGTGCCTTGCAGTGTGCGTCCCAGCTGAGCTTCGACTGCTGACCGTTGACCTTGGGCTACTGTACTCACGACACCGATCACAAGACTGGGATGATATTGATGGCAGGATACAGTACGGTTACAGTGGTTCGTTCTGAGGGTCACGACGGGATCAGAACTACCTTCACTATATCAGTTAATTTGTAAACTTGACATGGGTCACCAACTATTGATCGCAGAATTTAACGCTCGCTCAGCTTCCTTTAGTGTCCATAGTTCATGTCCGTAAAGGGCCACCGGGAGGATTTGTGTTCTGTAAAGCGCCAGTTTTGTGCGAATTTGCAAACTATGGGACTTCAGCTGGCTACGTAATCCGTAGAGAGCGCAATTCGCGGTTGCAATATGTTGTTTAAACGTTTGCAATAAAAAATGAACTTTTTTGGGATGGTGATAAAAAAACTAAGACAGCTAATTGAGCGTGATAAATTTCCCATGGAAGTTATATTATATTAGTTTACTTGCAAAAAAATTCTACAGCTCGATCAATCAAACTCTAACCGTGGTGGCGAAAACAGTGAAGCTACTCCTTTCAGATACTATTGGACAACAATCAGAGCATCGAAAGAAAGCCCGGTTCCGGACGGCCGACGACCCTGAGCGACAAGAAGCTTTAAAGGATGCTGAAGCGAAAGGCCGAGGGAAAAGTGGCTACATCGCTGCGTGCGCTTTGTCGGGAGGACAGTGCAAACGGCCAAACAGTGAAAAAGTACTTGGTGAACATGGGCATACATATCAGGAAGTGACATGTCCCGTCCACTGCTCTCAGAGCTGCAGGCAATTACGCAGCGGCAGCGGTTAAATAAGATGGTCAAGATGATTTTCCCGGCGAATCGCGACGTGGCGGTGGTGGTGATGGATGACGAGACCTATCTCACCCTGGATGGCAACGACTGACAGGGCACTTCGTATTTTGCTTCCCCCACGAAGGAAGTGAGCTTCGAGGTGAAGTTTATTTCACACACCAAATTGGTGCTGCTGTGAATGACAATCAGCGAGAAGGGGATGTCAAAGCCGTTCTTCTTTCGCTCCGGAATGACCGTGAACGGGGAAAATTATAGTACGAAGTGCCTACCGGAAGTTGCATCGTTCATCAAGAAATACCATAAGGGCGAAGACGTGATGTTCTGGCCGGACCTGGCGTTGGCCCAGCGGCTGGTACCCAAGTCGGCGAATCCGCCCAGTGTCCCTCAGCTGCGTCCCATCAAGAATATCTGGACAAACCTGGAGCGTAAGATCTACTCCAACAATCTTGTCGCGAAAACTGAGGAGGAATTGATAAATAAATCAAACGAAGAAAGAACTCAAAAACATGTTCCGGTTAACTGCCGGAAGGCCGCTCACAAGGGCTCACAAGGGATTTCTTTTGCAAGTTAACTAATATAATAACCTTCCATGGGAAGTTTATCACACTCAATCTGCTCTCATAGTTTTTTTTAGCACTATCCGACAAAAGTCCATTTTTTTAATGCAAATGTTACTTCTCGGCTTACTTCGTTGTAACATGTCACGAGCGTTCCAAAATGAATTTCATATCGTTCCTCATCCAGCTCCACCTCGGCACCAACACCACCGTGGACTCCCACGTTCCTTACCAGCAACCATGTACTTCGTTTTGGCGTTGTTAATCGCAACCTTTCAAAGCTTTGTTGAACAGCAGGTTAGAGAGTGTAGCCCCTTGCTTCAGTCCATCTACCGTCATGAAAGCGGCTAGTATCATCTGCCACAGCTCATTTCGTTTGATTGAATCGTTCGCCACTTTGAACTCCACAAACAGATGATGGGTCTGCACGTTGTACTCCCGAAACTTGTCTAGTAACTGACGTAGGGTAAACATCTGATCCTTCGTTGTACGACCTTCACGAAAACCAGCTTGGTACTTGCCGATGAAGGACTCTGCTAACGGTCTCAGTCTACAGAATTGGATATGGGAAAGCACCTTATAGGCAGGATTGAGCATTGTTATAGTTTTTACACTCGAGTCGATGTCCTTTTTTGAAAATAGGGCAAATGAGGCCATCCAACCACTCCTCTGGCATTTGTTCTCCCTTCCAGATCCTGATAATGATCCGGTGGATTGCTTAGTACAGCCGCTCGCTCCCGCTTTAAGAAGTTCAGCCGGGATTCCGTCTTTCCCCGCAGCCTTACCGTTTTCAGCTCATCAAGTGTCTTCTTAACCTCCTCTTGAGTTGGTTGCTGCTCAACTTGGCCATCGTTCACAATTCTTATCCTATTCCTGCTGATCTCCGTGTTTACCTCTCCATTCAGCAAAGTCTGGAAGTGCACCTTCCACCTATCTGCTACCGCTGTTTTGTCAGTAAGCAGGTTGGCAGTACTGTCATTGTACATCACAGGCATGGCAAAGTTCCTGCACCTTACCGTTTTGTAAAAAACTCCGTGTGTCATTGCTGGCCAATCTCACCTCTGTGCCGGCGAACATGTGCTCCTCGAACTCGCGTTTTTTTAAACGGTGAATTCCGCAGGTCCAATCTCGCCACATTTTTCTCTGTTTAATTTAATTTTAATTTATTAATACTGGTCTTCGAAGGTATCGTACAGACAGTTCTAATCCCAAGCAACAATTTGGGTTTTATTACACTCTTATGATGGCATTTAAGACCAAAATTGGTCATGAAAACCGCCATAAGAGTACAATAAAACTCACATTGTTGCTTGGGATATATACTAATTCTAAGTTTAGAAGTAGTTCTTGTCACATTATAGTCAAAACAGTCAGATACAACATTAAACTCACGACAACACACAACAATAGGATTATTCCTGGTAAACAAAGTACGATGCATTGAAAGTCTAAAGAAGTCCGCCCGTCGGGTACGCCTTGGCGGGACGTTGAGTCGAAGCTGTCTTAACATCTCCGAGCTATCGACATTGTTTTGCAGGAAGTCGAAGATAAATAGTCGTTGCAACATACTCCTCCTATTTGCCAAAGTGGGCAGACGTATTAGGGCGCAACGGTGTTCGTAGGGAGGCAAACAGACTGAATCATTCCAAGGCAGCATTCGAAGAGCGTACCGGATGAAATTACGCTGGATTCGTTCGATCCGGTTGATTTGAACTGCATGGTAGGGCGCCCATACAAGCACCCCGTACTCAAGGATACTGCGCACAATCGAACAGTATAGGGAGTTTAGGCAGTAGACATCCTGGAACTGCCGTGTATTCCGTTTGATAAAGCCGAGTACAGCATAAGCTTTAGCAGTTGTAACTGCGACGTGCTGCGCAAGACAAAGTTTGCTATCCAGAAGAATGCCCAAATCTTTTACGGTATCGACCCGGGTGATACTGGCTGTTTCCATCTTATAGGCGAACGAAGTGATCTGTCTATTTCTGCAGAATGAGATGGCATTACATTTCTACACATTCACCTCCATTCCGTTCAGAGTGCACTAATTTAGTAACGAATCAATGTCAGATTGTAAGGCAGGTCTTCAGGTCATCGGCAAACATACACTTAGGGGATACAATTGTAGAGCACAAATCGTTCACAAAAAGGATAAATAGCAATGGGCCCAGATGGCTTCCTTGGGGCAAACCTGATTGCATTTCAAATGGAGGGGAACTGGCTCCATTTACACGCACAAACGCATTCCGACCGGTAAGGTATGACGATATCCACCGTGTCAGCCACACAGGAAATCCCATTTTATCTAGCTTCGTTACTATTAACAGGTGCGGCACTCTATCAAAAGCTTTAGCAAAATCAACATAAATCGCATCGATTTGCTGTCGCTTTTCAAGCGCTCTCGTCAGTGTTGAAACATACGCCATCAAGTTTGTGATAGTCGAACGTTTTTTCACGAATTCATGCTGCCATTCCGAGAGAATATGATGAACCTTCGGGTAAAGCGAATCGTGGATATGGCTTTCAAAAACCTTTGATAAACTACTAAGAATCGAGATACCGCGGTAGTTCGTAACGTCATGGGTTCTACCTGCTTTATGGACAGGTGTAATTGCAGCAGACTTCCAAACACTCGCAAAAATTCCTTCCGTCATAGATTGATTAAAAATAATCGTTGCAGGAATTGCAAGTGTTGCAGAGCAGTTTTTGAAAAGAAGCGGTGGCAGGCTGTCAGGTCCGGCGCCTTTCGATCCATCAATTGATTGTAGCTTTGACGCCACGTCGGTGATCGTAAAGTTGAACAGCGGCATGTTTTAGTCGAATAGCGGCAAACTGCTCCAATACGCTTCAGACGAAGGTGGTAAGTTATTACTTTGCACAGAACAGGCTTGCTGACTCAGACGTAGACTCGGCTACGGTGTCGAAGTAGTATACTCGGTGTGGAATTCCGCCCTGCTGCTTCCGATTCCTCACGTTCTGACATTTAACCGCAGTGAGGCCTCCTTTGGCTTGATTTTTCTCAACTGTTACTCTCTTCTGCACCAAACCAGCTGTTACACTGTCTTCCACGCGTCGTGCTTATCACCTCTCTCGTAGTTGTTTCAATGACACCTCCACAGCCCACTTACATCTTCTTCCCTTTCTTCTTGCTGTTCTAAGATTCTCTGATCAAGCTTTCTGGCATAGTCTGCTGTGGCGCCATCTGCCGTCACCCGTTTGTGGATGAACTGTTTTTGTGTGTTGAAACGTAGCGTCCTCTCTGTGCGTGCCTTTGCCGCGTTCGACAACCTTGCGCGAATCTTACACTCGACGAGATAGTGGTCAGAAGCGTTCTTAGGTCCTCGAAAAGATCGCTCATCGATGCCTTCCGAACAGTGTCGACCGACAACAAAGGCAGGCGTATTATTTGCATTACCGATGATGATATTTGCGTCATTTTTAGGCACTCTCCATAGGTCCTCTCGAGTCTGTCGTCTAACTCGTCAGCGCCGTTTGACTTATATGAAGAAACTGACATAAGGTTTTGTTTTTAAGCTGTTTTTCACCAGTAAATAATTGTACTTTATTTTCTTTCAATCTGTCTTAATTTTCTTCTTAAGAAAAAAACCGCTGTTCTCAGCAAAAAGATACGTATGTCTACAAACTTCCAAATACTTTGAAGAGATTCAAAATTCAATACCCGATCAAAAGCTAGGACTGCAAAACAAAACCTGTTTCACAACCGGGGACATTCCCCTATATTTTGTTTACTTTGTACTTATTTATTTTTCAATTTTCTGTCTGGCATTTTTGGCATTCCGATACTTTTTCGAATGTGCCATTTATTCTAATTTCATTTTAATGTCCCATTTTCGGTTACATTGCAGTAACCAAGCCCTATACAAACCATTTTCCGCTCGAATGTTAAAGCTCAAAAGCATTCGTTAAACTTCCCTTGCAGCAATCAATGCGGCCCAGTGCTCTCGATGGGTTCGTTTCGTATATCCATTCTTGAAAGTAGGCAACTTATCAGTTCCTAACCTATCTGGCAGCAGCCGGCCTTCTGTGTCTGGCACTAACGATAGCTTTTAAGTTTTAATATAATTCAATTATCCCCTCCCACTCCTCCTGTTAATAGTACGGCAACGGCTTGCGAGCGAAACTCTCAGGAGGAACGTTCAGAGCGACAACTCGTCGGTTCCGGGCGATAACAAGATCGAACCAGTTGTAGAATTGCCGCGGAGCCCGATGGTGCGCTCGGTTATCATCATCCACCGTGCGGGGCAGCAGTGTGAACATAAAATCCGCCGATCCAGTTCCCGTGGCATCTGGTGGCAGTTTTCGAAGCCGATCTTTCTATCTTTCTAATAAGCGTCGGTTGGCGGTATTTTCTGTTGAGAATCCCGTAGCTGTGAGCACGGGAGTCGTAGCCTAATGTCGTCATGGGAAAATCTCGTCTTCCAAGGCCGTCCCAACCTGTGAGACCAGCAGAAAAGGCACGCCGATGAGAAATTGCTAATCGGCTAATAAGATGATAATACGTTTAATAATAACGCTTTTATACTTGGTGTACAGCGCCAAACGCGCGCGCCTGCCGGCGTTGATTGCAGTTTCCTCCTTTTTATTTTATTTTGGTCCAAACTGCTTTGTCGGTGGCTGCATCAGGTGGATGGACACCATCGAATAGTTTGCTTCACAATTTTCAGATTTTGAACTGTAATGTAAAAATTTTTAACTCATGATTTGAGCGGTTCGCTGTTAATATTCTTAAGATGAACTGAACAATACTGAACAACTACTGTTATTTGAACCATCTTAATACTCGAAGATATGCCAGGTATTATTCGGCACAGTTAAGCATTGAGGTTCACGATTTTCATGATCTTTCTGAGGTTTCCGTTACGCGATGAGATAAAGTCAGGCAAGCTAGTTTTAATGGGTAATGCAATCGATTTAACAACCTACATTGTTGCTTTCCATGAAAATAAAATCTTTAAGAGATAGATAATTCGTTGTTAGATGGGAAGGTGGTATCATTGAGCAAACCATGTGGTTCTTTATCGGAACGGATGTACTCCGTCTATGAACGACGATTTCGTATAGACCTAGTAATGTGTTTGGAAATATCGCAGTTGAACAGAGCATTCCTGACTAGCAGAGTTTCTTCAGATTAATAATAAAGATAAATGTATTAAAAACGAACATATCGTATGATAATACACTGAGAAACAATCAAGATTATCTAGAGCTCGAGAAGATAAGTTAAGTGTTGATTTTTCTCGTAAACATTATTTTTAATATATTTTATGGCATGCTGATATATTAAAGATGCATTGTTCTTATTGATAATGGCGTTGCGTTACAACTCGACGCTTTATTGCAACTATTCACTTAAATTACAGCAGTTTATATCGCTACTTTTTCACAATACCTACCGCAGTACCAGCAATCTTAATGAAGATCGGGAAGCTATACCCTTTGCAAAAACTCGGTCGCAGACAATTATCCCTTATCAAATTTTATTGAATATTTGAAATGCTTACAACAATGGAGGCACTCCCGTAGGGTAGCCAACCTCAACCACTGCGGCACGGCGTAGCATTTGCTCTGGCAAACGGCAACCGAGATTAGGTGCAAAATTACCATTATCGCAAATCCCTACCGGGTCCCTCGGGGCAACGGATAAGGGTCGGATGGCAGCGATTACTGTCATGGGCAGCTACCTCATACAAGAGATGGTATCGACGGACCAAGAGGTTGCTGTGACCGTAAGCCGGTTGTCATTGGAGGCGACTTCAATACTTGGGCAGCCGAGTGGGGTAGCAGGTGCACTACCGCTAGGGGCAAAGCTTGTTGGAAGCTTTGTCCAGGCTGGACGTATGTCTGGCAAACGTGGGCTCCATCAGTACAGTACAGTCCATCCTGCAGGGGGGTACAACAATCGATCAAGTAAGGGCTTTTTCCACGACACGATCCAGTGTGGTGGCTACCGACCCCATACAGTCAATCGAATGATATTCCCGTTTCGGTCACGAATGAGGAGCTCATTGCGGTCACCAGGAGTTTCAAAACGAAGAAGGCGTCCGGTCTCGATGGTATTAAGAATGAGGCACTCAAAGCGACGATCCAAGAAGCATACCCTGATATGTTTAGAAAGACACTGCCTAGAAATTTGCGAATTTCCAGACAAATGGAAAGTCCAAAGATTGGTACTGCTACCAAATCCGGGGAAATCACCAGGAGATCCCTCGTGGTATAGGCCAATTTGCCTACTTGATGTGTTAGGCAAGTTACTTGAGCGGGTATTCCTAAATAGGCTGTCGCCTGTTGTGGTAATCCAGCTCGCCGATGCCGGATCGCTGCTGGTTTCTTCATTTACGTTGCAGTTTCGACAGAATTTGCGTTACGGTCCGCTTACGGTTTTCCAAGTGGTCTCTGCTCGACACATTTTGGTGATAATATCCGCCGGATTAAGAGTAGGCATCTCTTTTTGCACTGCTTCGAATCTAGGACAGTTGAACACTACATGCTCTTGTGTTTCATCCATGTTTTTACGTTCCGGGTCGAGTCGTGACCTTTTTTGTTGTATTGTTTATGCAGGGAGAAAATCATAGACAGCACCTTCTCGGTGCCGAATAGGATTCACAAGGTGCCAACATGCGCCTACCTACTAAAAACTCTCTTGCTGCCCTTTCCTGAACCCCTCCCGGAACTACCGTTAGGTTTTACTCCAGGAGGGAGGACGTGCCTAAGCACTCCGACTTATCCGTTGCGTAGGTGGGTTCACACAACCCCCTTGTCACTTCGTACCGCCACTACCCTTCACGTAGGGGCTGGGCTGCCCAATCAGCCCATTACTGACCCTAGCTAAGCTATGTCAGGCTCTGTCGTTGCAAACGTTCTAGCCGTTGCAACTCCGTTATCACCTCCGTTGCCGCCCTATCGACGGCACCCCATGCGCGCTGCTCAGCGCACATTCTCTGCACGTTGTTGTCGGCCCCAACGATCGCACGCTTCACCCGCCGAGTGGTCGTGAAACGCGGGCAGTGAAACATCACATGCTCCGCCGTTTCCTCGGCTACCGTGCAAACGGGGCAAGAGATAGCCTACCTGCCCGCGCGTATGTAGATACTTCTTAAAGCATCCATGTCCCGATAGAAACTGGGTAAGGAAAAAGTTTTCTTCACCATGCCCTCTAACGATTTGAGAGTCGTGACCTTGCATATTCGGTATTAGTTTGTGGGTCTACCGTTCACGGCAGTATTCCACTGTAACTGCCACTTGACCATTGACTCCACTCGCACCAGTTTCTTTATGCCTCTGATTTTTTTTCCACCCGCCAGTAGCATTCGCTGTCCTCCTACAGGATCGGATTTATACCGGCGATATCGCATACTACCGCCAACGACATAGTACGCACTTAGGTACGCACTGTACGCACTTGCGACCCGCATTGCCATGAATCTGAACGTACCGTACAAAATCGTTTGAGCGGGACCGCCATAACTTAGTAACGACGAGGAAGCACTTACCAGTTTTCTACTACTACTCCACGGCCCCAAGTTGTTCGGCATTATCCTAGCAATGCATTAGTGGCACTCGCCGCCTTTTTGCAAACGTAGTCAACGTGGCTATTGAAACTTAACCGGTCGTCACACATCACTTCCAGGTATTGTAGCCTCTGTTGCGATATTTTGACATGATCTCCGATGGTGATTTGTGCCTGCTGTACTGGTTTATGGTTACTAACCACTGGTACCTCCGTCTTGTGGTGAGCTAGCCTGAGTTTCGCTCCTTGCAGCCAATGTTCTATCGTGTCTATGGCCTCAGTCGCCAGCATTTCCACATCTTCCAGCGATTCACCTGTGACCGTTAGTACCACGTCGTCCGCAAAGCCGACAATCTCGACACTTTTAGGTAGCTTTAATGTCAACACGTCGTTGTACATTCCATTCCATAGCGTGGGACCGAGGATGGAACCTTGAGGGATACTCGCCATGATCCTGGTAGTCCTGGGGACCCTTATTTTGTGCCGCGTTCTTGATGTCTGTGGTTATCACGGCGCAGTATTGATTTCCCCGCCGCTTCTGCATTAATAATCTCATGGTCCTCTTGTCCTATCTTGGCCCTCTTGCTTACTGTCCGGATTGCATTCACCGTCAACTTGCCTTTCCGGAAACCAAATTGCTTGTTGTACAACACTTACTTTACTTACTTACTTACTTAATCAGCTCCAGGCCGTGGTTTCCTCTGCTGTACGAAGAAGTCGTCTCCATTCCACTCGGTCCATGGCCGCAATTCGCCAGCCACGTAGTCTACGTAGGGTCCGCAGGTCGCCTTCCACTTGATCGATCCATCTTGCTCGCTGCGCGCCCCGCCTTCTTGTTCCAGTTGGATCGTTATTGAGAACTTTTTTAACCGGGCGACATCCTCACGACATGCCCAGCCCATCGCAGGCGACCGATTTTTGCGGTGTGAGCAATGGGTGGTTCTCTAAGCAGCTGATGCAATTCATGGTTCGTTCGCCTCGTCTACGTTCCGTCTTCCATCTGCACTCCGCCGTAGATGGTGCGCAACACCTTCCGTTCGAAAACACTAAGGAAGCGTTGGTCCTCCACGAGCATAGTTCATGTCTCATGGCCGTAAAGGATCACCGGTCTAATTAGCGTCTTGTAGATTGTTAACTTCGTGCGGTGGCGAATTTTGTTCGATCGTAGCGTCCTACGGAGTCCAAAGTCTCTGCTGGTGTTGTTGTCTGCGGTAACCAGTGAGCCCAGATACACGAACTCTTCTACCACCTCGATTTCATCACCGTCTAAATGAATCCGGGGAAGGAGGTCAGCATTTACTTCTCTAGAACCGCGTGTTTTGATACATTAATAACAAGTCCAATCCGTTTGGCTTCAGCTTTCAGTCCGATGTACGTTTCCGCCATCCTCTCAAAGGTACGTCGTCAGCGAAACCAAGAAGCTGGACGGACTTTGTGAATATCGTGCCACTCGTGTCTATCCCCGCTCTTCTTATCACACCCTCCAAAGCGATGTTGAACAGCAAACTTGAAAGCCCATCACCTTGCCGTAACCCTCTTCGAGATCCAAAGGGACTCGAGACTGCCCCTGATACTCGAACAACACACATTACTCGATCCATCGTCGCCTTGACCAATCACGTTAGTTTATCCGGAAATCCGTAGTAGTGCATAATCTGCCATAGCTGATCTCGATCGATCGTGTCGTACGCCGATTTGAAGTCGATGAATAAATGATGCGTGGGCACGTTGTATTCACGACATTTCTGCAACACTTGCCGAAGCGCGAAAATCTGATCCGTGGTGGCACGGGTACCCATGAATCCTGCTTGATATTGCCCCACGAACTCCTTTGCAAATGGTGATAATCGACGACATAAAAGTTGGGAGAGTACCTTGTAGGCGGCGTTCAACAGTGTGATTGCGCGGTAATTACAACAATCCAACTTGTCACCCTTTTTGTAGATCGGACACACGATGCCTTCCGTTCACTCCTCCGGTAGTAGCTCCTCCTCCCAAATCTTGACAATGACCCAGTGCAGCGCTCTAGCCAGTGCGTCACCACCGTATTTCAGCAGTTCGCCGGGTAGCTGATCAGCCACAGCCGCTTTATTGTTCTTCAGTCGACCGATCTCTTCTGCTGCCTCCTGGAGGTCGGGGGCTGGTATTCTGTCGTCTTCTGCACGTGCTCCAAGATCTTTTACCATATAGTCATCTTTGTACTATCCGTACTCTACCCTAGCCATACACATCATTATGTAAACAAATATTATGCAACAGGTTAAAACAAAACAGACAACTCCGACCGTATTGAGACACACGGCGGGCACCGAACGCAAGCACCAGCGCCATGCATACACTTCACAAGTGCACGCATTCTGCTGAGCTGGCTCTCCGACCTGTCGGTGGCCTATGTGACTCGGTGTAAGGATTCGAATTACAATTCCAGAACCAAATGTATCGAACAAAGAATCTTTCTGTCCCAGTAGTCTATCTCTTTTTAGCTTTAAGAATGCATTTAGAATAAGGAAAATATCGATATGCATTACCGATATTTTCCACCAAAATTTAACTATAAAAGCAAACCCTTCAAATAATAAAGCAAGCCATTCTGACTTCAGACTTAGAGTACACAATGCGACCCCAATCGGGCTATCGCCGCCGGAAGAAATAAGTCCCTTGAGCAACCCCGAGATCCGTTGATCTACCACGGGCTATTGCTAAACGTCGGATAGTTATAGTAAATGTATTATTCATGTTCAGCTACATCGCTGTTAAGGTGCTCGCCATAATACTGCTACCACCTCTCGATCACCTTACGTTCGTTCGTGAGAAGATTACCGTCTGTGTTCCGACATATATCGGCCCGTGGTACATAGCCTTTGCGCGAACAGTTTAACTTCTCGTAGAACTTGCATTTATCGTTGACACGGTACAGTTCTTCCATCGCCTCGCGATCTCGTTTTTCCTGTTGGCGCTTTTTCCTCCGGAAGACCGAGTTTTGCCTGTTCCATGCTTGTTTATATCGCTCTACATTCGCCCTCGTACGGTGTTGCAGCATTCTCGCCGTGCTGCATTCTTCCCCTACACTAATTGCTCGCATTCGTCGTCGAACTAATCGTTTTTTTTTCGGTTCGGATTCATTGTACCTAGTGCCGCTAGAGCAGTACTACCGATGGCGGTCTTAATGCCTTTCCAACCGTCTTCAGGAGTTGCTGCGCCAAGTTGCTCTTCCGTTGGTAGCGCTGCTTCCAGCTGCCGCGCGTATTCCTGGGCAACTCCGGTGTCTCGTAGCTGCTCGATGTTGGGTCGCGGCGTACGGCTGCGACGCGTGTTATGCACCGTCGAGAGTTTTGAGCGCATGCAGACTGCAACTAGGAAATGATCCGAATCTATATTTGCACCCCGGTAGGTGTGAACGTTTATTACATCAGAGAAGAATTTAGCGTCGATTAGAATATGGTCAATTTGGTTTACTATTCGTTGGTCTGGTGATCTTCAGGTGGCCTTGTGGATATCTTTGCGGGGGAAGAAGGTACTTCGGACTACCATACCGCGGGAAGCTGCAAAATTTACGCATCGTTGGCCATTGTCGTTCGTTTCGAGATGCAGGCTGTTTGGTCCGATTACCGGTCTGTATATAGCTTCCCGTCCTACCTGCGCGTTCTTGTCACCGATGACGATATTCGTCCTGTCGCGGACAGCCATCATACACTTGCTCCAGCTGCGCGTAGAACGCCGCATTCTCGTCATCGAGTCTCCCTTCGTGTGGGCAGTGCACATTGATGATACTGTAATTGAAGAAACGGCCCTTAATCCTCAACTTGTACATCCACAGCTCTGGTAAAAAGTAGCCGCTCGATGCCCGCTTTTACATACCTTCTGTCCTGTTCAGCAAAGTTCCTGCAGTGCTACGACTTCGAAGTTTCGGGAATGTAGTTCATCATAGATTATCCTATCGCAACCTGGGAAGCCGAGCGATTTGCAATTCCATGTCCCGAGTTTCCAATCATAGTCCTTATTTCGTCGCGTAGGTCGACGCCGATTGTTTCGATCCCTATTTTCTTCTTCGTTGTTGGTAACTCTTTGTTTTCCAGGGCGGTTTGTTGGGCCTGTCCCTAACCCCCCGAGGACGAGTATAATAATCAGCCGCCCCCTAACATGAAGAACAGGTGCTGTTTGAGCCGCGTTTTGTTTACAAAGCACAAACGTTATAAAAGTCTTTGTCAAGCTACCACCAACCAAACAAAAAAAAGTTTGTTTCAATCCGTTGTGTAGTTTCTGAGAAAAAGGTACATTTGCATTTTTTTTTTTGCAATTTTCGAAAACTGATTGTTTTAATGAAATAAATGTATTCAATTAGTCAATCTCAGTTTCTAGCAAAATCATTTTACTTGCTTCCTGTGACAGTAAAACCGATTGATAATAACTTCCTGTCTGCAAAACACTTTGCTTTGATGAATTTTTGTTTGCGAGCTAAAACAGAATATTAGAATATGGCAATATGGCCTCGCATAAAAAAATAATTTTGGAGTTGAAATTCGGTATTCTTCATAATAGCAGCAAAAAAACTGTTTGGTCAGGGGGTTACTGTTTTAATAGCTGTATAAAACTAACAGATTTATTGCGGTTTGACAAGCAACCGCGATAAGATCAATTTTGATTGGTGCGCCATTTTGTATTGCTACGCCACAAGTTTATAAGAGACGTGGTGCTGCCAACCAGTTTTAACGTGGTAATATAAGCAACCACAAAACATTTGTTTTATTACCAGTTTATTGTGGTTTTCTAGCTTGCTATAAGTGTGTTTGGACTCGTATTCTCTTGGTATTGCGCAATATTACTATAAAACCAGAGGTAATGATTGAAACCGCAATAAAACCATTATAAAATTCAAGTAAAACCAAGTGGCTTTAGAATTGTTACTTGGGATACGCAACAAAGAGTTTTCCGAGACTATCCGGCAAACATATAGGCCTATACGAAGCAGGATGACCTGGTGGTTTTCCTGGTTCAGGTAGCAACACCAGCTTCTGCGCCTTCCATCTGTCTGGGAAGTAGCTTTCGTCGAGGCATTTCTGCATCATCGACCTAAACATGACCGGAAACGTCAGGATCGCCATTTTCAAAGCAATGCATTGCAATGTTGGAGATTCCATCCATCCCGGGTGCTTTTCTCGTCTTCTATGCCTTTGCAACTGCCACAAGTTCCTTGTTTGTAATTATTCTTTCTACGGCATTGCCATGCTGTCGCTCACGATAGGGTGTCGGGGTCAGGTCGCTGGGGCATGCTGCGGAAAGCGTCTCTCGATAATGGCCTTCAGCTTTTTTGGAACTTTCCCATGGTGATGCGGTATGCATCGCCCCAAGGTTTGCTTTAGCATCTCGGCACAGCTCCTTGAAACAGTTAGATTTCCACCGCTTGATATCCTGTTTCATCGTAGCCCTAGCCACTCTGTAGACTTCTCTACGTTGTTCTCTGTCCGTCTCAGATCTTGCTCAATGTGCACATCTCCTGGCTCTGAGACATCTAGCTCGAAGGACGCCTAGTGCCTCATTCCACCATTACGCTGGTCTTGTGTTCCTGGGTTCCAGATTTCTAGGATGACTGTGTCACAGGCTCTCGCTAGTCTTTCCGTCGACTCATCTGCGTTCCGGCCTGAAGGTTCACTCTCTGTTCGAAGTGCTTCAGCGTTTTCCACTTGCTCTCGTGGATTCTAGGCTCCTATGGTGGCATTGCGGTTCGCTGGCCAATCTTGTACCGGTTCGCCAGATGGTCAGATGGTAATTGTGAGTGTAACCCTCGGAAACTCCCTAGTTTGTGTTTGCCTTCGGCGACGGCCTGCAAAAGGTGACGTCGATAATGGATTCTCGCCTGGTGGTGCCTTCATTCATTAGGTTGACATCCAGTTTCGCAAGAGCTTGCAGTAGACCGCAGCCTATTGCATTGGTGCATCTACTTCCTCAATCTACCGCCTAAGGATTGAAATCTCTACCAATCACGACTGGTCTCCGATTGGTGAGCTGTTCGGTAAGTTCGTCCAACTGGTGATACTGTTCTATTGTCCATCTTGCTACACACCCAGCAACTACACACGAATATGCCGTTGATCTTGGCGATAACGAAACTGTTGTTAGTGTTTGTAGTGTTAATCGTTGTTAGTCGAGTAATGGAGTAGTCGAGCAGTCGAGTATAGGAGTAGTCGAGTAGTCGATCAGACGAAAAGTGTAGTGGAGTACCTGAGTAGTGACTAGTGGAGTAATCGAGTAATGGAGTAGTGGAGTAGTCGAGCAGTGAAGTAGTCGAGCAAACAAGCAGTGTAGTACGCGAGTAATCGTGTCCTTTCCGTTCAACACCACCGCTTCTCAGTCCAAGTAAAGCTCGTCGGTAGTCTGTCTGTTGATTCATTTCTCGTAGCTTTAAAGTGATCCATTACTGCTACAGGTGGCGGGTGGAGCAGCAAAATTTATCTTCGGCAACAACGCCAGAAATTTTGTTGGGACTTATCGAAGTTGTTGGAACTAATTCGTTCACAGCAAAACATAAACTGCGTAATGCAGTAGTGCTCACATCAAGGCATTCGTTTCTATTTCATGCTACCCAGTTTTCAAAACGGGAGATCGTACAAAAGTCGATAACTGCAGGGGAATATCAGCCTTATGTGCTACATTGAAGCTGTTCGACTTAGTAATCCTCGAGCCAATCTTCTCCTATTGCCAACAAACGTTAGCCAACAAGCAGCACGGTTTCCTCCCAAAGCGATCCGACGCTACTTTTTTTTGTTATATTATAGTCACTTTACAGCTTGGGTCATTCGTGACTTCTGCGGGATTGGGACTTGAACCCGTGTCTTCGGCGTGAGAGGCGTGAATGCTAACCACTACACCGGGACTGACCCCGGTTAATCCTGCGCTACGAATTTGCTTTGTTTCACTAGTTATGTGACTGATAGCTTCACTGAACGTTCGCAAACTGACGCAATATATACAGATCTCTCCGCTGCCTTCGACAAAGTCAACCATCGTACTGTCGTTACCAAGCTGGACCACCTCGCATTCTGTGGGAGCTTGCTGAACTGGTTTACACCCTATCTAACAGGACGAACTCTCCGAGTGAGAATTGGTCAGGAGATTTCGGATCCATTCTCCGCCTCGTCTGGGATTGCACAAGGCAGTCATTTGAGTCCGCTGGTCTTCTTGCTCAATGTATCAATGATGTACATAACTTGCTTGATTGCCCGCGACTAGCGTTTGCAGACGACCTGCAGTTATTCTCGAAAATCAACAGCATCGGCGATGCTCATCTCCTCCAAAAACAATTGGACATTTTCGCGCATTGGTGTGAATTAAACCGCATGCTACTCAACCCATCAAAATGCTCAGTAGTGACGTTTACCAGGAAGCTGCAACCGTTGAACTTTGAATACAGCCACTGATACCTCCCGTGTAATGACTGTCGCAAATGCTTTAACTGCCCGTGTCGACTGTCCAGATATCCTTCAGTTCATAAACGTAAACACCCCCTCCAGAACATTAAGGATGGTTCCAACACTACGTCTACTACTCCGACGAACCAGCTATGGTGCCAACAGTGCGATTATTGGCTTGCAAAAAGTTTTCAACAGAGTGTCAGCTGTTTTCTACTATCATTTGTCCCGTAACGTACAATGCACAAAATCATTTTAATATTAAGATGTCTCTTTTCTCATTAGGGTAACTGTGTCTGTTGATGTGTATGTAAATACCAAGAACCACCTCATTTCGGCGGTTTGTGGAAGACCACACTAAAGGCTCTGAGCACTCACCTCCATAGAACCTTAGACAGCAAGCATTCGAAAAATTGCTTCTTACAAATTCAAATTAATGCTTCTTTAAACTCAAAACCGTTGACACATCTCAGTAATGATTCAGATGATCTGGATGCTCTTACGCCGAGATTTTTTCAGTGCATAGCTCGTAGACAGGCTTTGTAGTAATGGGCAGGATGCTGGATCGCGTGATGGACTGAAAGGCAATCATCGAGAGGACGAGTATGTTAAGATAAAAGGCGATTTCGTCAACTATACCATGGTAAACGTATACTGTCCACACGAATAATGATCCGACAACGACGACGACGTGAAGGAAGTGTTCTATGTGCAGCAGAAGGCAACGTACGTATGATAGCTGTTCTCCACGGAATATTAAGATGGGCATCGGGGGTAGGAACGCCGTAATCGGTAGAAAAACCGGTAATCGGGCCCCATAGCCAGCACACTGACACGAATGATAACGACCAGCGATGCGTTAGTTTTGCAGCTCCGCGGGCTATGGTGATCAGACGCACTTTTTTCCCGCAAAGATACCCACAAAGTCACCTGGAAGCTGGTCTCGAATATTGAACCAAATCGATTAAATTCGCATTCCTGGCCGGTTGTTTTTTCGTAAATCGCCAACTGCGCGCAATTGGGGCAGTTCGCAGCACACCAGCAACACAACTTGTCTAAGGCTGAAGTCGTTTATCTCAAAACCTGTCAAGCATGAAATCTAAAACTTCTTATCAAGTGTGTATTTAAACTTTATCTGTGTTAAAAGAAATGCACTTGATTTTTCGCTGTTCTGTAATCTACCTTCACGTTTCCCTTCTGGATTCTAAATTACGCCCGAATGCTTGTGAACGCTTTATTGCACCTTATGTTTTCAGGCAATATTTTCTGAGTTTTCAAAATTTATTGTTAAGCATCGGGTCGAGATGCACTGAAACTAATTACCTTAAAACGTTCCTGCTCGCCACATCCAAAAGTATAGACTCGTACAGCCAGCAAGAAACTACGGATTTTCCTTATTCTATGGGCGGTACTGCGGCGTTCCCGTAGGGTCGGTCGGGTGGAATATGAAATGTTTATGGTTGAAATTAAGTTTCTCAAGTTTAAATTAGATAAAATTTACATTCTCGCACAAGTTGGCTCCCGGAGTCAGTGAGTGACCGAGCAGAGCAGCTGGAGAACGTATCCTTTCAAATAAATGAGCTGTTACTGGTCTGGCCAGTTGGAAACAAATAAAACTGTTGTTTGCAACTACAAATGGGTTAGGACGTCCTCTTTGTCTCGACCGCCCCGAACCGGTCGACAGTCAACAGAAGGCGGAGAGGAAAATTAAGTTTTCTGGATGAACTTTTCCCAGTGCATAGATAGTGAAACTTTCTCTTGGAGAAAACCGGTAAGTAAGAATTAGCTAGTAGAATACCTAGGAAAAATCTTGACTTGTGAGGTTTCTCCAGAATTCGCTGGAGAAACGGCAGCAGATCTCAACTTAACACATATGCTTTCATGTAAAAGTGCTTTCACTTGGCTTTGTTCACCGGATGTAGCTTTCAAGCGTCCGGAACAATGGATGCACTCAAGTTTTACGATTTATGCTCGGTAGTATAGCGTACAGGTGAACTAGTGCGATAAATAAACTATCTTGCAAGCTACGAAGGGACGGGACGCTGCTGTGTAGAGGTTACGAACTTGATAATTGCACTTGGCAGCTGAATTTTGGATCATAGGAAAACGATCTTGTGACATTGAATTAGTGTCTCCACTTATCGGAGGCTGCTGTTCGAGTGCATTTGAAAATTAGTTAAGCTTATCTCATCAGACTATTCAATGCTAAAAGTTTTTGCTACTCAATGCTGAACTATCGCATTAGTTTAAAAGTTTGAGCATTTGCAATATATTTGTCTGTCATTAGAATATGGGAATGAGTCTAATTTCAGTTTGAGATAAGGAATATTTGTAATATTATTGTACTTTGTGCAGTCATGAAATGAACAAAAACTTTGATCGGTTCGGATTTACCGACACTCGGCTGATGTCAGTTGCTTTAATTTCTCAAAACCACCGGATGAATCCACTCTAGCAGAAAATATCTAATTAGCATCTAATTTAATTATAATTTCTCCAATTAATTGGATTCAATTTTACCCGATAATCGGGCATGACGAATGCAGCAGCCGTACATAGTCTTCTATTCAGCGTTGGACGTGATTTGTCTGCTGCAGTCCGGACCCACCTCCCAGGGGACGCTTTTCTTTCGACGTGGAAACTTTCCATCCAGCCAGTGCATCGACAGTGTAGAAAGACAGTAACCATTCCCTTCCGTTCGTCCACCGGGTCACCCGCTTCTGACCCAAATCAACAATGAATGGACCACGTTTTTCTCGATTCTACTATGAGTGTCGACCGAAAAGAAAGCAATAATCAAATTTCGGTTTATAGCTTTTGACCTCAATCGAATAAAATTTATCTGGAAAATTTTATTGGTCTCACGTAGCGGAAGGTCGGCCGGCATTCAATTATCGTTTTATCATGTTTTGTTCGTCCTTTCGTTCGACTTCGAATATATTCGAACTCCGGTGGGCCGTGCCTCGAAGGTCCGCTAGGTCTTCGCTCGTGACATGAATAAGTATGAGCGATTAAGTTTGAGAAGACTTTGAGGCTCCTGGTTCAAAAGCTTGAACAGGATGAAATACAAACGTTCAAACGAATAATCCGAGATGATATCATTGATAATGTCATATTTGCAATAATTCTTTCCACTTTAGCTATCCCGAAAGTATAGGTGGAATGTAAATTAATTAACTTTTGAAAGCTGTCAGTCCGTTAAAGAATTCTGGAAGCGCAAGCACCCTTGCAGCTTCGTTGAATCTCGCGCGCCCAGCATCATTAATAATTATACACTTTAACGCTAAGTGACCGCGCCGCCGCCGCTCAAGCTGTCAAAAAGATTTCAAAACATGATGGCAACGACAACGAAGGAATTATGAAGCAGGAATGAAATCCTTAATTGTGGTTTTGCGAGTGCCGCTGGAATAGAATATCACAAAAGGCACTTAAAAGGACACCGAATAAACATTTTAACGTATTCAGATTATCGTTATATTAAACGAACTGTTTCATTATGTGGCTCTTTTGTTTTTTGTTTTTTTTTTTGGTTTAGACTACGCCTTTGCACCAAAGAATTTATGTATCATATTAATGAATGCTAATTCATTTAAGTTTTCGATCCCGTTAGGCATTCTTAAAGAAACTGACTAAAGAAAAGACTAAAGAAACTGACTAAAGAAAAGACACTGGAGCTCAGTCACTCACGGCCTCCTGTCATCATTAAACCTGATTTGCTCAACGATGATTGTTGTGCGTGACTCTGTTCAAAGTTGCTAGGAAAAGTTCGAACAATATTTTTTCGAGTTCAACATTTAGGCGATTTTATGAACTGTACGATACAAATTTGATAGCCTGGTGTTTTCGTTAGGCAGCACGGATCGATTTCGTGATGATACGATGATATTTGTTGCCGTTTGCTTGCAGTCATTATTTTCAGTCGCGTTCATCGACTGATACTCCGCAAGTTTTCGAGCCAAGGTTTTATCGAGATTCATGCGCATTTGGTTTCGACGAATCGAAAATGAGTTACCTGTCACTTCTTTAGTCAGATTCTTTAGCTTTTTTTTTGTTTTTTTTAACGAGTAGGGAAATCTGCTATCAGACACCTGAGAAGACAACTCAGGGAGTGGGGTTTGGTATCCCGACCCCCCTACTGGGGCGTGAGGATCCCGACCCACTAAAATCCTACTCGAGTCTCCAGCCTCAATCCTCCTTGGCACCACCTTATCGGTATTACTTCAGGGAGGGGCTATTGTGCTTAACGCACACTCTTAGATAACTACTGGACTATGGTAGTTAGGCTGTTTATTCGCCGTTGATCGGCTTTCCAGCGGTTTTGTAGCTCAAGTACGATCTGGGTAGCAGCCGCACTGACCGCTTCCCAGACGTCCGAGCTAGAACACATCCATTGGACTAAGTTATCCGAAGTAGTGTCCTGTCCGCTCACTGCCATCATGCTGCTTCTCACGCCAGCGACACGAGGGCATATGAAGAAAGCATGTTCTGCAGTTTCCTCAACGGCCACGCATTCGGGACACGCGGGGGACTCCGCCTGCCCAAACTTGTGCAGATACTGTCTAAAACAACCATCCCCTGACAGCATTTGTGTCAGGTGGAAGTTGACTTCGCCGTGGCGCCTGTTGACCCACCCGGATAGTTCCGGGATAAGTCAGTGTGTCCACCGGCCTTTTGTGGAATTAGACCATGCCCGCTGCCATGTGATCATCGAGGCCGATCTTGTGGTACTCCGTATGCCTCTAGTTCCACGCTGGTTGAAGCACTCTACGTCCTCGCTGATGATGCTACCAATAGGCATCATACCCGCTAAGACGCAGATTGCGTCATGTGAAACTGTGCGATACGCACTCGCCACTCTTAAGCACATTAGACGATAGGTCCTGTCCAGCTTGGCTAGATAGCTTTTGGTACCTAACGCCGATGACCACACCGGCCCGCCATACCTGAGTAATGACTGGACCACGTTGGCTAATAGCCTTCGCTTGCTGCCATATACCGCAGAGCTATTAGACATCATACGAGACAATACCGAAATAGTTGTGGAAGCCTTCTTGCAGGCATAGTCGACATGGCTCCCGAACTTGAGCTTGTCGTCGACCATTACTCCAAGGAGTTTTAAGGACCGCGTTGACGAAATAGTAGTCTTCCAAGGTGATATCGTCCGCAAAGCCGACAATCACCACCCCTACCGGGAACTTTAGCTTCAACACCTCGTCATACATGACGTTCCACAACACCGGGCCCAGTATGGAACCTTGCGGAACGCACTTCTGACCCTCCTCCGTGTTGTAGCATAGCACACGATTCTGGAAATAATTTTCCAGGATCCTGTACAGCGACACCGGCACCTGGACGTTCCGAAGCGAGTTGGCTATGGTGTCCCAGCTAGCGCTATTAAACGCATTCCTCACGTCGAGCGTGACAACTGCGCAATAACGGATACCTGTCCTCTTGGGCTGGATTGCCACCTCGGCTGTCTTAGTGACAGACAAGATGGCATCTACCGTAGATCTGCCTTTTCGGAAGCCGAATTGGTTCCTTGACAGACCGTTTGTACCTTCCGTGTACTGTACGAGTCTGTTAAGGATAACCCTCTCCAGTACCTTGCCGGCAGTATCGAGCAGACAGATCGGCCTATATGACGAGGGGACGCCCGGAGGTTTTCCCGGCTTCGGCAATAGGACCAGGTTCTGTCGCTTCCATCTGTCCGGGAAGTGGCCATCTTCCAGGCATCTACTCATTACTGCCCCGAATAATTCGGGAGCCTCTAGAATAGCCGCTTTAATGACCATATTCGGGATACCGTCTGGCTCCGGTGCCTTGCTCACCTTTAGGGATTTGGCGATCTCGATGAGCTCCTCTTCGTAACCGTCACTTCCTTCCCGACCTCCAAACCGCCGTCGCCCACGTTATTTTGGATGTTCGGCGCGGAGGCCGACCATCCTACGCTATGGTCTGAGATACTGGAACGTCGGCCGTGGGACGACTCAGCGGACTGGGGCCAGGGCCTTGGCTCGTGGCGCGGAAAGAGGCCCTCGATGATCCGCTCCAGCATCTCTGGCGATTGCTCTGCGGGCGCCATCACGCCCTTGGTCTTTGCCATTACGACCCTCTAGGCATCACCCCACGGATTCGCATTGGCACTAGCACATAACCTTTCAAAGCAGGCTCGTTTACTAGCTTTTATCCCACTCTTAAGCGCTGCGCGTGCAGCAACAAGTGCTACTCGACATTCAACCCTGCCTTCGTCCGAACGAGCTCTTTGCATAATTCTCCTCGCACGAAAGCAGGCTCCGCAGAGTTCCGCAATTTCATTTGTCCACCAGTAAGCCGGTGACCTGCCATACCTAGGTCGACCTTTCCTAGGCATGGTAGCGTCACACGATCGCGACAGTACCTCAACCAAATGATCAGCGTTCGGATCGGGCATACCGCGATCACCGCACTCTCTCTGGATCGCTTCCACAAATACTTCGGGATCGAAGTATGATGTCTTCCATCCACGGGTGGTTGGAGTGTAGGCTCTACTCGCCACTTGCCGCCTCGTTATCTGACCGACACCATAGTGGACCGCCTGATGGTCACTGTGAGTGTAGCCATTGTCTACCCTCCAGTCTCCTATCAGACCAGGACTGCCGAATGTCACGTCGATGATAGACTCCGCACCGTTGCTACTGAAGGTACTTGTGGTGCCGACGGTGGCCAAATCTACGTTGAGCTTTGCCAGAACCTCAAGCAGAATCCGACCCCTATAGTTCGTGCGACGACTTCCCCACTCTACCGCCCAAGCGTTAAAGTCTCCCGCCACAACCACCGGCCTTAGACCAGTCAGCACAACAGATACTCGGTCTACCATCCACGTAAACTGCTCGATAGACCATCTCGGCGGAGCATAACAGCTGCAGTAGAACACTCCACCCACTTTGGCAACCGTAAATCCCTCGTCTGCGGTTGACACAACCTCTTGAACCGGGAACCTGCTTGTCGTCCATATAGCCGCCGTCCCGGACCCATCTGACACCCAGTTGCCGTTTCCGGCAGGGACGCGATATGGGTCCGAGATGACGGCAACGTTCGTTGCCGACTCGGAAACTGCTTGGTGTAACAGCTCCTGAGCCGTGCTGCAGTGGTTCAGGTTGAATTGTGTCACTAGCACTATGATCGTGGCTTGGTCGCCGGCTCACCAGCCGGGCACCTTGGACCTCCCGTTACGTGCTTTACGTCCCTTTTACCGGTACAGATCAAGCACTGGGGAGGATCCGCGCAGTCCCTTGCTTTATGGCTAGCACTGCCACATCTCCTGCACAATTGGCTCCTATGTGGCCCTTTGCAGTTCCAGGCCTTATGCCCGTGCTCGAAGCATCGGAAGCAAGCCTCCGATTGCCTCAGCACGCTTAGTGGGCATACCGACCTCCCCACTTTTAGCCTAGCAGCTTTCAGGGCTTCGTTTCTGTCCGCCAGCGGAAGTCGTATGGTGGCTACCTGGGTCCCGACAGGACCCTTACGCAGGCGAACCGCCTCGGTTGCCACCACCACTCCACTTTGCTCTTTGAGGGCCTGTACGACCTCACACACATCGGTGATCTCATCCAGGTTTTTAAGCTGGAGAGTCATTTCTGGTGTGAGAGCACGTATCTGCACTCCCTCCCCCAGCACTCCTTCCGCTATCCACTTGTATGCGGAACTCTTCTTGGTGGCGTCCTTCTTCAACTCAAGGATCATTTCGCCCGTGCGTGAGCGGCGGATGCTCCGCACGTCCGCGCCCAGGTCCTTGAGTAGGGCATCTCCTCTCATGGCCTTCAGAACCTCCGAGTATTTCGACCCGTTGGTTTCCAGGATAAGAGCGTCACCCTTCTTCGCTCGCTTCCTTGTCGGTTTAGGTGAAGCTTTCTTTTTGGTGGAGCTTCCTCTTTTCTTCCTCTTGGCCGTGACCTCGATCCACGGGCCACCCGTCTTGGTGTTTCCCTCTGCTTGGTCGGTTGGCGGCACCATGCGTATACGCCTCGGTGATCGCAAACGCTAGGTTGCCTAGGGGTGCACCTACGGCAAACCAAAGAGCCAGGGTGTTAACCAGCTGAAACCATTCCGCTGTCTGCAGTCCATTGCTGAGGAATATGTTGGTCGCCGTCTTGGAGATCTGGACGTTTTGAACTCTCACTGGGTTGCCCAGGATGCCGACTGCAAATACTACGAGGTGATCATGGTGGACACTGCGCACAATGCCTTCCATCGAGATGACAAGGTTAACTGGATTTGCAAGGCCGTTCACCGTGAACTGCGGCTGGCAAGAACAGCCACGGGCTGTGAAAAGGCTACCACTATGCCCTAACCATCGGAGGATCGTGGCAGGCTTGCTGGCATCGTCGCAATCGTCTGCACATGCGTCGTTACCGAAGATACCGTTTGATCACTGCTGCTCAGTTCTATCATTTTTGTTCTGAATAGATCAATATAAGCGTAATGAGATCTGCAGCAGAGAAGCCCTCGACTGGAATCCGCGTTGACAGCGTAGAAGAGGAAGACCCAGAGGCTTATGGCGACGCAGCTTAGTCTACGACATCCGGGTGAACCATGGTGGGTAACCATCGGCACTGAAGGTCTCTGATTTCATTCCTTTGTTCTGCCGGACTGGCTGACATGGACACATAAGTTAGTACAGCAGTCCCCCGAATAAGGCGGTTTCGATTAAGAACGTTTCCAATAAGGACGGTCTCGAGTGATTCCATTAAGTCGGTCGAACGTCCTTATTGGAGTCTGCGCAATATATGGGATTTTACTTCATTGGTTCCAACATGGAATGACTCGTGATCCTGACCGCATACAACGCTGCGGTCTTTGGGAAGGTTATTCATATGACTGCCATCTTCAAGAAGGGATAGATAAATGTGCAGAATTAACTCACTACGTGGCCCTAGCGTATGTGTAATCTTATTATGCAGGCTTACCTGCGCTTTAGAACTTTTTCACTGCTCGCATTAAAATTGCAAGACACAAAACATATACTGCATTACGAGATAGCTGAATTAACTAAAGTAAATTAGTGATAAAAATGCATCAATTTGCTATGATTAGGCCATTACAATTTTTTTATGAAGTTTTTATCCTTCCGGTGTTGGGCATCTGAAGGATGAAGGTGGAAAAAACAAGGAGATTTTTTAATCGACGAAAAAATATATTTTATGCATTTTTACTTAAATTTTAAACGTGATAACCAAATCTGTTCTTGCTTTTTATATATCCGTTATTATTTTCCATGCAAAAACCTACTAAAAAAAACACAAAATTAAAAGAATTTTTTTGCCGATTTGCCGATAGTCAGCAGCGCAAGATACAGCCTGTATAAGAGTATTACAAATACGCTAGCGTCACGTAGTGTAACAATTTTGCTTTTTTTCCATACCTTCATGAAGGTGGCATTCATATGAATAACCTTCCCGAAGATCGCAACTTGCTAGATAGTCAGCAGCGCAAGATACAGCTTGTATAAGAATATTACATGAACGCTAGTGCCACGTAGTGAGTCGGTTCTGCGTTATTTTCCATACCATCTTGAAGGCGGCAGTCATTTGAGTAACCTTCCTGAAGACCACAACTTTCTAGATAGTCTAGCAGCGCAAGATGCAACCTGTATAAGAAAATTACATATACACTAGCGCCACGTAGTAAGACAATTGTGAAATACTAAAATCCAACAAAAACCTTTGATCTACAGGACAACTTTGTCGAAGACACCTACGTTCTATAAGGTCAGAATCATGAGTTATTCCATGTTGGAACCAATTAAGTCAAATTTTATATGCTACGTAGACTCCATTAAGACGGTTTCCATTAGGGCGGTTCCTATTAGCTGGTATTGTACATGCTCCTCGTACACGCTTGCCTTTGAACGATGGGTACTTTTCCGCAGCTCTGGCCTCTCTATAACTTTTTCTGTTCTAACGTTTTGTCGCCTATGTGACACATGACACCTAGCCTGGTTCTGCTCACTTGTCACGCTCTGGCATTTGGTATCATATCAACTGTTGTGCTGTCTTCCACGCGTCGTCTCGTACCTACCATTGACCCATTTATATCTTAATTCTTTTCTTCTTGCTGTTCTGTGATTCATTGATCGTCATTCACTGGATATTGAGACGCAGCGTCCTGTCATCGCGAGCCTTTGCCATCGGATGCTTTCAGGTGTGTTTCCGATCATTTAGACGAGAAAGTAGGTGTTACAGAGGGCTTTTCGTCAGTTTCGTTCGACAGACTATGTCTTGCATTGATAAGATGGAAGAATTTCTTCCGTTTGACCTGTACATTGCATCTCCGACGACAATTTTATGCTGTGGTTTTGGCATTCTCCATATGTCCGCTAGACCCTGCTATAGAGCTCATCCAGACTATAGTTGGAAAATTTGCTCCTAATCCTCAACACACATTTATGGTCATTTACGAGCTTTAACCGAATAAGTCGTTATTTTTGGTTTTTTAACAAATACGAAGCCGATCCTACGCTTTCCTGGCCAAATTCCGTGCCAGGAAACTGTACCACGAGTGGCTGGTGTATCGTAATGGACGATGAGACGTGCATTAAAACGAACGCTAAGCAGATTCCCGGCCTGGAGTTTTTCGTCGACAAGTCCCGCCTGGATGTTCTAGAAGAAGAAGGACGACAAATTTACGAACCGTACATAATGACCGGCACCATCAACGGCCAAATATATAAAGTAGAATGCCTCCGGAAGCACCTGCTGCCCTTCCTCCGGTCCTACGAAGGTGACACTCTGTTTTAACCAGGTTTGGCATCGTGCCATCACGCGAAACCGGTGATGGAGTGGTATGAAATCAACGATTTTGTTTTTATACCGAAGGAGCTCGCCAAACTGGCGAGAACTTCGCCCAATAGAAAAATTCTAGGCGATTATGAAGGGCAAGATCCGGAAAACATAGAAGGTCTTCAAAAACGACCAGGATTTTAAACAAGAGTGGATGAAAGTGTGTAAGAAATGAGATGGGTAATTTCTAATTGACTGAAAATGACATTCAGTCTTTTGTTAGAAAATGAGGCCGGGTAACTGTTTCTCTGTTGCGAAATTAGTGTACAATATCAAGAGGTGTTTTATTACTGAATATTAGCAATTTTGCCTTAAAAGCAATCAAAACGTTCAGTTTTATATTCATGACTTTAAATAAATTTGTAAATTCGTTTGATAAGTTCGCTTTGGTTAGACTAACATCACATCCATTCTCCGAAATACAAGTGTAGAAATAAAACGTTCACCATTCGGACACTCACGGTAATAAATATCGAAACTTCCACTCAATCTGCCAAATCTGACACGTGCTGACATATACGATATGTTCATTACTTGTGCTAGCTAATATACTTCACACCGGAATATTTCAACGTTTAGCTGCACTTGAGCAGCCATTAACTTGCAGCAGAAGGCGCCATCATAAAGCCCAGTCCCCGTATCTCGACGTACACATCGGAGCTCATTCGACGAGGTGCGAATTGACGGTCGAAAACAAGGTCTGCGATAATTTATGTACACAATTGTCAAAGGTGTGGTAGGCTTTATGGGGTCTCTTCAATTGTTGCTGTTCAACTACAGAGCAACCAGCACCTGGTAGCGGCATTGTGGTTTGCACGGCCCGATCAGGTTGACTTATTCCTCGAGGGTAGGGCATTTTGACGGAAATCGAACAAAAGACGTAAAGTTGCAGTTCATTTGCTGGCAAACGTTTTGTTGGAAATGCCACTGACTAACGACAAATTATGTGGGGCAGGTGAGGTAGACGATTTCATGCAGATGCAAATGCACTACTGTCCAAAAAATGTCTCAAGCTTAAAAAATTCCACTGTTTAAGCATCTCCATGGATTTTCTCAACAACACGCAGAAAAGTATCTGATATCAAACTCCTTCGTAGTAAAGCTCTATGATATAAAGTATGGCAATCGAGGTAGTACGGTACACCAATCGAACTGCCAAAGTGGCTGCTACGATATTTTACTTCGAAACCTTACCGAATTTTATTGAAATCTGCATATATTTTTGCAGCGTTCAAAATGGAATTTAACTTCTCAACACTCAACTTTAGATCTTAAAATATAAACCTAGGGTATGTTGCCGCTTCGTCGTAATTGCCTATTTCCGTCCTATCCAACACAAATTATTAAAAATATCAGCATTTTTATGACACACAATGCAAAACTAGTTATTCCCTAATATTTTAGTTTGTTGTCTATCATACGCGATCAATCAAAGTGAGCTGCGATCTATTTAAATAATTTTTATCATTAAAGAAGTCCTACCAGCCAAATTTCCCACATTTTTTCGTGCGACGAAGAAGAAAATGTCGAATAATCGTTTTAATTTCCGTCATTCATTAATGAAAATAACTCACGCAAGGCATTGTCGTTATTCTATAGCCAGGAAAACTTGCCTGATCTGCAGAAATTTTGCAGAATAACATTTATCATGCCGTCCTACACAAATACATGCGCCTTAGCTTCGTAAACATTGTGATTTTTATTTCGGATGATGAAAAATTTTGATGGACGGATTTTAAAACGGTACGAGTAAACGGTGAGTAGTTTTTCAACCAAAAAATTGGTAGTATGCACTTGAAAGTGCGTTATTTGTCACAGGTAATAATTCAATTGTCGGTAGCAAGTAGCCAAAATAGGTTGAATTTCTTACCCAGAATTTGATTTTGTACACTTTAAGGGCATTTTGAGTAGTATCAACCTAGCTTTAGCTAAATCCGACCTATTTACGGGTAGAACCATTTAAGAGTGTAGTTATTGAGTGGCAGTGTTGATGAAGCTGCGGAATATTTCATTGCCATACTTTATATTATTAGAGCTTTACTTCGTAGGGGCACCTAAAGCTTGGAAACAAAATAAAAAAGTCGTAAAATTTGTCCACAAGAGAGCTCTGCCCTCTCTCACTCTCGGAGCAGAGAAAAAAGATGCTTTACGAGCCTCGTCCAACATAATTCATGATAAAAATCAATAAAATTATTATTCTCCTTTCCCCATAACTCACACATGACGATGCACGCGGGGAGCGCTTCAGTTTTTTAGTTCTACCACGCCTTCTACTCCCCCGTCTCACCACACCACATCGCACCCAGCTTTGTTTTGACTGTTTGTTTGTAGTACTGTCCCTTTTGAACAAAGGAAGAAACGGTAGGGTACGGGCGGCGGCGGTTCCCCAGCCTCCTATATCGCCTATCGCCATTGTACCAAACATCACGCAGCGAAACCACGCTTTATGGTGGTTTTATGAGCAAATATTAAGAAGCCATTCCCTGCGCCGGTCTTAATCCCGCGGTGCTTTATTTCGCTTCCTCCATCAGAGTGTGCCATTGCGGTTGTGGCAAGCGGGGTGGGTTGGAACTGAGCAGGAACTGATGAATATCGAGTTACGCATAGTTATGCTGCTGTTGGTCGCTAGTATGTATGCGCTGCTTATGCCGACCGTATTGCGATGCGGTGAATCTTGGATTTTCTAGCCTAATTATGGGATTTGCTGTATGTTTGCTTTTGTTGCTGTTGAAGTACCTGAACTGCACATGTTGATTTAAGTGAGAATTGGTGGAAAAGATTATTGGAATTTGGCAAGAGCAATTAAATGGAAAATTAGCGTATTTTTGGAAGTTCCGCTACTACGCATATTACGAAAGAAATTTAAATTATAATGAATTATTTAGATTAATACTTAGGCCATTGCAAATTGTTTTTAAAGTTTTTGTAACCCCCCCCCCCCCCCATTTTAAATTGACTTGAAAAATCGCTTCAAACTCGGCTTCAAAAATATAATTAGTGTAGGGGAGAGTCGTCGTGGTTGGGTCTTGTTTTCGAATTCACCCATAACTTTCGTTTCAAAAGGAATTTTGGAAATCTAAATACATCGTTGCAAAGGTCTAAGAATAAGGTATATTTCCGGGAAATTTTGAACTGATTGCTTGAAAAATAAAAAAGTTATAGGCATTTACGTGAAGACAAAAAATGTTGTCATACTCGGGCCATGTTGTATAGGTTGGGCCACCACAGAAAATCTAAGAAAATCTAAGACATACGCATTGAAATTTTATATAGAGACATGAAAAGAATGAATTCCGTGAATAACGGCTCATATAGGTACAAATACCCTATTTTAAATTGCATATTTGCGAAATGTTGGCGATCTTGTAAAATCAATATTGCTATCGCCTTTTCCGAAGTGTATAACTAAATGAAAAAACAACAAAAATCTTGGGTTTTATCGTATTAATTTTGCTTTATTTCATCACATTTTACGTGACTGACGTTCTTTAGCGATTATTGCGCTTAAAATTGTGGTGGTCCAACCATGACTACTCGAGTGACTCAACCTGTACAAATAGCGCTTTTCTAGTATTTCAGCTTAGCCTTCCCAAACACCTTACTGGAGGGGATTTTTCTATAGTCTTCTTGTGCAGCACAACACACTTCATACATTTTCAAAATTTATCTTGATGATTGCATTTTATGAATCATTTCTTGAAGAAAAGTTCATTGCGCCTGGAAATTTTTTTTATAAGATTTAGTCACTGAATTCAGTATGGGTGTTTTGAATACACGATTGAAACTCACAATATTGTGAAAAGTTAGCTATCACAGTAAGAAGTTTTACAATGATTGTATTATAGATATCATGAGTTACTAAAACTGTAAAATCGTGATGCCCGACCATAACGACAATACCCTAATGTTTTTTTATAAAATTAATTGTCGGTGGGCTCTACAGCCTGAAAACTCGTAAAATGAGTGTACGAGTTAACGCTTCTAACACGAAACAGAAAGGGTAATTCGAACAATGGAATTTCCGAAATCTCGAGAGCATGCATTCCGTAGTGCTTCGACAGAAAAAGAAAGATGAAACAAATCTGACGCTCATTTGGGGGCGGACCAAAGCAACAAAGCACTGCAAATGAAAAAATTTCTGCGCTTTTCGGACAAGGGAACATCAGACAGAGAGAGCAAATCAATTCGTTTACTGCGCTTTGCCAGTAAAAGCAAAGAATTGCCAGATTGTTCATTTTATGTCGGAAAGCAAAAATTCTAAACAACTAAACAAGAAAAAAATCAATAGTGATCTATGAGACTATATTACCTTTCAAATGGGAATAGGAGCACATAAATCGGTGGGGCCATCTCTCAGAAACAGGCGATTATTTGTACCTAGTCAAAACAGGTTTATTAAAGGAGGCTCGTTTGTTTTAAATAAAAGTTAATAAATAGTTTAGTGGTAGCAAGAGTTTTCGTTTGGTACTAAGATCGTTAAAATTGGTAATACGCTTTCGGAGAAAACCGTGTCACGTAGTTTTCATATTTTTGCTTATAACTTTTAAACGAAACGTCGAACCACGATATAATTCATTGGTGACATACTCCACTATACAGGAATACCTCGATATAAGACAACTCGTTATAAAACAACCTCGATATAAGATAATTTTTACCTCTATATAAGATAAATTGCTTTGACATGGTTAGTAACGACACCAGAGTAAATTTTAAATTTTATGTTTACTACATTACTATTTGATGGGGCTTTCAACCGTTGGTTGGTTCGCCAGAAAATTGTAAGAAACTATTAGCTCAAACAATAATAAATAGTTTAAAATACAACACAGAGTAAAATTGGCGTCTGCTTATGCAAAATTTTGTTGAAAAAAGCATGTTTCAATATAAGACAAGTTCGATATAAGACAACTTTTAGAAATTATAAATGGTCTTATATCGAGGTATTCCTGTAACACCTTTCAAACAAAAGTAATAGCGGACGAATCGGTTCAGGCATTTCCGAGAAATACACACACACACATACACACACACGAACATACACACACACACACATACACACACACACACATACACACACACGAACATACACACACACACACACATACACACACATACACATACACACACACATACACACACACACACACACATACACACACATACACACACACACACACACACACACACACACACACACACACACACACACACACACACAGTTACACATGTACAAATATAAATATATTTACGCGGTTTTCGGAATTTACGCGGTTTTCGGAATTTAAGTGGTTTTTAACGCGGTTTTCGGAATTTACGCGGTTTTTTACGCGGTTTTTTTACGCGGTTTTCGGAATTTAAGCGGTTTTTTACGCGGTTTTCGGAATTTACGCAGTTTTTACCTTTGTTTATACGCGGTTTTGATTTACGCGGGACGTATCCTTCGCGTAAAAAGCGACTGCAGTGTAGTTCCGAACAAATTCGTGCAGTATATAGGATGACCGCTTACTTTTCTATAACTTTTCACTTGCAGGACATCAAATTGGACTAGATTCAACGTTTAAAAATAAAATCGGTTGAAGAAAAGGCGCTGGTTTTACACCCTCACAAAATTGTTTACTTTCAGCACATCAAATTGGACTACGCTACACATTGAAACGATAAAATCGGTTGAAGAAACGGGGTAGTTTTGCACTCTGGCGTACTTCTCAAGCATAGATATCAAATTGGTATAGGTTTAAAAATCGTAAGTAATCTGCCCCCTGTTGGGCCGGGGGAGGGAGGTGTTACTTATTTAAAAAGGAAACCACACTAAATAGACGGTGTGTTTAACTGTCGTCCCTGCCTGTCAAACAAGGTAATCACGATGACAATGTATGGCGAAATTTGACCTTGAGACTCAACATACATTTTCACTGTTAAGTGTATAACTTCTTCTTCTTCAGCAGCATAGAGCCGGGGTGGCTCGTGCTGTTTCAAGCACTCGTCTCCATTCAACTCGGTCTTGGGCCACTCGACGCCAATTTCCTAGTCGTCTCAGAAGTCGCAAATCGCTTTCGACCTGGTCGAGTCATCATGCACGTTGGGCCCCCCTGTTCCTGGTGCCGGTGGGGTTGTTGAAGAGGACTGATTTCGTCGCACTGTCGTCCGGCATCCTTACGACGTGTCCGGTCCACCGTAGCCTGCTAACTTTCGCTAGATGTACGATGGGAGTCTCCCCAAGCAGTGCCTGCAGCTCGTGATTCATACGCCTCCGCCACTCTCCGCTTTCAGTTTTGTACTCCGCCAAATATCGTCCGCAGCACTTTCCGCTCAAACACGGCGATGGCGCGTATGTCCTCCGTAAGCAGCGTCACGGCTTCAAGTCCATAAAGAACTACCGGTCTAATAATAGTTTTGTACATTGTTAGCTTCGTGCGGCGGCGTATGCTTCCTGATCGTAGCGTTCTGCGAAGGGCAAAGTAGGCCCGATTTCCCGCTTGGATGCGCCGCTGGATCTCCTTACTAGTGTTGTTGTCCGCGGTCACCAGCGATCCCAAATACACGAACTCCTCTACCACTTCTAGTTCGTCGCCATCAACGGTTACCGTCCGTGGGAGGCGCGCATTTGTTTCCTTTGAGCCTCTTCCTTTCATGTATTTGATCTTCGACGCATTTATTTTTAGCCCAATTCTCCTAGACTCCGTTTTCAGTCTGGCGTAAATTGCCTCCGCCGTCGCAAAGTTCCTGGCAATGATATCGAAGTCATCTGCAAAGCCTAGAAGTTGGCTACTCTTGGTAAAAATCGTGCCTCTCGTTTCGATGCCCGATCGGCGGATCACCCCCTCAAGAGCGATGTTGAACAGCATGCAGGATAGACCGTCAACTTCTCTCAAGCCTCGTCGCGTCTCGAAGGGACTCGAGAGTGTCCCAGAGATGCGTACGAAACACATCACTCGATCCAATGTAGCTCTGATCAGTCGCGTCAGTTTGTCCGGAAAACCGTATTCGTGCATTATCTGCCATAGCTTGTCTCGATCGACTGTATCGTATGCTACTTTGAAATCAATAAAGATGTGATGCGTGGGTACGTTGTATTCCCGACATTTCTGCAAGATCTGTGGGATAGTAAAAATTTGGTCCGTAGTTGCGCGAGCCCCCATGAAACCCGCCTGATAATTCCCTACGAAACCTTGTGCTATCGGTGACAGCCGGCGTAACAGAATCTGGGAGAGTACCTTGTAGGCGGCGTTTACCAGCGTAATATCACGATAGTTGCAGCAGTCTAGCCGATCACCCTTTTTGTAGATGGGACAAACCACTCCTTCCATCCATTCCGCCGGTAGTTTTTCCTCCTCCCAAATTCTCGATATAACCCAGTGTAGAGCCTTTGCTAGCATTTCTCCGCCATGTTTATAAAGCTCTGCCGGTAGGCGGTCCTTCCCAGCGGCTTTATTGGTCTTCAGCAGCCTGATTTCTCGTTTGACTTCTTGGAGATCAGGTGCTAGGACATCATTACCTTTCATGGGCGCTCCTAGGTTAATTTCCGTTCCGCCTCCTTCGAAGAACTGCTTCCACCTGTCGACCACCTCGCGCTCGTTTGTAATTAGATTCCCTCCCTCGTCCCTACACATGTCAGGTTTCGGTGTGTAGCCCTTCCGAGTTTGGTTCACCTTCTCATAAAACTTGCGCGTGTCATTAGCTCGGAATAGTTGCTCTAATTCTTCACGATCTCTGTCCTCCTTTTGGCGCTTTTTTCTCCTCAGGATCGTGGTCAACTGGTTCCTAGTTCGTCGGTATTTGACCAGGTTCTCTCTAGTGGCAATACTTAGATACTTTTTCCAAGTATTTTTTTCTCCGCCACCGCTTGTTGGCATTCCCCATCAAACCAACCATTTTGTGTACTCCGAGGCTCAATACCTAGTGCCGCGGTAGCGGCCTTTCCGATGGCCGAGCGTATTCTACCCCAACCGTCTTCGAGGTTTGAACAACCTAACTCCTCGGAAGAAGGCAGTGCCTCATTCAGTACTCGCGCGTAGTTTTCGGTAGCTTGTGGGTTATCTAGCTGCCTGATGTTCAGCCGAGGAGGGCGGCTTTGACGTGTCCGGTATACGGCGGACAGCTTTGAGCGCACATGTACTGCTACTAGGTAATGGTCAGAATCGATATCCGCACCCCGACGGGAGCGTACGTTCGTGATGTTAGAAAAGAACCGGCCCTCTATGAGAACGTGGTCAATTTGGTTCATTGTACGTTGGTCAGGTGATCTCCAGGTGGCTTTGTGGATATCCTTGCGCGGGAAAAAGGTGCTTCGGATCATCAGGCCTCGGGAAGCTGCGAAGTTTATACATCGTTGGCCGTTATCGTTTGTGTCGGTGTGCAGGCTATGGGGTCCTACCACCGGTCTATACATTTCTTCCCTACCGACCTGGGCGTTCATATCCCCGATGACGATCTTGATGTCCCGTGACGAGCAGCTGTCGTACGTTGCCTCCAGCCTCGCGTAGAACGCTTCTTTCTCATCGTCGGGTCTACCTTCGTGCGGTCAGTGCACGTTAATGATGCTATAATTGAAGAAACGACCCTTTATCCTCAATACACACATTCTCTCGTTGATCGCCTTCCAATCTATCACGCGATCCTGCATTCCGCCCAGCACTACAAAGCCCGTTCCCAGTTCGTTGGTAGCGCCACCGCTCTGGTAAAACTTTCCGCCACGGATCTTCCATACCTTCTCTCCTTTGCGACAGATTTCCTGCAGAGCTACGATGCCGAGTTTGCGGGGTTCCAGCTGTTCAATCAGCACCCGCTCGCAACCTGCGAAATTTAGCGATCTGCAGTTCCAAGTCCCGAGTCTCCATTCGTCGTCCTTATTCCGTCACCTAGGTCGATGCCGAATATTCCGCTCCGAATATGCTTGAATGTTGTTAGTTTAAGTTTAATTTAGGTGTGTAGCCGTACTGGAGCAACACTACCGAGTCTCGCGATGTGGCTGCCATCTTATAGTGCCGAGACTCACTATTAGTGATCGACATCGGACCGGGTAAAGTCCGGAAAGTCCGGTCCGATGTCCGGTCCGAAGTCCGATCGGAACGAGATTTTAGAGTCCGATTTTTTATCGGACCGGAACCGGAACGAAGCGTTCCGGAACCGGACCGGACCAGGAATTCCGTTGAAAGTCCGGAAAAGTCCGGTGCACTTTTGACAGTAAAACTGACCGCAGTGGAAACTATCGCACTGTCGAACCAGGGAAATGCGTGTTCCTAAGAATCTCCAACGTTTCCCTAGTAGTAACAGTGAGACTACCATCTTTTTTTTACAATTGCCCTAGGCCATTATTATGGTCTTTGGCTAACGCTTTTTGGAGTCGCGCCGCCACAGGCAGAGTCTGGATGCTTTCGCAAAACTTGACTCTGGACTTTCTTTTGGCTTTGCGAAGCTCTGCGTTGTATTTTATGAGAGATGCCCTGTAGGCCTCCCAATTAGACGTGATCTTAGCCCTGTTGAATAAACGCCTAGCCTCCCGAAGAAGGTTGCTGAGCGATTCATTCCCCCAGGGCACGTCATGGTAGACTATGATTAACGGACAGTTTGCAGTATAAGCATCAATAATCCTACTTTGTAGGTCATTGGCTGCAGTGTCCAGCTCAGCTGGTGTGCGTATATTAATATGACAGGAATTCCGAGGGTTTCCCAGATATTCTCTGAATGAACTCCAGTTGGTTTTCTTCGGATTTCCGTATTGTTCTCTCCTGAGAGATTTCGCCTCAATATCAAAAACGATGTGCCTGTGGTCTGATAAACTTGGTTCGTCAGATACATGCCAGTTTTTGACCTTCTCAGCTATAGAAGTGCTTCACAGAGTGAGGTCTAGGACCTCATCTCTGATAGCATTAACAAAAGTTTCGAACATTTTACTTTGAAGAAAGTTTCAGCATGGCTCAGGTGTTCGCAGTTTGAATCAGAACGGTACCTAGTTAGCAGCTAGGTTTTACTTTGCTTTACTTTACTTCGGCGACAATCCGTTTATCGAATCCATGCCGGATCTTGGCCTGTCTCTCTCCAGTCGCCCCTAACACCCGCTGCTCTAGCATCCTCGTCAATGACGCTCATCCAACGGGTATGGGGTCTGCCTCGAAACCGTCGGCCTCTAACGGGTTCTCTGCTAAATATTGCTTTCGCTGGTTTCTCATCCGGCATCCTTGCTACGAGGCCCACTCATTGAAGCCTTCCGTGTTTTAATCGCTTCACAATATCCGCATCTTTGTATACATGGTATATTTCGTGATTCATGCGTTTGTGCAACACTTCCTCGTCTAATACGCCGCCAAGAATTGATCGCAGGATCTTACGCTCAAAAACGCCAAGAGCTCGTCGATCGCTCTCTTTCAACGTCCACGCTTTGTTGCTGTACAGTACCACCGGGAGAATTTGCGTCTTATAAAGCGCTAGTTTTGTACGGAGTTGTAGGTTACTGGACCTCAGCTGGCTACGTAATCCGTAGAAAACTCTGTTGGCAGCCGCTATCCGCCTTTTTACTTCACGGCTCAATCGGCTCGTTGTCACATGTCACTAACGTACCAAGGTAAACAAATTCGTTGACCACTTCAAAAGTATCTCCAGCTATCACCACCGCAGTTCCTACACCCGAAGGACTACCACGCTCTCTACCAGCCACCATATACTTTGTTTGGGTAGAAGTTATGATAAACCCTATCCTCGCAGCTTCTTCCTTAAGATGCGTGTACGCTTCTTTCACAGCACTACTGTTAACACCGTCATACGTTGTTGTCAAAGTTAATAAAGTGATTTCTTTTAACTTCCTCAGTATTGAGGAATGGCAATAATTTCGCTAGCAATAATCCACTTTCTGCTTAAGGCTACCAAACAAGTCCAGTCAATCGATTTAATTTTGGAAAATTAGCAAATATATGTGGGTCTTGAAATCGAACGCTTCACAGCATCGGCTCGTACCTTTCGATCCCTTAAAATTTAATTTCAAAGAATTCATATTAAAAGTTATGTAAGTATGGCACTTCATCTTCTCGGTAATGCCATAGGTAACCGATTTTCACGCTTATGGTCCAATTTGAAATATAACTACAATAGTTTCAACGGATTTTTCAAAATTATCGTGTAGGTTTGGGCGGAGAGTATCAGATTTTCATGAAATTTTGCTAACGAGCGTAGATAATGTACTTTTTAATGAAAACAATATATTATCCTATTTCCCAGAAAACTCCACTATAAATTTTCCGAACGAATTTTTTCGAACATCGCTTAGGCCATTGCAAATTATTTTTAAAGTTTTTGTCCCCCCGCCCTTCAAAATTTGCTCTAAAAATCGGGGGCAAAAAAAAATAGTTAAACCTGAGTAAAATTTTTTTTGTATAAAATCTGTTATTTGTGGGCTTCACAGCCTTAAGAAATCGAAAAAAGAGTTTACGGAGTGTTGACGCTTCTAGCACGACACAGAAGTGGAAGTAAGGGTAAACGGGGTAACAACGCCCGCCGGGGTAAAGCCGCCCACCATGGTTTTACAGGGCCTTGCTCAAATTGGTGGTAAATGTTGATGACAGTCATATTACTGAATGCGTACGCAATATTTTACAATACCTTGTACAGCAATATCGTATAAACTATCGGAGAAATAAATAAAAACAGATTTTTCGTTATAATCGTTTCGTTTTTTATAACTTTGTTCCCACAGAACTTAGAGTTTATTTTATTCAAAACATTAAAACTTTTAGTAAATCCAACCCATATCGCATCTTTGATCCTGTCTTCATCCGTCAGTACCTAAATTAGGTAATGGTTAATGCAGTTTTGTTGAAATAAATAGTGAAATGTGCAAAGCGGTCATTTGGGGGTAAAACCACCCACAACGAACGGTGCAAGACCGTCGTTCATAATGCTAGTGCGATAAGGATATTTTTAAAATAATTGCATAGTTTGGACCAAAGAATCTCAGATTTACATAAAACAATGTAAATGTGCTTAACTTGTAGCTGGTAGACTGTTTGAAAAAATCTAATTCGCCAATTTTCCCTGCGGGCGCTATCGACATTTCTTTGTTTTCTCGGATATAGCTTTTTTCAATAATTCCTCCCTCTTGGAACAAATATCATGGAATAAACATTTTTTAATGAAAATATAGCAAATTTTCGTAGCAATGCAAAAATAATATGTATCTGGTTTATCAATCAGAACAATTTGAAATGTCAAAAAATGACTTACCGGATCAATTGCAGGAACTTTAATACCCATATTGTTATATTTTATCTTAGATCCTCTCTAGTTCTTAAAGATTGACTCCAGGATACCTAACTCGATACATCTTATTGTCTAAGGAAACTACACGGTATCAATTTCAAGACTGTTGGTACCAATATTACTGATATTCTTCCAATACGAGTGGTTGCCGGACACTCTTTCGAAATTGCGAATCTCGGGGAACCATGTATTGTTTGATGTCAAACTGATTTAATTTGTTTAAATTAGATAAATTCACGAATCCAATGCCACCAGTTTCGTTCAAATCGGTTGAATATTGGTAAAGTTATACGCTATGGCGGTTTTACCCCGTTAGTGGGCGTGTTTCACCCCGCATGGAAAAAATACTCTTTTTTTTAGACGTGTTTTCAAATCGCAATAAAAAATAGAAAATCATTACAGATATTTATGTTTTTATTTTTTACATGTAGGTAACAGATCAATTGTTCATTTAAAGCAGATAAATTAGAAATTGAGCTACAACTTTTTTTTACACAGGTGGTTTTGCTTAAGTGGGCGGTCTTGCCTCGCTTACCCTTACAAATAATGTAATTTTCGAAAATGGGCAAAAAAAAATTCTTTCGATTTTCAATCTATTTTGGAAGGTTTTTGCATGGAAAATAATAACGTATAAATAATTAAAAGCAAAAATAGATTCGGGATTCACGATTAAATTTCAAGTCAAAATTCTAAATTTTTGACTAAAAATCTTAATTTATTTTGCGTGATTATAAAAATCTCTTTGTTTTTTTCGCCTCCCCTCCCCCTTCAGTCGCCCAGTATCCGAAGGACAAAAACTTTAAAAAATATTTGTAATGAGCTTATATCGAAATTTTAAAGCTTTTAAACCAAGCATTATAGAACAATTTTTTTTATGAAATGCAATAAAATTTTCTCCAGGAAAAATATCTAATCCAGGAAAAATATTAGTTGGAACAAGTTTTCCACATAATTTTCATTATCTGTTACTGTCAAAAACTTTGCTACAGCGATTTTGTTTTTCTACAGGAGTTTTCCACCACCAAGAAAAATTTTGAGAAAACCTTTCTCTAACTGGTATTTTTGCTATGCGGCTGAGAATTTTTTTGCAACTTCATAAAACAAATTGTTCAAGAGTTATCAACTTTTGAAACAAGTGATGTCCGAGAAAACTGGAAAATTTGATCTGAATGTTTCTAATAAAAAAAATTTGCGAATTTGAATTAATTTTCATTAAAAAGTTCATAAACTATGCTCGCATGCAAAATTTCATGAAATTCTGAGAACCTTTGGCCCACTTTATATGATAATTTTGAAAAATGCTCATAATTGAGGGGGCTAGAAGGAAAGGGGTGTAAGTGACAAAATTGAGATAATGGTAGGAAACGATACTTTGAGCATGGTTTTATGCATGCTAGAAAACTCACGTCAAAATTTTACCGTTTAGTTACTTTTTTAGAAACTTGAAAAAAACCTGCAAAATAAAAGTTGGTTTTCACTTGGAAGGAAAGGGGTGTAAGTGCACTATATGAGCAACTCCAGCTTAACTAACAAAACGGCTGATCTCGAATATTTTTTATTGAAAAAAAAATTTGCCACGCAACCATTCATTTTCCATTAAACATAATTCTTAAACGTAAACTAATTCTAGTAACTAATTCAGTTATAAAAGTCTTTGCCAAGCTTCTACCAACAAAACAAAAAAAAGTTTGTTCCAATACGTTATGTAATTTCTGAGAAAAAGGTATATAAAGTTTGAAAATCGTGGTTTTACAGGAGCGGCGTTTTGTTCGATCGTTTTTCGGCCACTTCCCGTGGTCGGATCATTACAAAATTAGTATCAAAATAAGCGAAAAAGACTGCAGAATCAAAATTTGAAATAAAAAATTTACGATTTTTTCAAAAAATTTAGTCGTTTATGTCCCCTTAAATTTCTAGATCCATGACTTGACTTTCATTGTGCTTGTCATTAAATTCTGGTGTGATTCAAGGTGGCACATGATGGGTTTAGTTAATTTTAAATTGCTTCCATTCTCATATTTGTGTTCGCGGTTTCGTATTCCGTATTCTGCCCATATCTTCGGGGCTCGTTAATCGATTTGAACCAAATTCAGTAACAACGTATTGAAGATTATCACTTTTCATTTGGTAGTGACCGCTTTCAAATCGGTTCAGTAGTTGTCGAGTAAATTGATTGACAAAATTAGGTGCCGGTCCTACCCCCATGGGGTGCCGGTTTCACCCGCACTGCTTGATGAACACCATTTTTTGGCTGTTTCAAAAAATTACTGTATTTTGTAAAATAGCCGATAGTCTCATAACTTACTGAAAACAGAATAAACACGGATTCTATGCAGAAATATTAGCAATATTTGATCTCAGATCTGACAAAATTATCATTTCCCTTAGGGTGCCGGGCTTACCCCCCGTACCCCTACAACACAGTTTAATTTGTGGCAATACGAAGTTTGTCGGGTCAGTTTTATATAAAGCGGATAAAATTATCTTCTTTTTGACCCATCGGTGTAGAATCGGTATTGCATTTTTTGAATTTTTAGAGGCGGTGAAAGACAATTTTTTTATTAAAAACTTACTTTTATGTCTGAATGTGCACCATTTTGGAATGCGCTTAAATTTTCGAAAAAAGGGTAGGTCAAACAGAAAATAGCTTAGTTTAGGAATTTTTCATGACGGGTAAGCTACCAAGCACCAGTTAATGGTGCCGCAATTTTTTATATAATCCGTTTAAAGGAGCCGGATAGCGTTTAGAAGTTCCAGATTACAGGTTCCACACATTCAAAGCTTTGCCTTTGACATTTACCTACTTTTTTGAAATTGGTAAATTTTGCATCCGGACAATTTCGGACTTCCGGACCGGAATCGGACCGGAACCGGAACAGAGCTAAATCGGACCGGAACGAAATCGGACCTAAAAAGTTCGTTCCGATTTTTTACCGGACCGGACCGGACCGGACCCCGGACTTCAAATTTCGTTCCGATGTCGAACACTACTCACTATACCTCCTTCCCGGTTAGTATACGACCTTAGTTTAGGAGGTCGGGATGGGAGTTGCTGGATAAGAGGCTAACGACCACTATGGGGTCTATATTCCGCATTATCCAGCCGTTTACCAACCAAGCGTTAAGCGTATAAAAGACTGTTATAAATATCTTACTATAAAATTGCTGGACATTTTATCTGTCCAACGAAGTATTAACAGCTATGCTTCGTTCAGTAGTGTAGTAGCTATTAGCATTTGAAATCTTTCATTTAAATGTTACACTTCTATTTTCACTTTCACAAAGTTATACCACCAAGTTAGCTATAAAAAGTATAGTAAACAAAACCGTAGTCCTACGTCAAAAAGTCCTTTATCTTTATTTTCTTTGCATTTTTACATATCAAATAACGTTGGTAGAAGAGAAAACCACCGTTTTTTCTGCTTATTTACTACGACTGCGAAGCCGAAAAAGTTCCATTAAGTGAATTACCAGTCGGTAAAAGATTGTAGTTATTACATATCGACCAATCTGGCATTTTACTCCTAATATTATTCGAAACCTCGAAGTAATTTCAAAGCTCGAATAAGTTTTCATGAGCTCAGTGGTATTACTATCAGGAATTACTGAGCGCATTCCTCAAATTCCTGGAATGGGTATCGTAGGTGCTGAATCTGGCGGAGAGTGCCCAATCATACAACTGTTTCGGAGTTTGAATCGTTGTTCCTTGCTAACTTGCTCGTGTCGTCAATCTTTTTAACGTTTCTCCTAGTTCATCACAAGGACCATCCTCATGCGCTGTGGCATAGGAATGTTATTCGGCCGGAATACCAGAATCATTTTGATGGTGGAGCAGGATAACGACATTATACTTATTTTTATACCAGGGCCCGGCACCGTCGGAGAAATAAATTATTTTTGTTAAATGATCAACGCGATCTTTCAAGAATCTAATATACCTACTGTTTCTGAAAAGCATAAAAAAGTAGTTGGGTTATGCTCGAGGGTATCGGAAATAGTGACGGAGCTCAGTGGTACAACTTTTCCTTGGTTTAAATAGTAAGCCGCACATCGGGTGAATGGTCGCTTGCAGTTATTGTTGTAATGTTCCGCCTGTACGTTGTCCTGGAACACGTATGAAAAATTTTCGGAAAAGTCCGCAACTACCAGCACTTCTTCTTGGCGTGCATTACCCCCAGTATAACGTCAGAATTCGGCCTGTTTTTCGACAATAAATTCGTGATTTCAGTCAGAAGCATTGCTAATGAAAGGCGTCGAAAAACGATTCACTAATTTTTGTGAAATATGAATAAATAAGAGAGTTGACGAATTTCAGTATTACAAACAAAAATAATTTGACCTATGATGGAAACATTGCCTGATTCTCGCAGGGGGATGATATGGCGTCCTGGTATTTTTACCATGTTACAGGGTAGTTGCCGGTGGCGTGTAGCTAAAACAAAGAAAATGATTGAAGTTGCCTGACAGGTTCTCGCGTAAGCGAAGTGCGAATCAGTCGATACAAGATTAGTGAGAAAGCCATAATATCACAACTCCTACTAAGCTTTTGGTTGGAAAACAACTCGGACCTACTTCTTGCTTGTTTTGTACCAACTTCTAGCTAAATGTAACCCAAACATTAAATCTGAATAGGGTAAGGAAACTATTTTAAGCTGATTATTTTATCTTATTATAAGCGATAGGTTGGCTGAGTGGGAGGTATCAGCATACCAATCTTCTTATTAGCTTTAGTTCTTCGAACTGTTACCACTGAAAGTCAGTATTTTTATGCTAAACTTCTGATATTTTACAATAAATATTGAGGTACTAGAACTAATTTTGATCTGCCCGAATTCATTTTAATCCCCAAGGTACTTTCTTAAGCAGTCCTGAATTTAGCTGACTTGTCCCAAACTATCACTGTTATAGGCTTGAGATCATGGCGTCAAATGACGCAAGCGCGCACATTTCTGATATAATATGGTAGGTTACAATTGAGTGCTTGACTTTTAGAAATACTGTAATCAGTGCTCAAAGTAGCGAGATAGAGATCATTTTCAGCAGTAACGAGGTTGCGATTCGTTTTAGTAGCTGAAAAAAATGCAAGTTTTTTGAAACAAAAATTTAAAATCATCATATTCCTTGTCGAAAACGCAGTAAGTTATATTTGTATGAATTACATCTATGGTTAAGTAGCGGGAACCCGATTAAAACATCGCCCAGTAAAAAATAGCCCAACGAGCGAAAGTTGACTGTACCTTCCCAGTTTGAGATTTGGGCTTCCTTCCACTGATAATCTTTGAAACCAGCGGGGTGCTATCCTTATCTTAAGAAACGGTGTTTGACAGTCGACTTAACGAAGGGCGCTATTTGCAGGAAATAGCGCCCGTCTGACAGGTAAATTTGCTGCCAACCTTGTTGAGATGTGCTGAGGATGTTGGCAACAAAAACATGGCACCCATCGCAAGCCCCTGTTTGAAACATGTCAACCTTCGAAAACTTCAAACAGCGTAGAGTTTTGCAAATATTTGAGTCATGTTCAGAATACGCGTTTTCCGCCATGGTCTCCCGTTACAAAAAGTATCGAGCTAGTAATCAATGGTGCTTAATAAAATGAACATTTCGATTTTGAAAATTCTACTTACTAGCAGCTCAAAACACCTATTTGGAACAATATTTTCTAGACTATTGGTAAAATAGGACAAATTTGCTACGAAGAAATGGCTGCTGGTATTTAATATCTCCTAACGCTGGAATGTGTCGAATACGAGAGCGAGACAATGTTTGCCGAAATTTCAAGCTCAATTTGGTTCGTTTAAATCGAAACAGCAATCACCACCAGTGAATACTCTCCTGTTTATGTTTACATGTTTGTTTGTCGCTAATCCGTCGGAAATTCCTTGCCTACCAAACCAAGCTTCGAGAGATCGCGCTGTTTTTCACCCGGTTCCCTGATCTTTCCCATTCGCCGTCGGCACAACAACCATTTAAACGAACTTTTTGATTGATGGTACAGCGTAAAATCTGTCATTTCTACTTGTGGTGGCACTCGGGGACCAATCGAGGCAGCGACTGACGAATATAAATAAAAAAAAAACTTTACTGTGACACGAGCACCGTCAGGATCGTTAAAATGAAAAGATGAGTACGTAAGCTCGGTACTATTTCGTCTCGATTGGGTTTTGGCTGAATTCCGATCGGGGCCCAAAACGTAACGAAAGAAAACCAGCGTTCTTTTGGGATACGATGGGTTTAGTTTTTAGTACGGCTCATTAAAAGAAGACGGATAAAGATATGACCGGTGGAGGGAGAATAGTTTTTTACGAGCTTTTATGCGGCATTGTACATATCTCTCGTTATGGATTATGGGGACAGAACATCGGGCTCAATCGTAGAAACATTTATGTGCGACACAGCAGATTTATGACAATGGAGTGCTAGACGAGACGAGACGAGACGAGACGGACAACGGTGGCGACGACGGACGACCCGGCAGAACAGGGAAATCGAAAGACGAAAGGAAGCAGACAATAATTCTTTCTCTTCTCTTTTGCGGGCATGATTGGGTATATCGATGGTGGACGGTTCCGGCGAGGGAGAAAGTAATGGCAGCTAACTGTTATGGTGATGATGGTAATTAAACATATCGGATTCTGTTTATTGATGGCTGGGAGAATGGTACAATATTCATAATTGATTTTCTCTGCTGACACAGATTGGAGAAAGCACGTGTGTGTGATCTATGATGGAACGATTGCTGTGTGTTGTTTTCTCGTACGGGACGTCTCGGTCGATGGTTAGTTTGATAATCAAACTTTATTTGTTGGTAGATGAAATAATACATATTTTTAAGGAATAAATTCCAAACTATACTCGCCTGATAAACGATTACTATTCTAGTTTACTAATTGAAGACCAAAATTTGCAATAACCTTCCGCATAATGCGTAAGAGGATTTTACGTTTTTTTGGAACACACTAAAATGTCAAAAAAAACTTTCTTATCCAAAATTGAATAAAATAAGTTACCTTCGATCGGCGACAGTCAACGTAAGTGGTTTCTCCCGCGTAAGAATAAAAGAATTAAACTCAAGTAGAATGTATGTGACGACACCATGTTTATGTTTATCACGTCAGAAGTTACCAGCGATTAGTTTGCTATAATATTTTAGCTGCTGCATTCGAGCAGTTTAGCTGAGCGCACTGTGTAAAGCAAGTGCGAAAGGGAACTGTAGAAAACATTTACGTTTTCGTTAGTATGGCGTCAGCACCGGAGTGAGAGGTTTTCCCAAAATAGTCTTCACTCTCTCACGCTCTGTAGTGCACTGCTGTAGTGCGGTGCCGTGTGTACGGACGAGTTCAGAGTGCAAAGCCCTGCGAGTTATCGCTGTATCTGTTGTTGAGTAGTTTCTTATATCCTCTCTCGTTTTATCTTTAGTTGGTCAAATGCGAGAGGCGAAGTATGAAAAGCTAAATGTTTCATGGGGTGCGTGAAGAATTGAAGAATGGACAGCATAAAGTGACTGGTTCGCCGGAATGGAATTATCCGTACAACTCAACATGTTTCGATAGGCAAGAGTGAGGAAGCATGTGTGCGTGTGTGTTTGGCGTGCAAGGGACGAAACGGTGAGAGGACGGCGTGCAAGAGATAGAGAGCGCGCTGGGAGTAGGCAGCGGCTATGAAGAGGGTTTTCGATACATACTTGGTAGCTGATCGCACCAGGGACAGTTCAGTTCTATTCGAACGGTCTTCGGGGACGGTACTGCAAATTTAAAACGTGCTGAATTTTTTGAAAGTGCGACGGCACAGCATAGCTGGAAGTATACATACACACATACTATTCTCGAGCCTTCGCGTCGTGTAACGTGTATGTTGGAACATAAGAAGTGAAAGAAATTATGAGTTGAAGTTGAATTATAATAAGGAGGAGGAGTACTGTTCCAAGCGTGACGGCGAAGACGTCGACAAACGGCGACAACCGGGTGCGTGTGTTCGGTGTGTGATGAGAAGAAGTCGTGCCCAAGCGAAACGCAGGAGAGTGTCGAGAAAATATGATAAAGTGAAGCTGTTCCAAACCAAAAATATTGAATTGAAAAGGTTTTAGCTTGTATCAGATAGCATGAAATAAGTGTATGTAAGATATATCTATAAAAAAAAAGGCGTCAGTGATATTGGCAAAAAGTTCCTAACAAAAAGTCTCAAACGAAAACCAACAATAGTCATCATGTCCTCCAAGAGCAGTTACTGCCCGTGGGCACTCGAAACTGTGTCCTGCCTTTTGCTAGTACTGCTGCTGAGTACTTCTGCGGCTAGTGAAGTCCATCGGTTGCGGCAACTAAATACGTCGGAGAGCAGTCTAAATACGGCCGAAATATCAAGTGCTAGTAAAGTATCGTCAGTCTCAGATGATTCCAGTCCGCCCCATCGGTTCCACGCAATTTTCCGAGGCGGGTCCCAGTCAGCGGTGGCGGAATCAGCTTCCGATGCTGTCAGGAAAATGCTAAGATCGGCACCGGTGACGGCCAACGCTACGGCTAGCACTAATAATGGGAAAGCTCGTGCGACGACGAAACTCTGCCGCGAAGGTTGCCTTGAAAAGGTAATTATAATCTCATTAAACAATATTTGTTCGAAATGGTTCAACGGTGGAGAACCCTGGCCTCATCTATCAGAAGGCTGGTGGTTGTTTTTTTTTCTGTGGATTTCTGGTTCCCTGGTGAGCACGTGCACTATGACAAAAACCTAAGATATCCGGTAAAGCTGGCAGTTAAGACCAGCCGTGCCATTGGATTCGAAGTACCACTTGGAGATTTGACCTTTCTCGTCCAGTGAGGGTATAGTATCCAATATAGCAGAACTTGGACATGTTCCAAATGGAATTGTTCCAAAAGAATAGTAACTGAACTATACGGTTGGCAGGGGCATGGCGTGGAAGAGTAAGCAAGAAAAAATGAGGGCAGATGAAACGATTTGGGCGATGAAAAATGGGAAATATGAAACATGGGCCGTCAGGTAGATAGAACCTGATCCGGCAAAGAATGCATCTTCACGGTTTAGCTAGAGCCAAGGGTTCGGAGGGCTGGTTGCGCGAGCGGTAGTGGAAACACGGTGAAGTGAAACGCAATCTGCTTGACAGATGATTTATTCCAAAGTGCGTGTTGTGATGGTTTTCGGTTCTCGTTTCTGCTGGAGATCTGCCCAGAAGAACTTGAACCTGATGGAAGAAATTGGAAATTGAAGTGCTACTAGTAAGTAGTGCGGGGGGCGCAGGGGTGTGAAGCCGGGAGATGCGCTTGGTGAAAGAACAGAAGGATGAGATGGAAAACATGATTTTGCTATTTTTTTGTCTTACCGATCTCGGTGTCTGTGATGGTAATCCGTGAAACCCGATTTTCGGAGCCATTGTTGCTGTTGTTGGGAGTCGATGATGACGATGGAAGCGCGCGTAGACAAGAGGCGCAACAGATAAACATATTTTTTGAAGACCGTAAAAAGTGCTGCCGCCGTTTTTGCTCGCTGCTGTCGGTGGTGTTGTTTAGGTCCGGCAGGGAGGAACAATTGTTTACTGAAAAAAAAATTGAAATCAGCTTTGTGTTCCAAGGATACAAGAGTGACTTGGAAGTGGAATGGGCTGTAGATCAAATGATAAAAAGATTGTCTCTGTTTTTTTGTGAATGCTGAAGACAGTTTGTTTTCTGTTTTACCTAGGGTGTTGAGGTAATCCTTGAAGCTGATTGTCTTGTGTGCCAATTCTTATCGTGCTTGCACAAAGGCTTCGCAAACTCGGTGCGTTAGAATGGCATTTTTTCTTTGGCATCAGGGCATGCAATCCGACTTTGCTTTTCCAGATACCGATATGATGAAACAAAGAGAAAAATAACAGACGGGACATTATCATCCACAATATTCGAATCGATTCCTCTTTCAGCGACTCCCTGGATACAACTGAAAAATTGGGCCATACTTTTTCAGCTATTTTACAAAAATTTGGTGAAACTGGAGCTAATTCACACAGCAAAAATGGTTGCTGATTGTGTCCCATAATGCTAAAATATGCCGAAAAGCAAAAGTTTTGAGTTTATCATTGCATTTTGTTGTGTAGTGGTCGTCAAATACGGCAAATTTTTGACTTGTGTTGCATGTGTTGCAAAATAATATTGACATTAGTGAAGGTCTTGATGGAATTAACTAACTGATTGTGATAATCTCTGGACGACATTCTTCCATATTGAAAATCTTTAATTCATCATCAATTAATAAGTAACGGAGTTGGCATTATTGTAAAAAATCAAGTAAAAGGATTATATTTGACACAGAAATCCTCATGTAATGAGACCCATAAGTGCGGTGAACAAAATTTTGACTAAATCCAATTGTTGATGGAAAATGCGCTTTTATTGCATTGAATGGTACTTTACTACTGTTTAAAATCACGTTTCGTTACGCTGTATGACAAATGGCGCTATAGGCACAAATCTTCCACATGTTTGTGAGGAAAGTGCTGTCCGAGCCACAGATGCTGATACCTGATACGTTGTATGACACTTGTTTGGATTGTTTTGAGAAGTTTTTTTGTGCTGCTAGTAACATTAGTTTCTAGCATTTTAGATTACAATGCTTTTCTAGAAGATTTGTTTTACTTATCGATTCTAGAATATGTACATCGTTCATTGATGGTTACGATTACTAACAATTGACTACTAACATTTCTGTTGGATTTTCAATTAGTGTTGATTGCGTGAAGTTACTAGTGATTGTCTGTGCACGTATTCAAGTGCCCCTTGAGAAGAAACATGAAAATATATACTCAGCTGGTGACGTGCAAATATATTTGTATCCAAGCTGTTTAATCGTTGGCGGCAACACCTGATTTCAGTTTTTCATGTTCCAGAGCTACGCGGTAAAATTATCCACTAACAACAGACTAAATGAAATATTATTCTGCATGATAACAATGGTTTTCTAACTATTCCACTAGAGAAACAAATACAACGACAAGCTGCTGTAAGAGTCAGGGATGCCAATCATAATTTTGGTATAATTATGAATAATTAAATTACACAAAATTCAACAGAAGTTGGGAAAAAAGGTTTACCAATAAGGATGGTACATTTTGAAATTGTAAACAGAAAATTTGATTGATTTTCGTGCTTATTTTATATGGCAGAAAATTTTATGCCTTTTAGGATTCAAATAAGATATCGCTCAAATGACCACCACGACTTATTTTGCACTGGTACGTTCAAACGGAAGTCTTTGTGCAGCTTTCCGGCTCCTATGGGCACTACAGTTTAACGATTATTATGTTCAAAGTCTTGAATTAAAGTTGGTTTTTCGGCGTACACTTTAAATTTGACATACCTTCACAAAAAATAATTCAATGATGTCACATTGCACAAACTTGAAAGGAGAAATTGTCAATGCATCGAATTGTCTACTATCCTGTCTGTTTTCCTAACGCACTCCATATTTGAGTCAAAACAGGGAGTTATCTTTATTCACAATGGGAGTCTCTATAGTCTCTGTACTATCTACATACCCATTCAACCAGTAATGCACCTCATCTAAGAAGATGATTTTCCCATGAAGATTGGGGTTGACTTCCATTAATTATAAGATCCAATACGTAAACTCACAGCGCAAACGATGTTTAACAGCCTTTAGGCATAGACTGTGCTGTGGTTTTGTACTAAAGACAATTTTTGTTGATGTGAACTGTTCAACTGCAAAATACACCAGATTTTCATTATGGAAGGATCCAACTCTTGAGTTTGTCATACACTGGAAACATTATCATTAAAGGCAGTCTCATTCTCTTTAGTACGGCCTGTACGTAACCTTGTTAATAAGTGGTTCAATATCTTCTTACTTTACTAGCCGAGAGCCGGGGTGGCTCTTGTCGTATGAAGAATTCCTCTCCACTGTACTCGGTTCTGGGCTACTCGTCGCTAATTCGTTGCGCGTCTCGACACACGCAAGTCGGCTTCAACCTGGTCGAGCCATCTAGCGCGTCGGGTCCCTCTATTCTTGGTGCCAGTGGGATTCTGGAAGAGAAGGGATTTCAATGCACAGTCGTCTGGCATCCTTGCGACGTGGCCGGTCTCCCAACTTTCGCCAGGTTTATGGTGAGAATCTCTCCGAGGAGGTCCTGCACCTCTTGGTTCATACGCCTACGCCACTTTCCGCTATTCGTTTGGCTCCGCCAAAAATAATCCGCAACACCTTTCATTCAAATACGGCAAGTGCACGTATGTCTTCCGTGAGCAATATTACTGTCTCAAGTCCGTAGTCCGGTCTAGTTAGCATTTTGCGCATCGTCAGATTTGTGCGGCATAAGCTCTTTGATCGAAGCGTCTTGCAGAGGGAAAAGTAGGCTCGACTTCCAGTTCGGATGCGTCGTTGAATCTCCTCACTCGTATTATTGTCGCCGGCGACAAGAGATTCTGAATAAACGAACTCATCAACCACTTCCAGTTCATCGCGGTCAATAGCCACTGTCCGTAAGAGGCAAACGTTGCTTTCTTTGAAGCCTTTCGCTACCATATGTTTGGTTTTTGATGCGTTGATTTGTTGTGTGAAATTGCCTTTTCCCTTCAAGATTCTTTACGATGATTAAACCTAGCTCAATTTTATGTCTCTGTTTGAGAAGTGCCCCAGAAAAAATGACAAAACTTCTTCGTCCCGAAATGTCGAACATTTTTTGACGTAGGACTTCGTCTTACGGCAAGGTTTGGGATAGGGTGTCACTCCATAAAATCGAACAATGCGAGCGTCACGAAAAATGAAAGATTTTGAGCGCTAATAGCTTAGGGGTTCCTAGGTTGATTTTAAATATTTTTATGCCAATCGATCGGAAAATTTTCTACACATTCACACCAATAATAATAAAACCTATTGATTTCAAAGTACGTACTATTGAAAAATTGAAAATAATGAAGCATTGTCAAACTGAAAATCCTCGCTTCATGATTGGTTAGAAAATCCTTTACCTATCCTATAACCTAAACCTAAACCTATACCAATTTGATATCTGTGCTTGGGAAGTAACCCAAAACAAGTGACAAAATTTCCTCGTCTCAACAAGATTTCTTAACTCCGCGATTTAAGGGGAAACCGAAAATGGCTCAAAGATGGCTGGATAAATGGCTACCGTTCGATGCATGTATTGTTTTGTGCCTTAAAAATGCATATGTATTGGCAGAGCACGTAAACAGTGCTCCTAGTGCAGTTAGAATTTCCTAAATTTTGCATTCCATTTATCGACCCGGTATAAATCAACAAACGCTCAGCAAAACGTAATTACTGGTGTTCAAAAAACGTATAATCTGGAATTGGTTAATAGATATTTGGTTGCGCACATATTTCGTTGCACTAGCACTTTCCGAAAAAAAAACAGCACCACGGTCTCAAAGTTTCGCCACATCAATGAGCTTTTAAAGAGCTTTCTGCTTTTGCAGCATCGATAAGCTTAGAGAATGTAAACAAACAACAGCTGATCAGCAATCAAAAACTCGCCTTCGATGCAAACGGATTAATTAGCCATCCTATTGAATGCATAGGATCAATAGGATTGCTGCTGCAAATCTTAGATGAATCGGAATGTCTTAAAAAAGAAAATACACCATATATCGGGATGTTCGTGGTCGGTGCGGTTGGCTGCGGATAAACTGTGTTTATGTTTGCAAGCTCTGCCATTTGACATATATTACCAATACTAATGCAACATTCAAATAAACGTTTAGGTTTTTAACGAACACATGAGATGTACAGTACAGTGTGAGTCGCTCTAACACAATAACGTTAGCCACTTTCGGTGTCTCCTTAACCTAGACCATTTCGATGTTCTTGCCTGGGAAGTACGCCAGAAAGAGTGACAAAGCCCTCTCGTGCCAATAAATTTCTCACGAACGCAATTAAACCTAGTCCAATTTGATGTCTGAGTTAGGGAAGTGTGCCAGAGAAAATGACTAAGGTCCATTGACCCAACAGATTGCAGATTCGTTACGGCGAGACGGTTAAACCTAGGCGAATTTGATATCTGTGTTGGAAAAGTGCGCTACAGTTCGGTATTCGGTTACAATATGATTCTGTATGGATACGCATGTCTGCCGTTTTATTGGAAGTGTAGTGAAAAGATGTGCCGTTGATAAAATGGGATTGAATTGGCAAAATCCTCCCAACGTGGGGGATCCATTGGTAATAGAAACAATTTTTAACTTCTGTAAGGTAGCAGGAAAGCAATAGTTTGTGTTTTTGATTGCGTTAAATTGTTTCCAAATGCACATAGAAATAACTCTGGAATCTTTTGAGAATTAAACGAATGCAATGTTAGTACTTTGATAAATGTTATATACAACGCATGTAGCATGTATGTATGTTGCATATAGCATGTATACATGAAGAATCGAATGATTACAAGCATGGATACATGCTACTATCACTGCAAAGAGACTTACGTAGTCCTGCGTCACCTGCATATGCGGTCGTGTCTTGTACACAACCCCTCTGATTTTTTTGTATGACTTTTAAACGCAGACCAATTTGATGTCTGTGGTAAGACAGCGCGTCTCAACAGGTCGAATATTCTTTATGACGATTAAACCTAGACCAATTTGATGTCTCTGCTTGGGAATTACGTCAGAAAAAATGAACAACTCTCCTCGTCACAACAGGTCGAAGATATCTTACGTTCGGTGCCAATTTGATATCTGTGTTGGGGAAGTGCGCGACAGCAGTAGTGTTCGATTGTAACATAATTCTCTATGTAGGCGCATTTCATTGGAACAGTAGTGAATAGAGAAAGTATGGTGTTGAGGCAATGACAGTCGTTGAACTGATAAAATAGCATCACATTGGTAAAATTCTTACAACGTGGGGTAAGGGTTAGTAATAAAAACAATCTTTGATTGAAATCTTCAAATCCAACGCATGCTTTGATCTTTATGAGCAATGATTTAAAAAACATCAACTGAAAGCTGTTTTTCTGTCACTACTGGGATGTAAACAGCGAGTTTGGAATGTAAACAGAATAGTTTAGAACTTTCACCTTCGATGGGTTTACGATAAATCTTTTTTTTTTGCTTTGTTAAATGACAGAAGGAGAAGTTAGTTCGTTTATGTGCTCTAATTATTCAAACATTTCTTTTAGGCTATTGTATCACAGCATTTAGTTGGGTACATTTTTTTGTGGCAATTTTTTCAACTAGTAACGCGAATTTTGTTCGTTAACTAACATGTAGCTCTGTTTCATTTACTGAATATTTTTTATGTAAAGCGCTGAAAGTTTCGCAAATCTATACCGAAATATCAAGACTAGTCACTAAAATGCGTGGTGGCTACAGCTTGATTTAAACTTGACGGACAATATATCAAAACAGAACTTGCACTGAATTTATCCAAATCATAATAATAATTGGAAAATTACGAGTTAGACCATCTTGAACCACGAACCAAGATTTGACGCAGAGCAAACTGTGTGCCATCATTTAAAATATTTAAAGAGTACCTATGGGTGCGTAACTTCGTAACCCTACGCTACATACTGCAAAAGGCTTGTCTTGAAAGTCTTACGAATTGAAATTTACCATGTCACGTCACTTGCTGCGCAGAATTTTGATCTTTCTGTCAAATATTGACACTTCCCAGGTAACCAATAAGCATTTCCAATGCAATTTAAATGCAAGTCAATAAGCATTTAAGTTGCTTTAAATGCTACTCAAATGCCATTTTGGCAAAATATTACTGCTAGCCCTCTTATACTGCTGACAATGCTTATTTGCAGCTAGTTACTGACAAGAAGAATTTAAATAGAATTGTGGATGCCAATTTACAACAGTTTTGCAATCAAAAAGCTGATAAACAGCAACCTGCAGTATAAAACGCCAGGGATGCTAATAAACGATTGATTTACTGCTTATACTAATGCTTATTGGTTACCTGGGTTTTTCTAAACATATTTTTATCGTTTTTTGTCATGTTTCGTCAGGATTGCCTTTTTCGGCGGTTTATTTGTTACTTTTGTCGTCTTTTTGGAGTCTTTTCGTCGCCTTTTCATCGTTTTTCCATGATATTTCCCTCGTATACGACAACATCTTTCGTCAACTTTTTATCCTATTTTCGCCAACTCTTCATTACCTTTTAGTCCTCATTTCATCGCATTTTTGTATGTAGTTCTTTCACCTTCTCTTCGTTGTCTTTTCTAAGTATTTCACTTATGTTTTGATCGCCTTTTTGCTATTTTTTCCATTCTAAAAAAAGCAAAGCCATATACCGATGGTGTCATGTTGAGAACTTGACCCTTCTTTATCGACAGACTTCGCATCCAGCTATTAGAGTACAGGACAATTACGGGGCTAGTGCAACGATCCTAGTGACTCTATAGTGACTCTGCACCTCTCAATCGAGATTCAATTCGTTTTCCATTCTACAGTTTCTAATTATCACGTAAAAAGCGTAAAGCCACAGGCAAATAGACGAGACACTAGTATTAATACTATCGCCCATTCAAAAACCATTCTTCAAAAAAGTATGTTTTGCAACATGGCCGCATCGTGACTCTCGAGTGTTGTTCCGAGTTTTCAGTTCAAAACCGTACAAATGTAAAAACTCTACGGTATAAAACCCTATATATAAGCTACTTCGCATCATGCGTAACAGAGGGTATTACCGTGAACGTACCATATTCTGCGCAGTTAAGACATTTTTATGATTCTTCCGCTATTCTAAGTATCCTAGATTTAAATTAACAACGTGGATAGCAGCAACGTGTAGTCCTACGGTCTATAACATCTGGCAAAAAATATGGGAATTATAAGTCGACCAACAATTGAGTATTTTTTTCGTTTTGTAAACTTATCCACGGTGCCTAATTCTGCGCACTTTCTTGCCCATGTTCCTAATTCTGCGCATATTTGCTTCTAATTCTGGGCACCCGAAAAGTGAAAATAATTACTATTGCCATGCTTTTTATGTCTTTATACGCTGAAAGCACACAAAAAAATCCGGCATTAGCCATTACCATAATTAAATCCATGATCCGGCCTTCTTGTGCTGTCCGGGTGGCAAAGGAATATTGTTATCATTTTGATTGCCTCATTTTAATATTTTATTCTCGATAACGTGAAGGGCGAATTGATTCGGGTTTATTACACTGTAGACTAATACTAAAAATTATGTTTTCATATAGAAACCACTTCCCCACTCTCTGACAGCCCCATGAGGTTGGACATTAACAAAAAAATAGAACACATAGTTTATGAATTGGCGCTCGTAGGTTCGGACCCCGAGACACAGCACAGGATGCCAATCAATGCAAGTTAAAGATTCTACTTGAATTTTCATGCCTCTATACCTCAGCCATTTGGGCGAGGTTGCGTATTCTTTCGCGATTTCTTCGTAGGATACATTACTGCGCAGAATTTCGAACATGAATAAAAAATCTGTGCCTAAATCTGCGCATTATTGCATCGCATTTTTCTAAGGAAAGCAATGCATGCAATCACTCTTTTTGTCTAAAACATGACTAAAACTAATTATTCTTTCTAATTATGCTGGATAATTTGATCATTGCAAAGAATTTCGATCATAAATTTATTAATTTTCTAGAAGGACAATCAACAAAGCTAACTTTGGTGCTAACGACGATGTTTTCTGCCATATAAAATACTTTCAGTTTCACGTTAAATTATTTCGCTCTCGAATATTATGGCCCGTTAGTGAATAATGGCGTAATATTCAACAGACATTTATAAAAAAATAACGCATTGATCATAGTTATGCACAATGTTGAAAAATACTCATATAAAGAAATATGCGCAGAATTAGGAGCTGCGCAGAATTAGGGGCGGTCACGGTAGTATGCAAGCAAAATTTGTTTGACGATGGGTTTTAAAGGATTTTCTTCTATGCGTTATGTCAGTTCGTCGGTGGTAAAGCCTTCAGTGAGCTGCATGTTAAGCTGTAGGGGGTACACCAGATGTCAGACAATTCGTGTGCGTGAGGTTTGGGTTTCCACTTCAAGCCACGGGGCCTCGAACATGCAGCATGCAAATGTCTCTATTTAATGAACACGAAACTGCAAGAAGCTGGACACGAATTGGCTATAACAATTGGTTTTAACATTTATTAAGCTTGGTTAAATCACCAGATTTAGATGAGACTGAATATTTAGGATAGAATGTGCCACCTAGCTTCTTATTCTTCTTTTCATAATGGCCGCTATCCTTACTGAAAATTCTGCATCACATTATTTCCAGAATCATATCAGTTTGCTGAACATCAGCTTCAGAATACTCCGCAGATTATGCGACCAAAATCGTGTTTCGCCTTTCATTTTGAAAATGAAAATTCGATAATAAACATACAACACAATAGGAATCGAGTCGGAAATAACTGTTGAACTTCGCATGCTCATTCATGAGTTTCTGGCAATACTGAAACAGTTACCCTGTTATATTATCCAACAAACGGTTCAATATCAATTTCAGCCAATCAGAAAGCCGATCAATTTTGGATCATCATCGCGATTAGCTCAAGGCTTGTGCAACGAGACGGTTACGTTGTCATCTCCCATATATTTGGGTGATTTTATAAAATTTTTAAACATTTTTGGGGTTTTTATTGCATTATTATACATCATAAACTACGCTTCCAGTTTGCTTTGAGGTTCGATACTACTGTAAAAACCTTGTAACCTGCAACCTGCAATAACAACGAAGTGCGGAACAACACCTGGATAAAATCACAATAGATCAAAATGCTGGTTGTAGTGATAATATCCACACACAAAAAATAAAAACAACCTTGTAAGAAGTGTCGGACGGACGTCGTTCGACACAAGCCAATCTTTTGCTAACATCTATCCGACGTTATGCGACAAATTCTTACAGTGAAGTTAGTCCTCGCTTGTTCGAATTTCGACTGTGAGAGGCTGTAAAGGTCTTAAAAATCATATCACGATGGTTTTTAAAGGATTTTATTCTATGTGTCGTGCCAGTTCGTTAGTGGTTGTGTCTTATATATTCTGGCCACTAATCAGTCCAGCGTTTCCGTAATCTAAATCTTGGAATATATTGCAAGTCGTTAATATGTCACAAGATCTGAAATAATTGCCAATTGCAAGAGGTGTGAAGTTGAATTGATTGGTTGTTATGGCTTGCCCAGTAGTAAAAATCTTTTTAACAAGAAGACTGGCAAAAAAGCCTTGGGTTTAAACGTCTTTATTAGACTTGACCCTTCTTTAGACAGACTTCACAGCCGGTATTAGAGTACAGGACGGTTACGGGGCTAATGCAACAATCCTACTGACTCTATCTAGCAGCACCGCCTAGCCGAGGTTCGAATTCGGAGACTGGCATCTCTGTTATCTTTCCATATGAATGTCGAGCTTCGGTATTGGACGCACTTCTTCTAGTAAAGCTGGTATATTTTTCACCAGTGTTAGTGCGTTCTGCAAACTTCTGCGTTGGTTCGTTCATTTACGTTGGTATGGTAGCATGAATATTAGCACTCACTCACATAGGTGAAGGCTGGGATCATATTGGCCGGCAGAGCGAGCTACCATCAGTGTCCACCGAATATTGGCAAAGCTGTCAGTCTTCTTAATGGAGGAGTGTTCGCTAATAGTGTAATTCATAAAACAGTGAACTTTTTAGACATGGCTTCGACTGAAAATAGGCTAGCCATCCGAAAGTAGCGAGAACCAGTAGAAAACATTTTCCCAATCGATGACCAAAAGAACACAATTTCATATTGCTAACATCCGTGTCAGTGGACGATATCGAGTCTCACGATTTCGGGGGCTCCGTATTAATCGATCAATCGGCCTGCCCATTCGAGCCTAAACCGACCAAAGTCTGTAATTCATTGTGGTGAGCCCTTTTCGGAAGAAGCTATTGGACCCGAAATAGGCGACCTCATGCTCATGTGTGTGTTTGTCACATTCGCCAGTTCACGCGGAAAATCAACCGTACCATTTGTCAGTCGGTCGCTCTTACCTAAACCCGATCTGGTTCGCTTCGGTTCCGAGCGAAACCACAATTGAAAGTATCAGGCTCTGTTGGCGAGAAATGGCAAGTGGGCTGTGGGATTGGCGGTATCCGTACCTCGTTTGTACCGATCGAATCGAACAAATTCGTATGCTGTTACCACTAATTAATTGGAGTAATTGAAAGCGTACATACCTCCTCCTGCTCTGTGGGTTTGCTGCCCGGGATCAACTGTCACAGTCACAGGCAGCAGACGTGGCAGCAGCGGTGGATGTAATCCTCTCCGGTTCACAGGAGAAAGTTTCGTACGACTCGGAAATCTGAAGGAAAGGGTTTGTTACACAGGTGAATAATTGAAATTGACGTTGGTGTTGGAATTGGTTGGATGCTCGGATGGTAGAAGAGGTGCCAAGAAATTTGCTCCGAAAGTCGTGTGAAACATGAGAAATTGGTGACTATCACCGCACACGATTATTCACACTCACAGCAGATGCAAATGGTTTTATGTGGCGGACTGCTGTACCACACCCGATGGCAGATTCGAACCGTATCCGGTTAGTATCGATCGGTTCTCGGAAGCACGTGCTGGGTGGCTGGGTGCAGACATATGCACACATCACACTCCGGCGCACTGTACATACGTATACCAAGTGAGGAGCAATGTTTTCAATATGTTAGCTGCCAGATGGTTATCCGTACGTGACGCGTCCGGATTTGAAGCATTGTCGTAAACTGTTTTCGAAGAAAACGGGAAAAAGTGGTTTCGGATTGTTTCTGCTTTGTCACCTAAAACACTAGTCACGGAAAGCTACCCGACGCAGAACAGCAGATTCCCAGCACGCAGTCAGCTCCATTTCGTTCAATCAAATGTATCATTGCACTAATAAGGATGCAAAACATTGAGATAAATTACCCCAACCAAAGGGCACTGATCCGTACAGATCCAGCCAGATGCCTTCGGCAAGCCGGCAGTCCAGATAGGGGAGTAGCCAGACTGATGATGTTGCAAAAATGAGGATACTGCAGAGCGCAGAGTTACGCTTTTAACCGTGTGAGTCATGCTCCGTCTAAACGGGCTTTAATAAATATGATTTATTCCGACTGTGCATTGACTTGGCTCAGCTGCCATCGTCACTCACGCCGGCCAGACGAGTTTGACAAAATGTACCTACTCTCAAGCGAGTGATTCTGCCATCGAAAGGTGAAACTAATTGAATCTTCTTTGAATTCCCTTGCTCGAGCGAGTAGCCCTGTTTGCTGTTGTCATTTACCGTGAAATTAGTATATTGCTGACTGCTGGAACTACGTTGGCAATCACATTTGTATGCACATAATAAGCATTGCCAAACGATTTTGGTGTCTTTTCGACTGCTGCTCTGCTCTTTGTTGTAGGGCATGAGAAACGAAGGTAAATTAATTTTCCACAGATCAAAAGTGTTTGTCCGGGTGCGCTTTGTGAACGCTGCTGCGAACATCAAAGCAATCCGTCCAGTCAGTGCAACCGGTTCCGATGGCGATGGGAGAATGAACTGATTGTGACAGCAACCGGGTGACTGTCTAGTGGATTGCCAACCGGTGATGCTTGAAAACAGATTATAACTTAAGCTGCTATTGTTGTCATACAAGCGAAAAATGCGGCGACTTTCAAAGGTTTCCGTTCTTCTTTTTCTCTTCACGGCAGCACAGTTTCAGACCCTGCGACAATCTTAGGCCAATTGATTAATTTGGCAAACTTCAACTTCGAAAATTCTGAAAATCAACCAGCCCAAATCGAACCAGCAAATTACACTTTCCAGAAGGGTGTGACCGTACCATCTCGTACATTCACGTCACGTTCGCCATACACACCAACGAGAACGAGAAAAGGACGAATCTCGAATCGGAAAGCTGTCAGCATCCGAAACGAATTAAAACGCAACTTCGATGCTGGATTTGATTGATTCGCAAAGAGGAAACCCGTCACCATTCAGGCTCTTTCGAGCAGCCTAATTCATATTCCGCGAACACAGTCCTTGGCAGTCCAAAAAAAATTACGCCCAAGTCGATGCAGAAAGAATTTGCCGTTCCTTCGATCCTTCAATCCTTCGAACCGAATAGAGGGTTTGTTGGTGGTGTTTGCGCCGGGTTGAAGCGTTCCATCAGCCATCAATCGGCATATAACACCGCACCGCCGCCGTACACCACGTTCACGTAAGGCGAGCACGTGGAGCATTTCTCCATTTCCGCACACGCTTCATGACGGCAGGTAAACGGAACGGATTAACCTGGTGCGCAGTATCCGGGCAATAGCAGAAATACATGGGAAACGTGCCCGGAATTGCTGAGTGCTCTGCCGGTTGCTGTCGTGTTAGTTTTAGTGGAGTCGAGCATTTCTTGTTGGTGCGGAATAAATATAAGCAGATTATTAAAACGATTCTCCACTCTCTAGAAGTTCGATTCCGTTCGATGGCGTACAAATGGGGGCGCGTTTCACTGTCAATCATACGGATATTCTATTTCATCAAAATCGACGGTAAAAATGGGGTGCGGACGTGGTCGGAATCCGTGAGATCGCTCACGGGGTCGGAGGAAGTGAAGGAGCAGCGCCCTTGGGTTCAGTTCATTCGAAGCGAAATATAAAGTCGAAATGCTGATGATTGCTACATATATACATCGGTAGTGCCGGAACGAAATGGGCGCACAGTAATCATCGTGTTGATTTGGCAAACAAGCGCCCGCCGATAACCTATCGCTGCAAATAGTCGTGCGTATCCTTGCTGGCTGCTGACGACGACGATGACGGAAAACTGTTGAGTAGCAGCAAGCAGTAGGTACCTAGTCGTCGTGCTTGGAACGCCCCCTTATTTTTTTCGCTTCAGGGCCGTTTTTCGACACTAATTGCCCAAAAAACAACTTTATTTTTTTCGCGGCTTTTTTCGCTAGCGCCCGACTGTTGTACTACTTATGGAGATAGCTGCCTGTGATAAGGATGTTTACAGTTGGAGCGATTTCAAGTGGGAAAAAGTACTGAAATAATGAGATAATGAATACCAAAATGGCATACGCTATTGGTAGGTACTATAAATTAACATGATTAATTTGCCACATCGAATTGCGAGTGGAAAATGTGCTTTTTTATTCTGCTTGGACTGTCTTGAACTGGCGTAAGTTCACTTGTTTGCAAAATCAATTTGTTTTTTAAAGTTTTGTGTTTTTAACGTTTTAAAGTGTTAACCATTATTTTTTATTGCTTCTTTAAGTCAACGCATCGTCGTCGTCGTTAGCAGCATAAAGCCGAAGTGGATCGTGCTGTTTCGAACAGTCGTCTCCATTGAACTCGATATTGGGCCACTCGTCGCCAATTTTCCAGGCGTTCTAAAAGTCGCAAATCACTGTCGACCTGGTCGAGCTATTTTGCACATTGAGCCCCTCTGTTACAGGTGGCGGTGGGGTTATTAAAGGAAACCGTGTTCGTGTTCGCACTGTCATCCGGCATCCTTACGACATTCCCGGCCTACCGACTTTTGCCAGATATAGCTCTACCACGCCTCTACCACTTTCTGTTTTCGGTTTACACCCCGCTAAATATTGTCCGCAGCACCTTACGCTTGAACACGGCAAAGGCGCGTCTGGTCTTCGTGAGCAACGTCACGGTCATCCAAAGTCAAGTCCAACAAAAACTACCGGTCTAATAAGGGTTTTGTACATCGTCAGCTTTGGCGGTGCTGTATGCTTCTGATTTTCCACTTGAATGCGCCGCTGAATCTTCTCACTAGTGTTGTCGGCCGCGGACATCATCGATATCCAAATCCACGAAATCGTCTACCACTTCTAGTTCGCCGCCGTTAACGGTTATCTTCAGTAGCAAATGCGCGTTTGTCTCTTATGAGTCTCTTCCTTTCATGAATTTGGTCTTCGACGCATTTATTTTTAGCCCAATTGCCCTAAACTCCACTTTCAGTCTAACGTAAATTGATTCCGCAGTCGCAAAATTCTTGGCTATGATGGCAAAGTCACCTACGAGGCCTAGGAGTTGGCTACCTTTGGTGAAAGTCGTGCCTCTCGTTTCGATGCTCGCTCATCGGATCACCCCTTCAAGAGCCTTGTCTCAACCCAAAACATTGCGTTTCGAAGAGACTCGAGAGTGTCTCCGAGATGCGCACGATACATATCACTCGATCCAATGTAGCTCTGGTCAGTCACGTCAGTTCGTCTGGAACACCAAGGGACAGGCTAATTTTTTCTTGAAGTTACCACCAAATACCGAATCGTTCTGAGTGCAGTTTGCAACATTTGCAGATATGCAAGAATTATTTATTCTGTGAACCGTAAACTGAACTATGTAGAGCAGATTACTCCACAGCGTGTCTCAAAAATTCAGTAACACTCGCTGTCACTTAAAATATTTCGGAAAACTGGTAAATATTTCAGTTGTCTGCTACCAGTCTAGCAGATCTTGCAGTATGAATAGAGCTTTAGCGAAATTAGCTGAGAGATAAGTGGTCAACCTGGAACACATATTTCAGGTTTCATTTAAAATATACGCAGATGATATTCTTGCCAGCGCGTTGTGGAAAACCGTGCTCATGCATTATATGCCATAGCTGATCTTGATCGACTGTATCGTATGCTGCTCTGAAGTCAATAACAATGTATTCCACACTTTGTATTGTGGAAACAATACAACTACAACAGTTTTTATTGTGAACATTGAAACTTATGGTAAATTTACTGTAAAAGTACCTTAAATCCAATTTTTTTTCACATTTCTGTTTCTTATTTTATGTTATAGAATTGGCCACGTTTCATCATAAATTTACTGCCTTTTTTAATTATATTTTGCTTTTTCGCCTAAAGAAGTTACCATAAAAGGACGATAAATTTTACTGTAAATGAAAATTTTTGTCCGCGAAAAACTAGATTTTTTATTATTAAGGTAGCCGTCATTTTTATGGTAGAATCTCTGAAAACCATGAAAGTTATGGTGGACAACATAAAGTTTGATGGTTTGGTCATAGAGAACAGACATCCATTCAGGACCAAATTTTTCGGGAATTCTTGGATCAAATTTCAAATTAAAATCACTTAATATGCTAGCGTCACCACCACTATAGTTTCCCAACTAAATGATTCATATGATTTGCACACTGACAACCTTTGGCTCCTCTGGCGCTAGTATATATGTACTATATGCGTTATGCTAGGGCCAGAAGCTAGCTGTTGTGAGTTTAGTGCAGAATTTCATGCGCTTTTACCGACACCGTCACTATAGTTTCCCAACTAATTTGACATAAGTTTTATCCCCTTCCCCTTTATCCAAGTCCTTTATCCAGGGGACCTTTCGCTTGGATGTCTGTTCTCTGTGGTTTGGTTATTTTTTCTGACGATAAATTTTTTTGTTTTTACTGCATTTTGTATCCTACTGTTACAATAACTTTATCTGCGTGTTATGGTTATTTTTTCCGGCTTACTTGCAAAAAAATTCTTCGCCCTTACGAGTGGCCTTCCGGCAGTTAACCGGAACATTCACCATTGCGGACGAAAACGTGCGTGTAAGCATGTTTTTGAGTTCTTTCTTCGTTTTATCGATCAATTTGCGTCAGGTTTGCCAAGAAATTCTCGATGGAATGCAGCTAGGGGACGTTGGGCGGGATTACCGACTTGGGTACCACATCGTTATTCAACTGCTCTATCTCCTCCAACGATCGCTCTTGACCATCTTATTCAGCCGCTGCCGCTGCGCCATTGTCTGCAGCTTCAAGATCAGTGGACGGGACTGCTGCTTTCTGACGTGTATGTCCACGTTTGTCAGATACTTTTTCACTGTTTGGCCGGTTGCACCGACCTCCTGGCCAAGCGCACGCAGCGATGTAGCCACTTTCCCTCGGTTTTTCTTTTCAGCATCCTTTGGAACTTCTTGTCGCTCAGGATCGCCGGTCGTCCGGAACCGGGCTTTCTTTCGATGCTTTGATTGCTGTCCAATAGTGCCAAGATATTATAGATGCCGGAACGGACATATCCGGCGTCCACAGAGTGCCCCACGATGCGACGTTTTAGACACGGCGGGATACCGTTCTTTGAACGCGCACACCTCTGAATGGAGAAGCTTCACTGTTTTCGCCATCATGGTTAGAGTTCGACTGATAGAGCTGTAGATTTTTTTTGCAAATAAGCTAATATAATTACATGGTAATTATATAATTTCAATTATAATTACCTTATATGGGAAATTTATCAAACTCAATTAGCTGTCTTAGTTATTTTTATCACCATCCGAAAAAAGTCCATTTTTTTAATGCATAGATTATAAAACCATACAAATGTAAAAACCGTACAGCGTCAAACCTTGCAAATGCAAGCTACTCTCCAACATTCATAAAAGAGGGTGCTAGTGTGCAAGCAAAATATGTAGGACGATGGTTTTTAAAAGATTTTCTTCTATGTTTCATGTCAGTTCGTCAGTGCTAATAACTTACATATAGTACGGCTGAGCAGATTCTTTTTGCGACGATTTCAAGCTGTCAAAAAAGTAAGCAGCGCGGTCTATTACCAAAGAAACGGGCAATATTACAGTTCTTTGCGCGGTTATTGTCAGCTTCAGGCATATTTTGTATGGTAGTATTGTCAATTGCAAAGAAAATTGTTCCATCCAAAGTGCGATATCGCTCATAAAAGTGCTATTTTGCATTAAATCGTTTCGGTATCTTCGGCGCACTTATTGCTTGGAAGATAACGAAAAAGTGCGCCGAAGATACTGAAACGATTTAATGCAAAATAGCACTTTTATGAGCGATATCGCACTTTGGATGGTACAATTTTCCTTGCAATTGACAATATTGTGCTTTGCAAGAAATCTTTTCATTCTCGGAAAGTTCATAGCAAGCTGTCAAAATAATTCTGTATTGAGCGAAGCTGACGAATTTTCGTTAATTGAATATCGATATTTTTCACATATCGATACGTATACTCAGCTGAGAGCATAATCAGCAAAAATGCTCGCATCACGTGACGATCTGCATTTTACATTTGTTTTATAACACTCCGTTTGACTTGTTTTATAACGTGTTAACATTTACAAAGCATGCCGCAATTAACTATTTCGAAAAAAAAAACTATCGAGATTTCGTCCACGAATATCGGTACCAGTTATATCGATACATTATCGCCCAACGCTGACCTCGCCAAATATTGAAGGATGTGCTTTTGTCCAGAGCTGCCATACAAATAGATTAATTTCTATTGTTTAGATATTTGCAACCCCATTCCGTACTTCTTAAATTTTGTTACTATATATTTACACATATTTTTATACTTATGATATTCAATGAATTTATATAATACATATTTTTGAATGTAAGATGCTAAAAGACATTTTTTTTATGTAGTTTTAGTTGCTAAAGCATCAGTAACAATTGCACATATAAACCAAAAAATATTTGGCCACCTTTCCTTGTTCTCGTTGCGGTGATTGACGATGCGGGTTACCGCCGCAACATGATGAAAATTTATGTAAATAACCGCAATATTGACAGCTGCAATGAATCTCACGTAGGGTGCTGAATACTTATTTTGGATCTTGGTAAATATTCCGGAATACTGATACTATGGTCACAGGCTCGAAAAAAGTAATCGATTTTTTGTGTGTAAAATCTGCGGGTGGCGTCCTCCACAAATAGTTTGCCAAACGCATAAAAAATATGCATGCACCTTTACCAATATTGCTTTGTGCTGGAATTACACAGTAGCGATTGCAGCGACATCAAGTTTTAGTTTGCCACTTACAGCTCGAGGGGCGCTCCATCGTAGGATTACTCGTTGATTACATAAAAACCTTTTACACACTTTTCGTCAATTACTTGGCAGTCTGTACTCCGTGCTACTGTACTGGTGTTTTCAATCCAATTCGAATGTTGATTCACCTTGTTGATCTACTCCATTTTCGTCGCGTGCATTTCCCTAATTTCTTTAGAATTTGTTTTGGATAAAAACATATAACGCGTTGCTTTCCACCTTCTTAATAATCCTTTCAACGTTTGTGATTTTCATTATATCATAAATGCTGTGGATCAATTGTGCTTTGCTGTTCAGAAAACCAGTAATCTTTTAGCACTGACGAACCGACATGACACATGCCAAAAGACTGAATGCAGAAATATCACACATTAAGCTTAAGAGGGAAAACGGTTAACTTGGTCCTACACGTACGATGGTTCTGCCACAGACAAACAAACGAGACATTCGTGTTAATTCCATTCAAAAACCATTCATTTTTCAAAAAAGCATGTTTCGCAACATGGCTACACCGCGGCGCTCGAGTGTTACTTCGAGTTTTCAGTTTAAAACCATATAAATGTAAAAACCGTACAGAATAATACAGTAAAAAACTCTAGACATGCAAACTACTCCGCAGAAGCAGAGAACATTGAAGATTGGTGCAAATAGCGTCAAATGTTTTGTTTTGTTATGTTTTGATAATATTGTATACAGGTTTTGTTTTTCGTTTTATGCAAAATGTGTAAAATTCGTATAGTACGAATAGTCTAACATGAAATAAAGAGCGCTTCTAAATATTTCTCCGGAAGATTTCAAGCTTAAAAGAAATACAAAAATCAAAATTAAACAGAGTTTATTAGGCTTTTGAATACTTAATTCGTTGATTTTTGGCTAATATGTGTAGGCTTTTATACTGTAGGGTTTTTACATTTGTACGGGTTGGAACTGGAAACCTCGAAGCAACACTTGTGTGCTATGGTGTGACCATGTTGCAAAACATGCTTTTAAAAAAATGAGAGGATTTTGAATTGACGATGGAATTAATACGAATGTCTTGTCTGTGAGTCTGTGGCTGCACTTTATAATCGTACACAAAACTTTTCGGAATATTTTAGATGTTTCAGGGCGTACTTATTTACTATTCTTTAATTTTGTGATTCCTTGTCTCGCACCCGATCCTACGCCGACCGGTATATGGTTCTACAGTATTGCCGGTCTTGGGCAACCATTTTCCAACCGTTTCGAACACCAGCTGAACGTGCCTCAGCCTCGACAGGGTAGATACACCGGGTGCACAGTTTTGGTAGCTCTTTTGTAAGACATTCTGGTTACATGTCCAGTCAGTAGATCCGATTCCTTTAACGTCCATATTTCATATCCGTGAAATGGGAGAATTAGTCTTTTGTAGAGCGCTATTCACAGTTGCAATCGTCGTCGTTTACTCTCATATGTCACTAGCGTATTAAGGTGAAATTAGTCGTCATCGATTCTGCCAATTTCAAAAGCAGTTTTTTTTTTGTTTGAAACAAAAATTCTGTTCATGAAAATATATTCGCTGTGTTCATATTGGCAAGAAGAATGCAGTATTTACATTTTTATAAACAGAATCCCGCTTTTGGGCCCAAAAACTGCTTCCGAAATTGGGCTTTCCGACGAAAAGTTAATGACTGCTAGTTTCCCGTTAAGGTATATGAATTCTCCAACTTTTCTTTCATTGTTTCTAATTCACCTTCACTTCAGCACTAACACAATTTGGCTTTCAACATTCACTACGAGTTATCACACGTTTTTTTGATGATGATGATGAGTAGAAATCTCGCTGCTTTCAATTCGCAGGGTGACAAGCTTTTTTTCACAGCTCTGCGGTCAACCCCGATGATATCGCAATCGCAATTAGCCGAAACATCAAGAACCATTCGAGATCTTGGGATGATAATACCGTTTCTTATCATATATGCCCTTCACACTGCACCTTCCTTAGTAATAATGAATGATGAGGTTTTAGCACAGAGAACAGACTACCAGGTAATTGACGAGAAGTGTGTAAAAGGTTGTTTATGTAATCAACGAGTAATCCTACGATTGAGCACCCCTCGAGCCGTAAGTGGCAAACTAAAACTTGATGTCGCTGCCATCGCTACTGTGTAACTCCAGCACAAAGTAATATTGGTAAAGGTACGCATGTTTTTTTATGCGTTTGGCAAACTATTTCTGGAGGGTGCCCGGCAGATTTTACACATAAAAATCGATTACTTTCTTCTAGCCAGTTAATTTGTTCTCTGTGATGTTAGTGTGCATCTCCTGATTTTAATCTAGCCCACGTCATAAAAGAGGCTGAGGTCACATCGGTAGTTGTAACGCTTGATTTGCATGCATCCAACATCGTTCAAACCAACTTAATCCGTTTAGTCGGAAAAAAATGTTAAAACTTTTCCTACCACATTTCGTTTCGTTTTACTGAATCATACGCCACCTTGAAATCCTTGAACAGATATTGAGTCCACCTTATGTAAGAACTGTTTCAGGGTTAACATGTGATCGACCTTTTTTGAGAAAAGCCTCTTAAACACGACCTAATCGCTCCCTGCTCTGGCAGTTGATGAACTTTTAAAACATTCGAAACAGAAATTTTTTTTCAATCATCGTTCAATGAAAAAGGTAAGCTGTTTTGTTTTAGCTTTTTTCGAAGGAATCAATGTGCTCAGTGAACAGAAAATGTTTTGAAATTGTTACAATCTGTGTAACTATGTATGAGTCAAACTTGGTTCCCGCGAATCGCGGTGCATTATCGGAGTTCCCCGAGGGTGCAATAGTGATCCTTCTCTGTTCGCGTTTTGTTTTTCAAATAAACTTCAAAAAATCTAATACATATTATAACTTCAACATGCATTTAACGTTTCCTTTTTCTTTTTCTCCCTTCTAGCGTTCCATCAAGGATATTCTTTGTACCCAGCAGCGAGAATGCGCCATGGTAAGTCATATCTCTTTTTTCTCACCTAGTTAGCAGTAAATTTAGTTTCCTTTTATTTTATTGTTTTGTCATTTTTGTTGCTGTACGATCTGGTCTTAACACCAAAGTTTCTATTTTCCTGTGGGCCTTCCTGGCAAACTCCATCGGCGCTCCGCACTGTATTATACCGTTTGACACACATTAGTACCGTTCGATTGGAATGAACAAGTAGCAAAAAAAATATATCATCCCTTTATGGTACTAAGCTGCCTGCTTCCTTCACTGGCTGGACCACATCGATCGTTTGATGGCGAGAGCGATCCTTTTAATTGAAACTACCATGTCGCCTCCGTCGAGGTCGAACGAGAGCAGGAAACAGACGGACACACGATTGTTTCCGGTGGCCGCTTCGTTTGGCAGTCCCACCCGACCGCGCTGGGACCGGCTTCGGAAGCGCTGTCTACGCTCTGGGAAGGCGATTATTGAAAGTGATAAGTGACCATTTTCCGTTTTACTAAACGTCGCCTGCTTAGGCCTGGAGCCTGGGGGAAAGCGATTGGAATAAGTTCGATGGTTAAAGTAAACATGGCACTCCGACTCCGGAGGTTCAATTGCTCCGACTTGCAAAAGACCACCGCCCAAGACATAACCGTTTCCCGGTCGATTGGAGAAGTATAAAACCGAGACCGGAAATTGGTGTGTTTCTACAATTTTCCTTTGGTACATCCTAAGCGTGGATTCTGCTGAAAAGGGAAGCAATTAAATGTGTTAGTTTAGCTTCCGGGCAGCAACACCGCCGGGCTGCTGCTCGACGGTAGTTAACGAGTGTATAAAGAAATAGCCATTCAGTTTGACTCCTGAAAAGTTGCCCGTGTGGCGTCCCGAGGCCATTTTTCACCGCAAATTATAAGCGTATTTACGTCACTTTGAGCGAGTTTTGGATAATGTAAAGTATTTTTACATAGTCGGAGGGGTATTTTTTGAGACACGGCTTAAACTGTTTTTGGTCATAACAAGAAATCGTCATTAGGTTTTTTATGAAATATTAATGAGAAGACTCACCAATAGATATCAGTACATTTCACAATATTTTTTTCTGTGTTTTTTTTTGGTTTGAATGTGAAAAGGGTTTTGAATGGTTTATTAATAATTTCGAGTTTGCATGTCCACACAATCTCAAAATAAAATGTGGCCAGCAAACTTCCAAAACCCCTACGCACGCAAGTGTCACTAGAGCGCCGTAAATAACCGCCCCGGCCATCGTGTCGCATCGTGATAGCTAATGGAAAGCTCTCGATAGAGTTGAGGAATGTAAAGTGCACCTGTTGGTTGTTGCCCTGCCTGCCGGTCCGCCGTCGGCCGGACCGACCGATTTCGGGATGAGAAATAGGTTATCTGGAAACAGATAGTCGAATGGAACGATCGGTGGTAATTTATAGTCACTGCAGGAGCCAAAACATATCTTTTCGGGGTTCGCTGTTACATCGGGACCGAAACTGGATTTTAATTTTGGTAGCCAATAAACAAATCTTGAACGATGAACGCTGCCGCCAGCGCCGCTTTCAGCCGCTATGGGTAGCACGAAAACGGAGGGTTTAATAATTTATTAGAGGAACGTCTCCAGTTCGATCGTCTAAGCCAGAGGGCCTAGACTAGAGAACTTAATAGCGGATTGTGATTACCTTTTTTTCTGGCTGCTGAAACATATCTGGGAAACAAAAGAGCGGTGGAATGGAGGGTGGTTGCGCTCTGTTTGAAACAAACGATTATTTGGGAGGATTTCGAACCGAGCATTCTACCTTGGCCCTATGTCATAAAAATAAATGAGACTATAGAGCTCGAATAAGAAGCACACAACAGACGGAGCCCGATAAAAATAAACACCGCCAGATAAGGCAAGATTCTTTTGAACATAACTTGTCAGTGCCCTATTTATGACGGGTCATTCCATAGAAAATCGGTCCCTTTTTCGTATCTCATCCGCCTTTTGTTAATTCGCTTATTTCAACCGTTTATCAGAAGTTCTCTAACCAGTCCTTTTTTCTAGAGTGCTGGGACGTGTGCAACCGTAACCACCAGATTCGTAAGGAGAACGAGCTAGCTCAGCGATTGCTACTGAGCCTGAGCCGAATGGTCCGGAACGAGTCTGTCGTGACGGCAGACATTGAGTGGACTACACCGGAGGAACTGCTGGAACGCCAACCGCACTCGGTTGTACCATCGCCGCTAGCAGCAAGCGAGAATGTTGAGCGTTTATCGAGAATTGCACGGGACGGTGCCAACCCTGGGTCGTCCGTATCCAAAATTATTCAAGCACTAAGCCAAGCTGTAACTCCAGAGGTTCAGCCCGTTACCAGCAGCGAGCAAACCTTTCACCAGTGTCTCGTTTCCTGGGAGATCTCCGGGGGAGGCCTCACCGGTAATCTGCTAACCGAAACTGCCAAAGTCGAGCTTTCATTGTGGCCAAACACTAAGTACCACGTACATGTAACGTGCCGAAATAAGGTAAGTTCCCAACAGCCGAAATCACATCACACTCCCCAACTAACCAGTTCTCTATCTCTCTTCTCACGTACCCAGGAAACCGATCAGCTCATTCGATCACCTCCGCTGTTGATCGACACCAGCGAGGCCCAGATCATCAGCCTTCAGGGAACGACCACGAGCACATCAACCACTACCACAACAACGCTGCGACCACTGTCAATCAACTCGGTCATCGAAGAGATAGACGTAGTTCAAGCGACGTCCTTTTCCGACGATGGCGACGATAGCGATGATCAACAGAATCGCCACCGCCCACATCTTTGGCCCCTGTATAGCAGTTCCGTCGGGTTGCCGGAAAATTCCAAGGAAATTCTCATTCTTGGCGTTTTTGTGGGGATACTAGCCTTTGTTTTGATCATTCTAACCGTCGTCATTCTGGTTCGACGGAAGCAGGACCAAATCGAAGACCGGGAGCTGTTGATCGAAAGCGAAGTTCTGCCGAAGATTCTGCACGTTTGATAGGATACCGGCGACGATCGCAGTGGCAAATTTTTTCTGTAAATAGCTGTTTTTTTTCGCGCTTCAGCCCTACTTAAAGATTTAATTTTATCTCTAGATAAAAATGTGAGAGAAAAAAATAACAGTAGCTTCTTCTTCTCATCCCAACCCGTTTCTAATTCTATTTGTAAATTATTGCGTTCTAGTTTTTAATTAGGCTTTTCACTTTGTTAGTTATCGTGCTGTATTGGCAAAATAATGGCATATGAATCAGTATAAAGTAGCAGCCGTGGTATAAAATTAAACGAAAAAGAAAAATACTAGTCCTTTGTGTGTGTGCGTGATTGCGAGAACCGTAGGCGGATGTGATTTGTGAGTGATGCGACAGATGGTTAGATATGAATACTCAGAGAGCATAGGAAAGAAATATAGAGGGATGGTTACAATTAGAAGTGATTGCGTTGAGCTACCGTTGAGAAGCGATCGGAGGAAAAGATAAGAGAAAAACGTTTTATCAAGGTTACTAGCGAAATGTTTGCTCGACTGCAGTCTTTGGATATTAGTGATTGTACAATGTAGAGACAGGTAAAAGGGAGATGGAATAACAGTAAACAACAAATCGAAAACCAATCATTATCGTGTACATTGTGTAAAAAGACTGAAAATAATGTAAAATAAAATACTTCAGAGTAATGAATCTTGAAAAAATCTTAAACATATCTGCCGTGGCGTTTTTATTGTCGTTTTCGTAGAGAAATCTCCATTAAGGAATGTTCACACGGTGATGGGTAAGTAATGTTCTCTTACAAGTGCCAATTTTATCAGCTATCCTAAAAAACCAGACGGTTCGTGTTACAGACACACCGCATGATTGACGTAGGATTACGTTAGGCAGGTTTTTGCTATTAGAAAAAAGCCATTTAGGTCCAGTCGCATTTTGGTGGGGTAAGAAAATTGCTGAAATAACTTAGTTAAACTTAAACTTGGAATATTTTCCTATATAACATTTAAATTTTTTTTTCGTTAACTGTAATTTCCAAACTAAAACACTTATCTGATCTTATGACAAGACCTGCATACAAATTGGCGCTGCTCACTAGTCTCTAGCCTTGCGGGCATCCGTTGCTCGTCTGATTTTATTCTCCCTGGGTCTTGTCACCTCGTTCGCTACATCCGTCTTCGTCTTGTTTTACACAATTTTGATACGAACACTAAATTTTTCAGCATAGGACAACGAATATGTTTTGGACAGGTAAACAGGGGTTAGGTAGCTTGGTGCAAATATTTCAGAGAGTGATAGAGGATCACATTTGACAAAAAAAAAATCTTTCTACGCATATGCATTAACATTTTTAGTTTTCAGTTCTGTTTGTCTTAAATTAGTTCTTGCATAAAAAGTATGGTAGCTAGCTCAATTCAGTTACTTTTGCTCGAAAACTGAGAAAATTTTGTTTTGAAAATTGTCCCTAAACCTTCTACTTTATAAAATAAGTATTCCTCGAGGCGTCATCATTTTCGAAAAACTAAGCATCAAAAATCATAATAATTAAACCGACGACCGTAACCGTATTTTTTGGTCTATTAACATTTTTTCACTAAATTTGAGCATTTTCCCGAAAAGATTTTCTATTTTATTATTTGCACAGGTCGTCGCCATATGTAACGCCGTAGCGTGCGGTTGGCCAAACTGGTCCCCGCCAAAGGTATTAGCTCTTAGGGGCGCCAAATAGGGCAAAAACGTGTTAAATTTCACCCGTTAATTAGATAACCCAAGAGCGTTTCCATACTTTGCTGAAGAAAAATCCCTAGTTTTACCATTCGTGTTTTTATCTCCGAAGAGAGGATTACAATTTCGCTAAACTAAATCAAATTTGAATTTAGCATAAGCATTGGATACCGCCCGCGTGGCTAAACTAAATCACATTTTAATTTAAATTAAAGTTTAATCGACATTTGTGCTTTATTTGAAACTTTGTTGTCAACTTAAGTTTTTGTCAGTTTTGCTGAAAAGTGTAAATTATTTCGAATTTTTAATACACTAGAGTTTCTTTTTACGTTAATAAAATCCGCCTAAATATGTGATCATTATTTACCGTATTTGCCCTATAGGTATTTTTTGTAGAATGGTTTTAACCCTATCCCTATAGGTATTGTTTTTGATTGTGTTTTAGGGAAACTCATCAGTTCTTGATCGTTCATCATACTCCTTTCGTCTCTATTTTTCCGTATTTCCTCATTAATTTTTCGTCTTTTCTGTTCTGTCGTTTTTTATTGCTGTTATTTTTTGTTGTTTTTTTAACATCTGTTAGTCGTTTTTCATTCTGTTTATTTCTTTTTCATCTTATTTACAGTTTTTTTTGCTGCGTTTTTGGTTTGATGGAGTCTTTTTGTTGTCATTTGTAGTCTTCATAACCCTTTTTGCATCCATTTATAGTCTTTTCGTCGCCTGGTTCTGCTGTTTTGGCCTCATTATCCCTTTGGTGGCGTTTCATCGCATTTTCTCGTCTTTATATTATCTTCACGCTACTTTTTCATAATTTTTCTGTCGTCTTTTCGTTGTCTTTTCACCGTTTTGTTATCATCTCGTTGTTCTTTTTTCATCGTATGCGTTGTCTTTTTCTCACCTTTTCATCGTTGCTTTTTGTTATCTTTTCATCACATTTTCCTCGTCATTCGTCGTTTTTTGACGTCTGTTTGTGGCATTTTTTGTGGCATTTTTTGTGGCTTTCTCGACGGCTTCTTACCACTTTTGTTGTCTTTTCTTCGTGTTTATCATCTTTTCATCGTCTTTTGTCGCCATTCTCTCGTTTTTTTTTGTATTTTCATCACTTTTTTGCCATTTTTCGTCATACTGTTTATTGTTAAAGTAAGAAAAATATTGCCTTTTCGTTGTTTTTTCATCGTTTCTCTGTATTAACCCTCTAGTGCCCAAATTTTTGATTTGCTTGAAAAAATTTTAAAATGCTCATTTCGTGGCCAGAATAATGGAAAAAATATTCTTTAATTACTTAGTTCAGGAATAGTTTGATTATTTATAAAAGTTCGTAACCCGCCAATTGGCGGGGTTGGGCACCTGGGCGCAAAAAAGTTGTAAAATCAAATTATTCGATTTAATTCGGGACATCGATTTCAGAACATCTATAACAGTGCTAGTATTTATGGAACTAGTTATAATGAGCTTCAACTGAAATTTTTGACCATATGGCCGATTCCAGGTCCCGGACAAGTTCCTTCGAAGTCTGTTTCGTGCTTGAATCAGAAAAGAAACCCTCCCCGGGCTCGGAACCGGTCATACGGCCTCTGTGAGACATGAGATGATCGCCAATCGCTATTTTGTCGAGTGCTGATGTTTTTTGATATGCGACACGACATAATTTACTGATGCTGAAATGTCCCTTTATGGGAACCGGTTCCGGATTTATAATATCCCCTCGGATTCGGATGGCGCGCACCATGGCTCATAACGGCGGCAAAGTAACTGATATGTCCACAGTCGATGATATGCTTACAAAAATCAAGTTTTAAATATTTGGTAACTTTATCTTAAAAAGCCACGTCACGGTCGCCCAAGGAACTCCGGAATAACTCCGGGACCATATGACATATGGCTATTATCTATAGATATTATGAAAATAGAAAATATTTCCGGAAAAATTCCCAAATTTGGTAAAAAATATTGAAAGATAAAAAGTGCAGTGCTAAAAATGAAGTAGACCCTAGAGGGGTTAATCGAAGCGTCTTGCGGAGGAAAACTAGACTTGACTTTCAGCTTGAATGCATAATTGAATCTCCTTACCCGTAATATTGTCGGCGGTGACCAGTGATCCCAAATATATGAACTCATCAACCACTTCCAGTTCATCGTTGTCTATAGTGCCCGTGGGAAGTGAATCTTTCCAAACAGACACAGAAACAGTTGTATTTTCAAATTTGGCAATGAATTCAGCAGAATCACCACGATCTTGCCTATTGATGTCCTTATGAGTAAGCAGTTTGCTTTTGGGGATTCTATTACTCCGAATAGTTCCCAGTCGTATATTCCTCCCGTTCCTCTCGAGTGGAGATATAAAATCAATGGTAATGCCGTATAATAATAATCGAAAAATAAAAATATGATTTTTAAAATCCGGCAAAATTTTAGAAAGGCGAACAACAATATTAGTAGCTACTCCCAAGTCAGGATTGCCTACACCATAATATGCTTTGAAACTGTAACCTTTGAAAAACCTTTAGAATCTGATAGAACATAAAACTTAAATCCTCATTTATGTGATTTGTTTGATAAATTGGGTTTTTCATTTTTGTAGTACACATTTGTTCTTTACAATCTTTTATCGACTGGTAATTCACTCAATGTGTTCATTAACACAAATTTATTAAGCGGTAAAGATTAAAATTTGCAGTTTTAAAATGGTCTATGATATTGATAGATCCCATTTTGAATAATATTGTTTTGCTTATCAAGATTTTGTCGTTAAGCCGCAAACTTCGCCAGGTTTCATTGAATCTGTTTCTTGGTTATAGGGTTATAGTTTTCAAATACCATAAAATGCAAAAATGTTTTGTGATTTTTTGCTTGTTTTGTCACTAAATTTTAAACATCTTTTTGTGGTAATTTGTCGTTGTTCTTTTCGCAGTGCTATATTAATGTTATTACTTACTTACTTTAGCAGCCGAGAGCCGGGTCGGCTTCAACCTAAGGTGACATTGCGATTCTCGTTTCGAGTGATTTTGGTTCGTTTCGACCACGTTAAACGAATGGGTGAAACGAACCAAAATCACTCGAAACGAGAATCGCAATGTCACCCCTGGTCGAGCCCTCTATCTATATTAATGCTATATATCCGTCGTATTTTGTCGCATTTGGTCGTCTTTTCATTAACTTCATCGTACTCTAGTCATCTTTTCATCGTGAGTAAAGTACAAATAGGACACGGATTCCATTTACTTGGTTATGATGTTGTTCACTTTATGTGATTGACAGTAGTGCAGGATTTTGGAGTTTGTGCATGAGGAACTAGCTTTTGCTCTCGATACCTCGAATACCGGATAAAAAACTATCGATATTAGATAATATTGCTTGGCATAATATCGATATTGGATACTCGGTAATTGGGTATTTTAATTTCCCAAAAAAGTGGATTTTTCACCTTATTTGATAGCCCGTCGTTTTCTGAATCTTACAGTTCTTTTATTATTTCAACTAAGTCAATATTTAATGAAAAAATTAATAAAAATCAAAAATAGAACGATTTGCTGTTTGACAGATATCAACCAAGCTGATTGATTGAAATGATGTCAAAAGTTCTCTCCCTCTCTTCTATCTTTCTGATAGAGCTCTTCATTTTGACCGAGCTTTTGACAGCTCCCATATGAAACCTGTATCGTCCGATGACCATAGTTTATCTATTCGCTGTGTTGTCTGAGGTGAGCTGAGAAGAAAAGTGGTTTACTTTTCAGCTATCGTCTTATCCCAAAACATTTTTTTAAATTAAAAATATGCTATTTTGATTACTTTCATTCGTCAAAGTTGAAAAAGTCTTCATGTGACGATACAGTGACATCATATGTTACCATAATATGTGAAAATTTATATACCGCTAGAATATCCAATTTTTTAACCACTACACGGTCTGGGTGGACTAACTGCTTAGCTTGTCTACAGCTCCCTGCTTGGTACCAACTGGATGATATTTCTATATTAAACCCCACTTGTAAACACCACGAAATACAGTGGGATTTCGAATTTGGCATGGTTCGATTTTGGCATACCTCGATTTTGGCAACAAAAGTATCCGTTTTTGGCAACACAAAATATTTCACTTCTAAAAATATGCTTAAATATCAGTCTGTTTCCGCATACATGCTTTAAATGACGAAAGAATGATGCCCATAGTGTGTTCATGAAAAAAATTTTGCGGTTATAGAATGTTTGGAACAAAAATATTTTTACTGCCGTAGGACTACGTCTTATCGCAGGTTGGCGAAAACTTATTTGCACCGGACGGATAGCTCTTGGCGGACTTTTAAACATAAAATGGTTGCAATTGTTGATTAATGATATTTAGTCAATTTCTAACGCATTCAATACAATTTTTTCATATCAAAAAAGGGTCTCGATTTTGGCACGGTTTCGATTTTGGCAACATAGGCGATACGCATTTGTTGCCAAATTGGAAATCCTACTCTAGTGGTATTTAAAGCTCCTTACATACGACTAGACAGCACTTCGACCACAATGACATGTCTACCTTGCTGTGATGGCTTGTGGAAAGAGTGCGTTAACCATCAGTGAACAAAGCCGGAGAAAGAGAACTTTTCCTTGAGGACATCCTTCAATTGTTGAAATCGTGTATCTCTCAGTGAGACTTTGATTTCCCTGCTCGACCGCATTACTTGAATCCAGGTCATTGCACAGTGCACAGTGGCCCAGAAACGAAAACTAAGTGAAAATTTACTTTTGAGGGTAAGCGATTCATAATAGCTCCCTGCAATGTTCAGCAAATTTCTTAAACTCTAAAAGAAAATTAATGTGAAAGCAACAACTAAGTTCTAGTTTGGGTTATAAATACATAACACATAATAACTTTTTGTAGAAAAGAGATAGAAGGATAATTTGTTCGACAAAGTCGTAGCTAAAGATTATATAAGTAATTTTGTCAAAGACGTTGTAGGCGTATTTTTCATAGTTTCTATCTCACAGGGTGTTTTATATGAAGACCTCTCAAAAATCACTTTTTCGCTAATTACTTCAATTTTAATGGTTTTTATTGGTTAATTGCCTCACAATGTTTTACAAACTTGTTTCTCTTATCAAAAGACATATTTTTGTAGAACGTTGTATGTAGAAAATTCATACGTATAACAACATGTTTGTATTTACAAGCCAAACTGGAACTTAGTCGTTGATTTCACATTAATTACCTTTTAGAGTCAAACAACTTTCCTGAACATTGTTGGGAGCTATTTTGAACCATAAAAAACTTTCCGCTTAATTTTCGCTACTGGACCACTGTGCATTTTGTATCTCTCGTTGGTATTAGTAGGAATAGATCATCTACATATTTCTTTACGGCGCGGCTGGTATGCAAATATTAACATTTTTTAACTACACTTTGTACTATATACACAATTAGAAATCGTTATAAATTCTGATTAACTTAAACATTATGTAGTAAAACAAATTGTACCAAAATCCAAAACCAGACAACACTGTAGGCTAAAGGAATTTAGACAAAGACGATCAACATTTTGTAAGTAACAAACAAATTATAACTCAGACAACAACAGCTAATAAAAGTAGACGTTCGTAGAAGCCCTAATGAAGATTCGAATCCGGATCGAAACGTTAGCGTAAAAAGGAAAATATAACGTCTACTATAATTTAATGACTGAACGGCCAAAATCCCAATCATTTGATACTTATATCTCAGTTGAAAAATACTAGTTAATTTCTGCATAACTTGCATAACTAATCAAACAAATGAAACCTAATTTGGCAAGTGGAGGTTGAATAAACTCGTGTTTTTAGTCTTTGACCTTGAAATGCGGCCAGGCATTAATATTAATATTTCTTGAAACGATGGTTCTACAATTGATGGAGGGACGGTAGGGGAAAGAGTGGAAATGAAGGGGGGAGGGGGGGGGGGGGGTAATTGGTAGCTACGCTTAACAAGTTGTCGTTGTGACTCCTACCTTTTGTCCAATGCTGGAAGGTGCACGGGTCAAACCAAGCTATAATCAGAGATTATAACCGGATTTGAACCCACAACTCCCGCCAAAGCGTGTGGCTCGCTGGTACCCGTGTACCTTTGAACCATAGAGGCGCTGGACTCCATATTAAAGTGTAGGTTTTTGAAGGGTAAGAAATATATCTACGGTAGTTTGAGACCCCTGTGAAAGGTGCGGCTCCCATACAAAAGAAATACAAATTTTTGCATAATTCAAGAAGTAATCAAGTAAATGGAACCTTCCCCTCTGGAAGGGGGGCTCTCTTACAAATGATACACAAATCCCAAGTAACACTTGCAACATGTTTTTTAGAAAAATATTCAGAAAATAGTTGCATTTAAATTATGAATAAGTTTCATGGAAAACAAGATGTTATAAAAATGTTTTATTTCTAACGCCGATGTTTTCAGCCAGAATGACAGGTACAAGTTGTATTTCGATTGTAAAGCTAAGCTTTTATCGATCACTAGCTGACCCGACAAACTTCGTATTGCCACAAATTAACCTGTGTTGTACATAAATCATGAATCTCGGATGATCTTTGTCACTATCTCGAGTTTTGCAAGCCCCCCAGTGGGCGGCGCTTCCGACGGCGGGTCACCGGCAACACTCGCGACCGGCTCGTCCTGAATGATCTAGTGTTACTATAGATAGTTTTTGTGGTCTTGTTATTGATTAATGTTTTATGGAAGAGTCTCGAATTTCTCGAGTTGGATTAGTTTTTGAGTTTCGCAAAAATTTCTGTTTTATTTGTATGAGAGTCCATATCCCCCTACCACAGGGGTGAGAGGTCTCTAACTATCATAAAATAAATTCAAGACTCAAAAATCTCCTACATGCTAAATTTGGTTCCATTTGCTTGATTAGTACTCAAATTATAAGGAAATTTGTATTTCATTTGTATGGGAGCCCACCCTCTTAAAAGGGAAAGGGGTCGTAATACACCACAGAAAAAAAATTCTGCCATCTAAAACTCTCACATGCCAAATTTGGTTCCATTTGCTTGATTAGTTCTAAAGTTATGAGCAAATTTGTATTTCGTTTGAATGGGAGCCCCCCCCTCCTAAAAAGGTAAGAAGTCCTAATTCATAATGGGAAAAATGGTTGCCTCCAAAAACACCCACATGCCAAATATGGTTCCATTTGCTTGATTAGTTCTCGAATTATGAGGAAATTTGTATTTCATTTGTGTAGAAGCCCCCCCTCTTGAAGTGTGGAAGGATCCTAATTCACCGTAGAAAATATTTTTGCCTCCAAAAACCTCCACATGCCGAATTTGGTTCTATTTGCTTGATTAGTTCTCGAGTTATGGGGAAATTTGTATTTCATTTGTATTTGAGCCCCCCCTCCTAATGTGGGAAGAGGTCCTAATTCATCACAGAAAAAATTCTTGCCTCCAAAAACACCTACACGCCAAATTTGGTTCCATTTGCTGGATTAGTTTTCGAGTTATGAGGAAATTTGTATTTCGTTTGTATAGGACCCCCCCTCCTAAAGTGGGGAGGGGTCCCAATTCATCATTGAAAAAAAAATTGTCTCCAAAAACACACATATGCCAAATTTGGTTCAATTCGCTTGATTAGTTCTCGATTTATGAGGAAATTTGTATTTCATTTGTACAGGAGCCCCTCCTCTTAAAGAGGGGAGGGGTCCTAATTCACCATAGAAAATTTTCTTGCTCTCGAAAACCTTCACATGCCAAATTTGGTTGCATTTGCTTGATTAGTTCTCGAGTTATGAGGAAATTTGTATGGAAGCCCCCCCCCCTCTTAAAGGAGAGAGGAGTTATAATTCCTCTTATAAAGAGGGGAGGGATCTCAATTCACTATAGAATAAATTCTTGTCACCTAAAAAAACACCCACATGCCAAATGTTGTTCTATTTGCTTGATTAGTTCTCGAGTTAGGAGGAAATTTGTATTTCATTTGTACAGGAGCCCCCCCTCTTAGAGTGGGGAGGGGTCCTAATTCACCGTAGAAAATTTTCCTGCCCTCGAAAACCACATGCCAAATTTGGTTCCATTTGCTTGATTAGTTCTCGAGTTATGAGGAAATTTATATGGAAGCCCCCCCTCTTAAAGGGGAGAGGAGTTACAATTCCCCTTATAAAGAGGGAGGGGTCTCAATTTACCATAGAATAAATTCTTGTCACCGAAAACACCCACATGCCAAATTTGGTTCTATTTGCATGATTAGTTCTCGAGTTATGAGGAAATTTGTATTTCATTTGTATAGGAGCCCCCCTCCTAAAGTGGGGAGAGGTTCTTATTCATCATAGAAAAAATTCTTGCCTCCAAAAACACCTACATGCCAAATTTGGTTCCATTTGCTGGATTAGCTCTCGAGTTATAAGGAAATTTGTATTTCGTTTGTATAGGAGCCCCCCCCCACTTAAAGTGGGGAGGGGTCCCAATTCATCATAGAAAAAAATTTTGTCTCCAAAAACACACACATGCGAAATTTGGTTCCATTTGCTTGATTAGTTCTCGAGTTATGAGGAAATTTGTATGGAAACCCCCCCTCTTAAAGGGGAGAGGAGTTATAATTCCCCTTATAAAGAGGGGAGGGGTCTCAAATTACCCTAGAATAAATTCTTGTCACCGAAAACACGCACATGCCAAATTTGGTTCTATTTGCTTGATTAGTTCTCGAGTTATGCAGAAATTTGTGTTTCATTTGTATGGGAGCCCCCCCTCTTAGTGGGGGGAGGGGTCTCTAACCATCACTAAAACCTTTCCTGGCCCCAAAAACCTCTACATGCAAATTTTCACGCCGATTGGTTCAGTAGTTTTTGATTCTATAAGGAACACAGGACAGACAGACAGACAGACAGACAGACAGACAGACAGACAGACAGACAGACAGACAGACAGACAGACAGAAATCCTTCTTTATAGGTATAGATTTACAGCTAAGTATTAGCGACTACGAAAGTAAAAGAGATTTTTAAGCCTGTTCGCACTCATACGAAACCCCATGCCGAATTGTTAAAACTTGCGTGAAAACAAAAGCAAAAATACTTCCTTCTCTTTTTGAAGTAGGATTACGTCTTTCAGGAAGGTAGCTGGTATAGGGTGTCATTCCAAAAAATCTTTCTCGTAAAGTGGTCAGGTTTTGAACGCTAATAGCTTAGTGGTTTCCCGATCGATTTTCAATATTCACCAATCGATTGGAAAATCTTCTAAGAATTGGCCCCAACGAAGAAAAGTATGGATTCTTGATGTTGAACTATTGAAAAATTGAAAATAATGAACCTATGTTTTACCAGAATTCTCGCTTCGTGATTGGTTGTTGGAAATGACGTCATCAAAGTGGAAATGCGTTTTCACGCATCAGCTTATAATTCAGTCAAGTTTCAATAGATTTCCAAGGTATTTAAACCAATTGATCGGAAAATCGATTTGGAAAATATTGAAAATATAGAAAACAATTGATTTTCAATGCGCGTCATTGAGAAATTGAAGTATTTTCATTATTTTGCCTTCCCACGTCAGTACTTCCCTAGCACGGATGACAAAAATATATACGATACGATATGAGCTATGGGTTAAGCTTCCTTATGATTGTATTTACGCCCTATATACTTACTTACTTACTTATGGGTCCATGTCCGCCGGTCCGGCAGAACAAAGGGATGAAATCAGAGATCTCCACTGCTGACGGTTACCCGCCATGGCTTTTACCTGTCGCCAGGACAGGTTCTCGTCTACAGCCCGGATGTCGTTGGCTAAGCTCCGTCGCCATGAGCCTCTGGGTCTGCCTCTTCTACGCTGTCCTTGTGGATTCCAGTCGACTGCTACTCTGCAAACCTCGTTCGCTCCTTTCCTCAAGGTGTGTCCTTCCACCTACGTTCACGAATTTCTGTGGCTATCGGCCGTTGATGACACCGACGATGGAGTTCCTCATTGGATATCCAATTATCAGGCCACCAGGCACGAATGATGTATCGCAGGCATCGGTTAATGAATACCTGCAGTTTTTGCGTTGTCTCCGCTGAGACGCACCACGTTTCGCAGGCATACAGCAGTACGGATTTAACGTTTGAATTAAAGATTCGGGTTTTCGTACGTAGAGTGATCTGGTTAGAGCGCCAAATGTTTCGCAGACCTGCAAAGGCACCCCTGGCCTTCCTGATCCGTGTGACTATATCAGTCTTGGTACCACCATCGGGCGTTGTTTGGCTACCAAGATATTGAAAGGCGTCTACCTGCTCAACTTGTTGTCCCGCTACTGTGGAGTTGGTGGCATTGTCAGTGTTCACTACCATAGACTTAGTTTTCGCTACATTGACTGTGAGACCTGCTGCTTGGGAGCTCTCGGAGAGGTCATCTAACTTGCTCTGCATATCGTTTCGGCGTTGTGCGAGCAAGACAATGTCGTCGGCTAGGTCGAGGTCATTTAGCTGCTCCATCGTTAGAGGATTCCAAGGCAATGCTCGATTTGGTCTACTGTCAATTGCTCCAACTAATATCTCATCCATAAGGATGAGAAACAGAAGCGGTGATAAAATGCAGCCCTGTCTCACGCCAGCAGTAACCCTTATGGGGTCGGACAAGACGCCGTCGTGCAAAACCTTGCACGAGAACGCCTCGTACTGAGCCTCGATGAGATGAACTAGCTTATCTGGAACTCCTCTACGCCTAAGTGCGCCCCAGATGTTTTCGTGATTGAGTCGGTCGAACGCCTTTTCGAAGTCAACGAACACCAGCAGAAGAGAGTCCTGGAACTCGTTGATCTGCTCCAATATAATGCGGAGCGTTGTGATATGGTCTACACATGATCGGCCATCACGGAATCCAGTTTGCTGCCGCCGGAGAGTAGCGTCGATCTTCTCCTGGATCCGGTTGAGGACTACCTTACAGAGTACTTTGAGAGTAATACAGAGCAACGTGATGCCAAGCCAGTTACCGCATTCAATTAGGTCTCCTTTCTTAGGGACTTTGACCAATATGCCCTGCATCCAGTCCACCGGAAAAGTTGCGGTTTCCCAAATATTGCTGAAAAGCTGATGCATCATCTGGGCTGACAAAGATGGGTCAGCTTTGAGCATTTCGGCTGAAATACGATCTATCCCTGGCGCTCTATTGGATTTCATACTCTTGATGGCTGCTACAATTTCATCCAGCGATGGCGCCTCCGAGTTCACGCGATTTATTCGACGAACTGTAGGCGTCGTACGCTGCTGGTTTTGTTGGTCTATGACATTTGAACCTCGGAAGAGTTGTTCAAAATGTTCAGTCCATCGCTTAAGCTGTTCTGTACGGTCAGTCAATATCTGACCAGCTCTGTCCTTTAGTGGCATCTTTGTATTCATCCTGGCACCACTAAGGCGGCGAGAAATATCGTACAACAAACGGATATCACCATTGGCAGCGGCGGTTTCTCCTTGTTCGGCTAGGGAGTTAGTCGAGGCTCTCTTGTCCCGCCTACAAGCACGTTTAACAGCCCTCTCCAGTTCGGCGTATCGTTGACGGGCAGCTGTCTTAGCCGATCTGGTCCGCGCTCGCTCAATGCCGGCTTTCGCCTCTCTCCGCTCGTCGATCTTCCTCCAAGTTTCATCCGAAATCCACTCCCTCCGCCCACTGCGCGCTTTGCCGAGGGTTTCATCACTGGTCGTGATAAAGGCGTTCTTGATGCCGGTCCATTGCTCTTCGACGGTTCCACCAGGTGGCAACTCCGAGGCTCGCGATTCAAGTTGTTCAACAAAGGCCCTTTTCACCTCAGGATTCTCCAATCGGCGAACGTCGTAGCGGCACCCAACTTTCTCCTCCCGTCGTTGGACACGTGCGACGCCCAGACGTATCTCAGCGATAACAAGATGATGGTCGGATGCAATGTCAGCGCTGCGTTTGTTGCGTACATCAAGAAGGCTCCTTCTCCATTTCCGGCTGATGCAGATGTGGTCGATTTGGTTTTCTGTTCGGCCGTCGCGGGAAACCCACGTGACTTTATGTACTGGTCTATGGGGAAAGAGCGATCCACCAATGACCATGTCATTATTACCACAGAATTCTGTAAACAGCTCCCCGTTTTCGCTCATCTCTCCTAGGCCATGGCGTCCCATGACGCGTTCAAGGTCCGCGTTGTTTGAGCCAATCTTCGCGTTGAAGTCGCCCATGTGAATTTGGATGTCCCCCTTCGGGATTTTCTCAACCACGCTGTTCAGCTGGCTGTAAAAAACTCTTTCTCCTGCAGGTCGGCAGCATCTGTTGGCACATGGCACTGGATTGCCGTAAGGTTCCTAACCCGTGTTCTGAATCTGGCAACGATTATTCGCTCATTTATTGGTTCCCACTTCATCAGGGCCGCATGTGCCCCTGGGCTCAGTAGGAATCCAACTCCTCTTTCTCGAGTAGCATTTTCACCTCGTATGCCAGAGTAGAGCAAGACTTGCCCGAATGATGTCCTGTGTTCGCCAGTACCCGGCCAGCGGACCTCGCTCAGCCCCAGGATTTCAAGCTTCAGGCGGCTAGCTTCCCTTGCAAGTTGAGCCAGCTTGCCCTGCTGGGCAAGGGTCAGTATATTCCATGTTCCGATTCGTGTCCGTGTTTTCATGCTAAAGGTCGTTGCCAATAATCCGGAGAGATTTCTTCTTTCATTTTCGGTAACTTTTTGTATGTTCTGGTACAGTAGGCTGTTAACCTAATGTCCTTATCCCGCTGATGGGGCTGCCATCTTAATGTGGGCGGGAGCCACCGTGCCCCCTTTCCTGTTAGCATACGACAACCGAAGTTGCGTACCCCAGCCGGCACCTCGTGGAGGAATAGGAATAGGAATAGGAGTTAATGAACAGAGGTTATGGAATGCACATGTTCACCCTTTGCCAGCCGCCCTATATACTCCAATCGAAAATTGTTGAGCTTCAGCTGTTGCTACTTTTCCGGATAAGGCAATGAAGACATCTAAATTCACCAAGCGAGACGCCAACAAACCGGAGAATCCATCGACTCATCCGCCAGTGAACGATATGGTTTTGGCTGCTATGCCTTCTACTGCGCATCGTTAGTCGATCAGGATTGAACGTATACAATGTTACTACTTCGATAAACGTTGCGTATGTAGGTTGTATACATGAAGAATCGTATTATTACACACATGGATACATCCTACTATCGCTACAAAGAGACTTACGTAGTCCTACATCACCTATGCGGTCGTTTCCTGTGCATATCTCCTCCAATTTTTCTCACACAAAAATCAAACAAATATCAGCAACTTCGTAGTGGCGAATTGCCGGCATTGAACAGCGGGCGAAGCGAGTACAGCGCAGATCAATAACTTTGATACATTTTCCCAACATTGCAATATTTTGTTGAGCTTAAATGCTCCAATTTATAAGTTTTCCGAGTATTTTTTGAGCGCAATTTAAATTCTTTCACAAATAAAAACTAACTGTGAATCAGTTGGTTTCGAATTTTTCGGCTATCGGTGTGCTCATTAAATGAGCAAGTATAATTTTTTTATACGGAATCTTGTATAGACATGGCCGATGACTGCGCCATAATATAATGAAATAGATCATTATTTTACATATAACATAATTAATATAAAATATCCCACCGGTTTTCAAAGAGATTAGCATGTTTTGTGAGATGGTCAAGAAATGATATTTATTTCGATTCCACTCAACTTTTGCTTATAAAAGTAAATCTTGAGCGCATAAATTTTTCGGAAATAGAATGAATGGCACAGTTCACGTTAACTCTTAAATGCGCAATGTTGTTTTAAAACAACATAGTGAAAAACATCCCCAAAATAAATTATGTTTACCGCCTTTAGATAAGGAAGTTTTCTTTATAAATGAATTTTTTCAGCGTTTTTAAGGGTTAAAATCGCGCTTTAGTTTGGGTTATTTGAAGGCTACAATGTTACTTTGAGTGATTGATGAATTACTGAAATATACTTTAGCCATTTTATCTTGCGAAAAATGTCTGTCATTATTTTGCTTGTAAATGCATAACTTCAGGAAAATCTCAGAAAAAAAAAATTCCTGTCAACAGCGCTTTTCTGTTGGTAGTACGAAAACCATGCAACGCATAGGCGTCACTTTGAAATATTTCACAAACATGTTACATTTTAGCTCGTTTCTTGCGCTGTTTCAGTCTTAATCAGGTCGTAACTAAGTATGGGTAAACGAAAGGTCAGCATCTGTTGTCAATTCTTATTTAAAACGAACTGTGTTACTTGGGATTTCAACCAAACACGAGAATTATTCAGGTAACTAAAGCACAAAATGTGTATTTTTCGGGTAAGAAGTATGTTCTGATCAGGGATAGAAAAAATTGCTTCTAACGATCAAGATCATAGGAGCGATCAGAATCAGATTCAGTGACTTGTAAGCGACAAACACTTTGTCGCGATCCGTTCAGATTATGACAAACCTCATGTTAGACCATGTTCATTGCATGATTGCGTTGAGAAATATAACAGTTACAGACGATTGGTTGTGTGCATCGTATGAATCGCAATACAAACAACATGTGTGACCTTTTTTCTCGCAGCTAGGTAAGATGTAACATTATGATCGACTGCTGAGACTGTTTAGAGAACAAAATCTTGTGATCAACGCTAAATATTCACTGTTTGTCATGATTTGTACTGACCATGATCTGTGCGTGTGGCGATAACTCACCGATTTTATCAAAATCACTGATCTTCAATCCCTGGTTCTGATAGAAGTTTGAGCTCCTCCTTAGTCAAGAAAGGGGGATGCTTGAGCTACTCTCAGCAAACTGACACGATATGGCATAGTTTGAAGATAAAATTTTTGTCCATGAAATGCTTCTACACAAAAAGAAAGAACCATTGTAGAACCATGGTACTCAGCCGACGGTTTAAACACACAAAACACATACTTTTGCAGTTTTTTTGCAGAGAATTTCGTTTAATTCTTCTACGATTATCACTAGTAAACATTGCATTAGAAAATAAAACCTGTCAAAATTTATGGCAGTTTTCACGATATGTTTCTAAAGCCATCAAGTTTAAGTTAACATTTATTTTGTTTACATGTTAGAAACAATAAATTAACACCAGCACAACTGTTGGATACTGGAAATTGAAAAATCGTCATGTTTCCAACGGTTATTAGCCAACTTTAAAAAGTTTGCCATTTCTAACTAACGGTTTAGCACAGTAGTAACAAACTGTGCGTTCTGCGAAAATCCGGTGGTCAGCCTACCATTTCATCAAAGTATAAACTTCTCAACAAAAGTGCAAAACTTAACTTTTGCTTTGAGTACATACGAATTTTATAATTTGCGTCATTTAGCCTAATTTGTAGCAGTAGGGTTAATTTCTAATTCCCGTCGAAGTAAGGAAAGCCACTCTAATTTTCATCATTTCTTAGGTGGATTTAATGAATACTCTAAAAGTTCTGCTGCTGATTTAACTCAAACACCTTTATCTTCCGATCCGTGCCCCTTGTATTCGCTAAAAAGCGATTATTAAAGCATTTTATTGAAATTACGCAACTGTCTTTATATCTTAAATTCGTCGTACGTTTTAAAATCCGTTCATCAACATTTTTCATCGTCCGAACTAAAAAGCACAATATTGTTTACGAAGCTAGCGTGCATGTATTTGTGTAGGATGGGACGACAAATGTTATTCTGCAAAATTTCTGCAGGTCGTGCAAGTTTTCCCGGCTGCAGAACAACGACAATGCGTTGCGCGAGTTATTTTCATTTTATGAGTGACGGAAATTGAAACGTTTACTTCTTCGCCACACGAAAAAACGTAGGAAATTTGGCTGCTAGGAATTCTTTATTGGAACAAAGCATTTAAATAGATCTCAGCTCACTTTGATTGATCGCGTATGATAGTCAACGAACTAAAGAATTAGGGAATAACTAATTTTGCATTGTGTGTCATAAAAATCGCTGATATTTTTAATAATTTGTGATGGATAGGACGGGAATAGGTAATTACGACGAAGCAGAAACGTACCCTACGAAGTATGCCGGCTCAACTAATACACTATAATATAACAATCTGTTACCTAGGTTTTCGGACGAGACTTCAGTTTTGATTGGATTTCGGTGACCGATCGATAAAATTAGTCCAGCAGAAAGTGTGGTTGTGCATATGTTCGATGCGGTGTACTTGCAGGACATCAACGCCGTCTAGGCACATTAGAAACAAATTATCGGGACGAGATGACTTGGTGACGTTTTCCTGCGATCGAAGTAAACGAAATCTCAGGTGTATCATATCGTCGTCCTGGGCAATGGAAGTAAAAATGGTGATTGGTTGAAAAATAAAAACTTCAAAACTTGATATTTTAATTAATTTTGATGGTTTAGCTATTGCGAAATTGCTGGACAGTTTTTCTATCCAATGATTTATTTACGTTGAAATTCCATGCAGTGATAAAAAAGTTATTGATGTTTGAATGATGTAGATAATTTTATGCGAATGCTGGCCGCGATGATGCTTCATTTTGCATTACTTTTTCGAACATTTTAGTTGGTATCTCACGATTTTTTCTTTGTAGTAAAATTTGTTATCACGTTAGTAACTTAGATAAGCAAAGCAAAGCCTAGGTGCTACATTCCATTATCGAAACTTGACCTTCTGTTTTGATACGACAGACTTCGCAGCCAGCTGTTAAAGTACGGGACAATTGCAGGGCCAGTTGCTACGATCCTATTGACTCTAACAGTCTCTCCCAGCCGGGATTCGAACATTCGACGACTGTAACTTAGATAATATAGGTAATTTCATGCCATTTCGTAAAAGTCGTAGTTTCGTTATTTTTGTAAAAACTCAGAGAACGATGCTCAACAACAAAAAGAAGACAAATGCAATCGCAGACTTATCATTTTTAACATTACCCAACCAATACGAATCGATCGATCGAAATAAAGCCAGCTTGGCCATTATTCAGTAATGCACTGCCTGGCCCGGAGACGGTGGTTGGTGGAGAGGCTCCCGCACAAATGCGATAGAACTTTTCTTCAAAGGGCATAATGAAGCGAAGTTTCGCACTCACTTTGTATCACCGCCGTTAGCACCACTGCCACCTCCCCGTTTGCCATCGTGGATGCGAACGGACTCTCGTCGTGAGTAGGTTGTTTGGTACACATGCGGACTCCTCTGCAGTTCTTTTTTTTTGTTTAACGCCAAAGAGGCGGAGCAAAAGTACAAAATAATTAGCTGTCGTTTCGGGGCGGTATGAAGAGCGAGCGGGTTGCTCATCGTTACCCATCGTTCGTCACAAGTTTGAAAAAAAAAAATGTAAATGGGAACAAAAAGGAGTGACGATCCCCAGTTGCATAGCGTAGCTAGCAAAGTTTCCCCTTTTTGGATTCTTTATTATTTGCAGCGAACATTTCGAGGTTTCATTCCCCTATTGGACGACTTGATGACTTGCTGACGGGACAGGAAGTTGGGAAGTTCGGAAATTTGCATAAAACTTCTCGATCATGGATGCCTCTTTGATGGGAAACCCTACGCTCACCTGATGCCATTTTGTTCGAAATCAAACAGAGAACACCGTTATCGCTTTCCCCCTCTATTAGACTGCTGGTGCTGCTGGCCTACCTGGTCTTATTGCCAATCGACCATTACGCTCCTTCGGTAGACACCCGTATGGAAAAGGATCCATCTGCACTACTGATGGTACGATGGAAAGTGCATCTTCGCAGGCGACTGCACCCGTGGAAGGGAGAAGGGGCGTTCAAGTGGGGGCTTTTATTGTTCTACATACGTACGTATATGCAGATATGTGCCATTATTACCGAAGGAGAACCGCCTGCCTGTAATATGATACTTTTTAATGGCTCTTAACTACGTGTAAACAGCTTGACCTAACCTTTTCCGATCGGCTGCTGCCACTGCGATGAGGCGGAGGACAGGAAAATCAGCAAAATGGAAATAACATGAGTTTTCCGCTGCTGTCACCGGTTCGACTCCACACGGATGGGTTGTATTATTTCGTAGATTTGTACCTTCGTTGCCATTTCCGGACCGGCGGCGGCTCGGTGGGCTTGGCTAACCCACCGGCAGGGCGCGGCGCGGCAGCCCGGTGGTTAACGAGGTAGAGGCAAAGTAAACAACGATTCCATTCGAATGAAGGCGCTGTTTGATATGGTGTACTCATTGTTCTCGATTGTACAAATATATATTCAGCTCGAATGCTAGCAATAGCAAGCGAAACCCGCAGTGTACGGATAGCGTCACAAGCGAGCCCCGCATTGCCCGTAATGGTGGAGGCGGAGACGGTTCTTCCTCCCGCGGTGTGTGTACGTAAGTAGCATGATCCCTCCGAACGAAAGGGTTTTTCTTTTGCCATGTTTTTTTCGTGGCACCAGAATTCAATGGCAAACGAGTGAACGAGCGGTTAGTGGATTCTGGAAAGATTTGGAATGGTAATTAGAGTATCCTGAGATTTCAATTTCCTAAAACTAGGCCCTGTCTTTTTGATTTTTTTCAATAGATATAGCGCAGCACTGCTCTTGAAAAAATTATTTTCAAATATTACAGATAAATTAAAAAGAAACCATTACAATTTTATTGTAATTACTCATACCTCATTTTATACATTTTATTCGTCGGCCAGGAGGAGGAATACAAACCAGTGATTGGAAGGTTCAGTGCACACCAGCGAACCATTGAAATGGGCCTCAGACTTATCGACTTTGCCGCCTCCAAGAATGGCCGTACGTAGTACCTTTTTCCAGCACAGAATCCACCATAAGTACACCTGGAGGTCACCAAATCAGACAGAATCACAGATCGACCACGTTTTGATCGACAGTCGGCACTTCTCAGACATTATCGACGTCAGATCCTATCGAAGCGCTAACGTTGACTCGGACCACTACCTAGTGATGGTTAAGATGCGCCCAAGACTCTCCGTTGTGAACAACATTCGGTACCGACGCCAGCCTCGGTTAGATCTCGCGCGGCTGAAGCAGCCAGACGTCGCCGCAAACTACGCGCATTCACTGCCGGAAGAGGACGAGCTGGACGAAGCCCCTCTCGAGGACTGTTGGAACACTATCAAAACAGCAGTGTAGCGGAGAGCTCCGTCGGGCATGTGGCCCGGAATCAGCGGAACGATTGGTTTGACAATGAATGTAGGAGGGTGATGGATGAGGAGAACGCTGCGCGGGCGGCCAAGATGCGCAGTGCCACACGTCAGAACGTGGAAAGACACAAACAGAAGAAGATGCAGCGAAACCAAATCTTTCGGGAGAAAAAGCGCAACCTGGAAGAGCAGGAATATGCGGAGTTGGAGCGGCTGCATCGTTCTCAGGAAACGCGGAAGTTCTACCAGAAACTGAACGGATCCCGCAAAGGCTTTGTGCCGCGAGCCGAAATGTGTCGGGATAAAACTGGCAGTATTCTGACGGACGATCGTGAGGTGACGGATAGGTGGAAGCAGCACTTCGACGAACACCTGAATGGCGCCCAGGCGGAAAACCATGGCGGCGGGGAAAGCGATTTCGACGTTGCAGCAAACGGGGAAGAGGTGCCAGCCCCAACGATAGGCGAAGTTAAGGAGGCCATCATGCAGCTAAAGAACAACAAGTCAGCTGGAAAAGATGGCATCGGAGCGGAGCTTATTAAAATGGGACCAGAAAAGCTGGCCGTTTGTCTACACCGACTAATTGTTAGAATTTGGGATACGGAACAGTTACCGGAGGAGTGGAAAGATGGGGTTATCTGCCCGATCTACAAAAAGGACGACAAGTTGGACTGTGAGAACTATCGAGCGATCACCGTTCTCAATGCCGCTTATAAAGTGCTGTCCCAAATCATTTTCCGCCGTCTATCACCAATTGCGAATAGATTTGTGGGAACTTATCAAGCCGGCTTCGTCGAAGGTCGGTCTACAACGCATCAAATATTTACACTGCGGCAAATCCTCCAAAAGGGCCGTGAATACAGAGTTCCCACGCATCATTTATTCGTTGACTTCAAAGCCGCATATGATACCATCGACCGGAAAGAGCTATGGAAAATCATGGACGAGAACAGCTTCCCCAGGAAGCTCATCAAACTGATTAAATCTACGATGGATGGTACGCAGTGCTGTGTTCGGATTTCGGGTGGATTGTCAAGTTCATTCGAATCACACAGAGGGCTTCGTCAAGGTGATGGTCTTTCATGCCTGCTGTTCAACATAGCGCTACAAGGTGTTATGAACCGAGCGGATATCAACACGCGGGGCACGATATTCAACAAATCTAGTCAATTCGTCTGCTTTGCCGATGACATGGATATTATCGGCAGAACATCTGTGGCGGTGGCTGAACAGTACACCAGACTAAAGCGCGAAGCAGAAAAGATTGGGTTAAAGGTAAATATGTCTAAAACAAAGTACATGCTGGCCAGCGGAACCGACGCCGAACGACACCGCTTGGGCAGTAGTATATTGATCGACGGCGATGAGTTTGAGGTAGTCGATGAATTTGTCTACCTTGGCTCACTGGTAACGGCGGACAATGATACCAGCCGTGAGATTCGGAGGCGTATTATCAGCGGAAGTCGTGCTTACTATGGGCTCCACAAGCAATTGCGGTCGAGCAGACTAAGTCCCCGTACAAAGTGCACCCTGTACAAGACGCTTATTAGACCGGTTGTTCTCTACGGGCATGAAACATGGACAATGCTCGAGGAGGACCTGCGAGTGCTCGGAGTTTTCGAACGACGAGTGCTAAGAACGATCTTCGGCGGCGTACAGGAGAACGGAGTATGGAGGCGGAGGATGAACCATGAACTCGCACAGCTCTATGGCGAACCCAGTATCCAGAAGGTGGCTAAAGCTGGACGGATGCGATGGGCAGGGCATGTTGCAAGAATGCCGGACAACTACCCTGCAAAGATGGTGTTCGCCTCAAATCCGGTAGGAACAAGACGACCAGGAGCGCGGCGAGCAAGATGGTTAGACCAGGTGGAGCGAGATCTGGCGGAGAGTACTCGGTGTCCGAGGAATTGGAGAGCGGTAGCCCTCAACCGAGTTACATGGAGAAATTTTGTTCAACAGGCTTTGTCTTAGGACGGCAAGCCACCTAAGGAAGTAAGTACATTTTATTGGCATAATAGGCCAAAAGATGACATCCTCCTTTGCTGGTTACTTCTTGATGAAGGCGTCAATTCCGGCAGGTACTTCGTACTGTATATCTCTTCGTTTACTGCAAGTTCCGAAGGCAAGATCTGCGATTTGAACATTTCCTTTTCAATCAACCACAGAAGGACCTTCTATAGATAAAAACTGCACTCGAAAAAAAAGTGCAATACTTTTTTAATGTTTTTATTGCATGGGTATGTAGACGATAAACATTCCAGGAAATTCTTATTAACACGTTTATTGAGCTTCTCGAATACTACTAATCATTTTACAGTGAATGACACTCTTATATATACTTCTACTCTACGCCATGCCTACTATATCTCCTACAGGTACAAATTGATGAAATTTTGGGTAAAACTAATTAAGAGTGTAATGTTTACATGTGTAAAATTTCGTCACAATGTGTCATGTGGTTACCGAGATGGCCTCCAAGCAAGAAGTGCTTCGACAAAAAATTATGGGCGCGGTCGTGGAAAATCTAGGCCAGTTCCACAGGTGGATCGCGAAACAGTTGGGAATCTACCATTCAACCTAATCCCGTCTGGTAAAATCGTTTAAGGAGACCTAGATGACCCAGCGGTGAGATGGTAGCGGAAGATAGGTGAAGACGACCGACACCGTGAAGGCGAGGAAGGTGACGGATTACTTCATACACAATCCGAACCATTCCATTCGGGACGTAACCAAGAAGATAAATTTTTCCGTCTGCTTAGTCCAGTAGACAATGAAACGGCCCGGGTTTCAGGTCTTCAAGGTATGGAAGGTGCCTAACCGAACCGATAAACAGAATACGGTAGTCAAATCCCGCGCCAGGAAGCTGAACCGAGAGTGGTTGGTACAGCCGAAATGCATCGTAATGGACGGCGAGACGTACATTAAAGTGGACGCCGAGCAGACGCACCGGCCTGCAGTTTTTCGTCGGCAAGTCCCACTAGGATGTTCCGGAAGAAGAAGGTCGACAAATTTACCAAGAAGTACTTGGCGTGGCAGGCCCTCTGTGGGTGCGACAAATTCAGCAAACCGTACGTAATGACTTGCACCATCAACAGCCAAATATATAAAGAAGAATGCTGCCAGAAGCGTATGCTGCCCTTCCTGGGTCCCACGAGCTTTGTGTTGGCCGGATCTGGCATTGTTCCATTACGTGAAGCTGGTGATGCAGTGGTATGAAGTCAACGGTGTTGTTTTTGTGCCGAAGGAGGCTTCGACTGACGCTTCCTTATAAAAATGTCGTTTTTGGCTGGGTATTTCTGTACCGTTTGGGCGGTTGCTCCGAACTTCCGGCCTGAACGATGAGGTCACCTTACTTTTGGTTTTTCTTTTCAGCTACTGTTGTACTTGACGGCAGTGCAGTACCGTCGGGCAGCCAGAACTAGACTTCCTTTCGACGCACTCGCCTTCCTCCAAAAGGGAGAGGATGTTGTAAATCGGATCGGTTATATTCAACGGACACGAAGTGTCTGACAATGTTCAACTTCTTCGCTCCGTGATGGAGTTGGCAGTACGAACGAAGCTTCAAGCGTAGTTGTTTGACGTTTTTCACCGTGGCTGCAGCAAATTAAATAATAACACTGCCAATCAGAATAATAATTGTCAAAGTAGAATAGCAAACTCGCTTCTGACGTTAGATATCGTCGTAGAATCTTCTCTTTAAAATTGCTTTGGGACGATTCAAATATGACGTCCACCAAATTTCTGCTTTTTTAGACCCCCCTCCCCCCTCTGTCCGATAGTGTCATAAAATTCAACCTCCCCCCCCCTCCCTTTGGACGTCACACAAACCCAAAATAAAAATGAAAAGCGTGTTGAAAGTAAAAAGTGGTGTATAAAAATAGCTTAACCTTTTAAGAGTTAGTGTATGATTAAAAAAATAAAGCAACTAACAATTAATAACAAATAATAACTGCAAACAAGGGCTCTAACAACATTCAATTGCAAATTGTTACAAATCGATGAAGAAATGAAGCTTTGGTTTCAATTGAAGTAGCACGGCTCCGCTTCAAAACAAGCTTCAATTTGCGTTGGCGAAGCAGGTTTCGCTACATCGTGACGATAGCTTGTATAGTTCTTGTACTTTTCTATCTAATATTTAGTAAAAAGCTAGAAACTTTGATTGAAAATGAACTGAAATTGATTTACATAAATCATAAAATTGTGCCTGACTTTTAAGCTTCGTCAGCTAGAACAATTACCAGTTTCAATTAAAGCTTGCTTGAAAGATTCTGTTCAACAAACGAAGCAAGTCGCTTCTTGAGTGAAGCGAAGGTAGGAGAGAATCAGCTTTATTTATTTGTTTCGACGATGTCGGGCCCTGCTGCGATCTTCTGAAGTAAGATAAGTTTGAAAATCGAAATAAATCGATGAGTGATGAATGATTGAGAAACATATTTTTGCAGCCTTTTGATGAAAATAAAAATCGTTTCGACGGATGTCACATTTTCCTAGACCCCCTCCCCCCTATGTCACAACCTGTCACAAAATTGACACCCCCTCCCCTCCATTAGCAATGGACGTCATTATTGAATGATCCCTTTGGAAGAAATTATTCGAAAGCCATGTAGGGTAGCGATGCTATCATTATGAAGTTGTACTTGCTCCTAGGTTTTTGCATACGAAGTCGATATTGTGAAAGTGAACTTCCTGAGCTTCCAGGCCTCTTTGCAACGCTAGTTGCATGTCATAAACTCTGATAAACTTACTTACCTACTTACTTACTTATTCAGCCGGGAGCCGGGGTGGCTCTTGCCATATCAAGAATTCCTCTCCATTGTACTCGGTTCTGGGCTACTCGTCGCCAATTCGTTGCGCCTCTCGACACACGCAAGTCGGCTTCAACCTGGTCGAGCCATCGTGCACGTCGAACCCCTCTATTCATGGTGCCGGTGGGGTTCTTGAAGAGAACGGATTTCATCCTTGCGACGTGGCCGGCCCACCGCAGTCTCCCAACTTTCGCCAGGTGTACGATGGGAATCTCTCCAAGTAGTGCCTTTAGCTCGTGATTTATACGTCTCCGCTACTCTCCGCTTTCTGTTTGCACTCCGCCAAAAATAGTCCGTAACACCTTTCGTTCAAAAACGGCAAGTGCACGTATGTCTTCCGTAAGCAAAGTTACCGTTTCAAGTCCGTAGAGGACTACCGGTCTTGTTAGCGTTTTGTACATCGTCAGCTTTGTGCGGCGGCGTATGCTGCTAGATCGAAACGTCCTGCGGAGGGAAAAGTAGGCTCGATTTCCAGCTTGAATGCGTCGTTGGAGCTTCTTACTTGTATTATTGTCGGCAGTGACCAGAGATCCCAAATATACGAACTCATCAACCACTTCCAGTTCATCGCCGTCAATAGTCACTGTCCGTGGGAGGCAAACGTTACTTTCTCGGGAGCCTCTTCCTACTATATATTTGGTTTTCGACGCATTAATTTTTAACCCTATCCTCCTAGCCTCCATTTTTAGTCTGGCGTAGATTGCCTTCGCCGTCCCACGGTTTCTAGTAATGATGTCGAGGTCGTCTGCAAAGGCTAGGAGTTGGCTACTCTTGCTGAAGTTCCTCTCGTTTCAATGCCCGCTCGCCGGATCACACCTTCAATAGCGATATTGAATAACATACAGGACAGTCCATCCCCTTGCCGTAACCCTCTGCGCGATTCGAAAGGGCTTGAGAGCGTCCCCGAAACGCGCAAGTAGCACATCACTCGTTCCAGAGTAGCTTTGATCAGCTGCGTCAATTTGTCCGGAAAACCGTATTCGTGCATTATCTGCCATAGCTGTTCGCGTTCAACGGTATCGTATGCTGCTCTGAAATCCACGAAAATATGATGCGTGGGCACGTTGTACTCTCGACATTTCTGAAGGATTTGTCGGAGAGTAAAAATTTGATCCGTAGTAGCACGGGCCCCCATTGAGCCCGCCTGATACTGACCTACGAAATCTCTTGCTATTGGGGATAGACGACGTAACAAAATCTGGGAGAGCACCTTGTAGGCGGCGTTGATCAGCGTAATGCCGCGGTAGTTACAGCAGTCTAGCCGGTCGCCTTTTTTGTAGATGGGACAGACTACGGTTTCCATCCACTCCTCCGGTAGTTTCTCTTCTTCCCAAATCCTTGAAATCAGCCAGTAAAGTGCCGTTGCTAGCGGTTCTTGGCCATTTTTATTTGAGTTCAGCCGGGAGTCGGGCCTTTCCGGCGGCTCTATTATTCTTCAGCAGACCGATTTCTCGCCAGATCTCTTCAAGATTGGGAGCCGGCACGCTGTTATCGTTTGTAGGTACTCCGAGGTTAACATCCATTGCGTCTCCTGCTGCTATATCGCCGTTGAGGTGCTTCCACCTGTCGACCTCGTCGCGCTCGTTTGTGATTAGATCCCCTCCCTCGTCCCTACACATGTCAGGTTTTGGTGTGTGGGCTATGCGAGTTTGGTTTATCTTCTCGTAAAACTTGCGGGTGTCATTAGCCCGGAATAGTTGTTCTAGCTCCTCACGATCTCTGTCCTCCTTCTGGCGCTATTTCCTCCTCAGGATCGTGGTCAACTCATTCCTCGCTCGTCGATACTTGGCCAAATTCTTTCTCGTGGATATGCTCAAATAGTTTTCCCAAGCTCTTGTTTTCCTTTCTATCACTTCTTAGCATTCCCCGTCAAACCAATCATTTCGTACACTCGAGGTTTTCACACCTAGCACCGCGGTTTTCGAGGTCCGAAGCATCTAGCTCCACAGAGGAAGGCAGAGCTTCATCCAGTACGCGCGCGTAGTTTTCGGCAGTTTGCGGGTTGTCTAATTGCCGAATGTTTAGCCGAGGAGGGCGACTTTTTCACGAGGTATAAACCGTCGATAGTTTTGAGCGCACATGTACTGCTACTAGGTAGTGGTCCGAGTCGATATCCGCACTCCGTAGGGAGCGTACGTTGGTAATGTTCGAGCCTCGCCTCGAGCCGGCCCTCGATGAGAATATGGTCGATTTGGTTCGAGGTTCGTTGGTCAGGTGATCTCCAGGTGGCCTTGTGGATATCTTTGTGAGGAAAGAAGGTGCTTTTGATCACCAACCCTCGGGAAGCCGCAAAGTTGATGCATCGCTGGCCGTTATCGTTCGTGTCGGTGTACATTGGCTATGGGGCCCGATCACCGGTCTATACATCGCTTCCCGGCCGACCTGGGCGTTCATATCCCCGATGACGATCTTGATGTCCCGTCGTGAGCAGCTGTCGTACGTTGTCTCCAGCTGCGCATAGAACGCTTCCTTCTCGTCGTCGGTTCTACCTTCGTGTGGACAATGCACGTTTATGATGGTATAGTTGAAGAAACAGCCTTTTATCCTCAACACGCACATCCTCTCGTTGATCGCTTTCCAGTCCATTACGCGATCCTGCATTTTGGCCAACACTACGAAGTCCGTTCCCAGCTCGTTGGTCGCTCCACCACTCTGGAAAAATTGGGCTTTGCCGCCATGGATCCTCCACACCTTCTCGCCTTTGCGACAGATCTCCTGCAGTGCCACGATACCAAACTTTCGGGGTTCTAGCTGATCGAGCAGCACCCTGTCGCCACTAACGAAGTTTAGCGATCTGCAGTTCCAGGTACCAAATCTTTATTCCATGTCCTTATTTCGTCGCCTTGGTCCATGCTGAATATTCCGAGAAGATATTTCTTGACTTTTGTTGTTAGTTTTTTGGGTTTAGATAGGTAGCCGTACTAGGGCTTACGCTACCAAATCTCGGGATGGGGCTGCCATCTTTCAGTGTCGAGACAACACTGTGCCTCCTCCCCTGTTAGTATACGACCTTAGTTTCCACCGGGGTTGATTACCCGATCTCCGCTATGGTTGCTCGTATTCCGGCTGGTACCAAGTGGAGGTAGGGGTAGGAGTTGCTAGATAAGAGGCTAGGGAACACAATGGGGTCTGTTTTACGCATTATCCAACCATTTACCAACTCTGATAAAACGAAGGACATTGTGGCTGGTTGGTAACAATGATCTCAGTCGTGAAGTATATAGGCGAATGGCACCTGCAAATCGGGACCGGTAAACCTCTACGGGCACGAAACGTGGACAATGCTCGTGAACGGGGACTTGAAAGCACTGGCCGTGTTGTTATGCGCTCTGTTCATAACACCTTGCAGAACTATGTTGAACAGCAGGTATGAGAGATTATCATTTTGACGAAGTCCTCTGTGTGATGCACTGAGCAGTGTGTACCACCCATCGTAGATTGAATCCGCTTCCAGAGGAAGCCGTTCTCGCCTATGATTTCTTATCGGTCGACGGTATCATATGCAGGTTTGAAGCTTTTTGGAGAATCCATTGCTGGTCGTCCGTCATCGAAGCCAGCTTGATAAAAATCCCTCAAATCTGTTCGAAATTGGCGATAGTCGGCGGAAAATGGTTAGAGGCAACACTTTATGGGCAGCATTGAGAACGGTGATCACACGATAGTTCTCACAGTCCAACTTGTCGCCCTTCTTGAAGGGCGATAACCCTATCTTTCCACTTTTCCCGTAGTTGTTCTGTATCCTAAATTCACCTATTCACCTAAATTCCTAAATTCAATTCTAAACAATTAACTCGTACAGACAAGTGCTCAACTTTCCTGGTCCCATTTGAATAAACTTTTAAATATTCTAGAAGCTGAATTGCAACATCCCTAGGAACTCCATCGCCAATCGTTCGGCTACTTGGGAACACGCTGTTCGCCACGTTGTTGCCCCTTGCTGAAGGATCCGTCCCTTCCTTACGGCGCCGCGCTCGCACAGCGCGAAAGGAATCGAGGGCTGGAGGAATGGTCCCTATTGGAGGAATATTCATGGCTCATTCAATTGAAAGCGTAATTTCGAACACAAATTATATTGTCATTTTATGCAAAAAAGGGGGTTCCACTCAAGGCGCATCGGTAGGGAGCGAGATCGAATGCATCAAGCCAGCAAAACTCCGAGGCGCAACAAAAAACAAAAAACGCAAATAAAACAAAAAAGATGGAAGCAAGTTGGCGAAACATTGCAAAGGAACTACATTCGAAGTGTTTATTCCATTCGCATCAAAGTGAAGTGGTTTCGTTGCAGCACCACCATCGCATCGGTGCATTGCATTGCATTGCTGCTGGCGGTATGGTAAAGGTGGTCCATTAGAAGAGACGAACGGAGGACCGGGCAGGGGCATACCCAATATGCAAGAAGATGAGAATCCTCTCTCAGCGGGGCGCTTTTATTGTGTTGAGCTCTCGATTCGAATTTACATAATGAGGGTGCAATTCAATGTGAGGAGTGGAAAATTGATAACGCGGTCGGGCTCGTACAAATGACGGGGCGACGCGGGGAGCTCTTATATTGGGTATTGCCTTCTTTCGGTGGACAGACGGAACACATAGTGAATCTGCATAAGTTGAAGCGTTTTGCTCCAATCGGCTGAAATGAGCCGGTAGAATGAATGTGTGAATGTATTTGCGGATGCTTTCGGACGAGGGAAAATAAAAAGGGTTCTGGTTCATCAAGCAGAGTGCAAACAATGTCAAGTATTTGCTCGATCGTTCTTTCTTCGTTTGTGATGGTCCTTCTATCGGCGGTTTGCACGATAGCGGAAACAATGCTCACATTACGAAGTGAAAATGGCGGCACTAATTTCTAGGTAGGATAAAAAAACAGAGATGCAGCTGTCACTCAACACCTCATTGCTCGGACATCAGCGATTGTCTATTTGTATCATACGATAAGACTGTTTTATTTTTTATCTCTATTTGAGTTGGGCCGTAACCCATGTTAATAGAACGGCTTAATGCTACATCTTGACATATGGGAACTGGAAGGTTATAAATGAGTTTGAGATGACGTAACTCCAGGCGGCCTTCCAGGAACGAATGTGACGTTCGAGATAAAAATTGCAACTGACAACTACTAGGCACGGGCATGCAGCGCAGGGAAAACAGACCCTTTTACTTATGTTCCTTTGCGATCGGATCGGATCGGATTACGGCCGATCGATTCCCATGTGACCGCAATCGATCGCAATCGGATGAGCATGCAGCCAAGCTGACAGCTTCGATCCGGGAAACTTCTTATTCTTCTCCTACGCAGGGAAGCCGAACGCTGGCTGGCTCGCGAAGTTTGGTCGGCCATGCCGACAGAACTAATGGTACTCGTCAAGGTATAAACTTTGATAAAGCTAGCGAAATCAATAATCACAGTTGGATGCACTCACTCCTCGTCGGTAAAGGATGTCGACCCGTGAACGGTACTTTCAACTCCTACTGCAGGATGCCATCGATCCGCATGTAGTGATGTAGAATAGTTCATTGGATGTTGTCTAATAATTTTCAATTAAAGATTAGTGGGCCGCTTAACTTATTTCATGGTTCTTGCGCAGCGGACGCCCTGACTGACGGTGGCGATACGTTGGCCCCAACAGCAGTTGCTGACGTTGCGGTGGAGGAATATTGCTACTCTCCAACTGAGTGAGGATCCTTCCACAAAATCTGACTGGATCCGCTTATGTTATCAGAATGTTAGAGGATTCCGCACTAAAGTCGATGACTTCTTCATTTCAGTTAGTCACGCTGAAATTGCCGTGGTGATTCTCCCCGAGACCTGGTTCAATGACCAGCTCCATTCACCGCAGTTGCTTGGAACGGTTTATAATGTTCACCGCAGTGAGCGCGACTCCATTAGCAAGGGTAAAGCAGCAGGTGGAGGTGTACTAAAAACTGTTTCTAAACGATACAGTTCTTCTGAACCAGGTAACCGAACTATCTGTTTTGACGCATTTGTCTACTTCTTCGAAAAACGTTGTGCGTTATATGTATTCTGCGTTCACGATATCCGAGAAACTAGGATCACCAGACTTTCATCTATTGTTTGGTGATTATAATCAACCCGACCTTCGTTGGAATTGCTCTGCTTCTGGAAAAGTTCAAATCGAGCATATTAGTTCTGTATTCACTGCTACAAACAGCGCACTCGTGGATGGTATGGCATTACGCGACATGCTGCAGATAAATCCATTTAAGAATAACAGCGATCGAGCCTTGGAGTTGGTGATCCAACCACCCGAAGTTGTCACTCTCAGCTGTCCGCCTCTCATTGGATACATTGAGGTAGGTACTTAATGAATGAGAGTTTGATTTCTACCATACTGATTTTTCTGGCATGAACGAAGCATTTAACGGATTGATCGTTCCTGGATGCAATTGATGTGAATATTGCTGTAACACCTTTTGATCAAGTGTTCATGTCATTCTTTCGCGAGTTCGTCCCTTGACCCAGACCAAAGTTAAAACCACTCTCGTCAAATTCATGGCTTCGCCGTTGAAAACGTAAGTGATCGGCTGCGCTGAAGAAGTACTCTCGTATATGGGAAGCGATCACCAAACGAGACCTCAAGTCTCACTTGGTGATCAATCCGCCAGCAATACTCAAGATATCTGTAATTTATTCGTGCAACAGCTCTCTAGGGTATTCACCAGCAGTAGTACTTCTGCCAATTGGCGTAGCTAGGAAATTTCCCTGGAGGGGGCCTAGGCCTTCATTCATCTTGTTACTCCGGCTGTCACCGATAGTACAACGTTTTGTTGGGAAATGCCAGGTGGGTTTCATGAGGGCCCGCGCAATTACGGACCAGATGTTTACCATCCCACAGATTTTGCAGAAATGTTGGGAGTACAACGTGTTCACGTATCACATCTTTATTGATTTTAAAGCAACATACGATACAGTCGATCGAGACCAGCTATGGCAGATAATGCACGAACACGATTTGCTACAATTGATCAGAGCTTTGGATCGAGTGATGTGTTTCGTGTGAAGGTTGAGACAATGTGACGGCATCCAACTAGAGAGGTGATCCTATGAAAGCGACGTCTAAGAGGAGTGGGTTAAACATAAATGCGGAGACGTATGAATCATGAGCTGCGAGCCCTGTTTGGAGAGATTGCCATTTTCAGGTGGTGAACGTCAGTAGGCTACAGTGCGACGAAAACAGTTCTCTTTAACAACTGCACCAGTATCAGGAACAGGGAGGCTCAAAGTGTAAGATGGGTCGACCAGGTCGAAAGTGATTTGCAACTTCTGAGACTGAGAAATTGGCGACGAGTGGCCCAAGATGGAGTTGAATGGAGACGACTGCTTGAAACAGTATGACCCGGGGTGGTTACTAGGCTAGGCTAGTGAAAAAGAAAATATCTACGCAGCGGGAACATGTACACTGAACTTTTTTCCGGTTTTAAAATTCCAATGGGAAAAATTTCTGGAGGGGGCCTACAGAATTCTGGAGGGGGCCTGGTACCCCAGGCACCCCCTCTAGCTACGCCAATGCTTCTGCCTCTGACGTGTAGGAAGCTCTGAAATTTATTCCTCAAACGTGTGCGATATAAACATAACTAGTTTCACTTAAAATAAAGTTGCAGTTGCCTTGAAGTAGTTGAAATCGTCAGCGTCTCTGGTAGAACAAAGGAATGAAATCAGAGATTTCCACTGCCGATGGTTACCCGCTATAACTTTCACCTGTCGTCAGGACAGGTTCTCGTTCACAGTTCGGATGTCATTGGCCAAGCGGCGCCGCTATAAGCTTCTGGTCCTGCCTCTTCTATGCTGTCCTTGCGGATTCCAGTCGAGTGCTTCTTGCAGATTTCGTTCGCTCCTTTGCTCAAGGTGTCTCTGGTTCACTATCATCTACGTTCTCGAATTTCTGTTGCTAACGGCCGTTAATGACGTCGACTATGAAGTCCCTTGTTGGATTTCCAGTTGTCAGGCCACCAGACACGAATGATATATCGCAGTCAGCGAATAATAAATATCTGCAGTTTTTGCGTTGTCTCCGCTGAGATCCGTCACGCTACGTAGACATACAGCAGTACGGATTTAGCGTAATATTGAAAATTGCGTCCCAGATATTTTCGTAGTTGAGTCGGTCGAACGCCTTTCTGAAGTCAACAAACATCAGCAATAGATAGTCTTGGAATTCGTTGATCTGCTCCAATATAATGCGGAGCCATGTGATATGGTCTACAAAGCATCGACCAGTGCGGAATGTAGCTTGCTGCCACCGGAGAGTAGCGTCGTTTTTCTGCTGGATTCAGTTGGCGATCACCTTACAGAGTATTTTAGGAGCAATACAGAGCGACATGAGGCCACGTTAGTTACCACACTCAGTTAGGCCTTCTTTTTTAGAGACTTTGACCAACATGCCTTGCATTCAGTACACCGGAAAAGTTGTGGTTTCCATTTATTACTGAATAACTGATGCATCATCTGGACTGACAAAGATGGGTCAACTTTGAAAATCTCGTTTGAAATGCAGTCAATCTCAGGTGCTCTGTTGGATTTCATACTTTTGATGGCTGCTTCAATTTCATCCAGTAATGACTTTCTTCCTGGCTGCTCGATTAATACAAATCTAGTTGAGTTAACTCTTTGTGTCTACAACATACGGAAGGTGGAGCACAAGTTGACACGGTGTATGCCGACCTCAAAGCAGCGTTCGATCGCGTTGGCCACGCCATTCTACTAGCCAAATTACAGCCTTTCGGTGCTTTCGGGGTCTCTGTTGCTCTCGCCTGATGGTTGAAAGCCGCTGTCTTGCTGTCAAAAATGGGGAACACTGAGTCTTGCATCTTCCGGAGCGCCTTAGATGTTCCTCAGGGTAGCAACGGCAGACCGTTGCTATTCTCCCTGTACTGCTATGATGCTTTTTCCAGGATGCAGAATCGTGTACACTGATGACCTCAAAACCTACCTTGCTGTTCTCTCAGAAACGAGAGAACGATCTTCAACTGATCAGTTTGTTTACGATAAGTTTGTTGAAGGCTCTAAAATAAACCGTCTTTTTTGCAGTGATATTGTACATTAAGCGCGGTTTAGAGTTGATTATACTCTTCGCTGTGTTCGGTTTTGTGTCGTGTTAAGGTGGCCTACCATCACTGTCATTGCTGTGTTCAAATTTTCTTGACTTAATTACCTTGATTACTTTCATTGACTTGACTTAACGGGAAGCTAGTAATCATTAACTTTACGCTGGAGAGCCCAATTTCGGAAGCAGTTTTTGGGCCCAAAAGCGGTGTCCGGTTTATAGAAATTTATTCGCTGTATTCTTCTTGCCAATAAGAATACAGCGAATATATTTTCATGAACAGAATTTTTGTTTCGTACAAAAAAACTGCACATGCCTTGGCGGAAGTTGTGGGTTCGAATCCAATTATAATCTCAGATTATAGCTTGGTTCGACCCATGCACCTTCCAGCATTGGACAAAAGGTAGGAGTCACAACGACAACTTGTCAAGCGTAGCTACCAATAACCCCCCCCCCTCACCTTTCCACTCTTTCCCTTCCAGTTTCAAAAAACTTTTCATTACTTTCCCCTAGCGCCCCTTCTTCAATTGTAGAACCACCGTTTCAAAAAATATTAATATATGTTTGAAAGCATTTCAAGGTCACCGCTAAAAACACGAGGTTTGGTCTATTTTATTCGTTTCCAACCCAACATATGCGTACGTGTATGGGGCCCTTAAAACCGATGAAGGAGAACAGATTCACTGCACGGTCAACGGATATTCTTGCGACGTGACCGACCCATCGGATTCTCCCAACTTTCGACAAGTGTACTTTGAGAATCATTCCAAGTAGTGCCTGCAGTGCATGGTTCATACGCCTACGCCATTCTTCACTTTCCGTTTGCGCTCCACCTCCACCTGATGAAAATCTATTCGCAACAAAACACAACAATCAAAACACTCAGATAAACGTGGTGAGAAAGTGGCATTGATGATATTAAATTATTTAGACATTTTTCGGGAGAGATTTTCGAATCTCTTCAGAATCCGCAATCAGCAGATTCAACTTCGATGAAGTAGCATGGTATGAGAACAAAGATTCTGAAGAAACAGGAAACATGAACCGAACTTTTTCGTTTTTGAAGGTTTATCATTCTAAGAATGGGTTTCAAGAAACCGGCAATTATTCAAAAGAAGGGCTTCGAGGGGCTCTGTAAGCGCAAGATTACCGAGTCTGCTTTGACAAGCGAATGGTCGTGGGTTCGAATCTTACTAGAATTAGGCCATTCGATGTCAAACCGACTTTAGCATGGCTTTATTCTCAGGCCCCTCATCACCCATCCTTCATGCTGAATACTATATTATCTCGATAAGGCCTGTTGACAGTGCAAAAATGAGATCCTTATAGTTAAATGCTCTGGTTGGCTGTGCCAGGGATGGCTACAATTGGGGACAGCGCTATCATGTGCAACGAGGTGGGTAAAGTAGAGAAAGCATTGAAGGAAGGGTAAAACCTAATTACACACAAGCACGCATGAAATTTAATAAGCATATCGCTCACTCAATAGCGATTTCAGCTAAGAAATGCAGTGCGGGTCATACAGCAAACACCCGGGCGATATCACAATAGATCAACGATACTGGTCGCAGTGATGACCCCATACAGCCCATGTGCCGCTAGCTCTCACAGGCAGCTGGCTGCTCACGAGTTGTTTGCCTCGTGAGTGGGTATACAGAAAAACGCTACGAGACGGTGCGTTTGCGACTGTGTAGGTAGTAAAATGTCTGCACACAGAAGCACCGGCTGTTTTCCGTTTGTTCTGGGGGCGTTATTTTGAGAATTTGCGTGGGGCGACAAATTGGCTAGTGCCAGCCCTGGTGCTTACGATCATTGCTCCAAACTGGTTAAAGCGACCGATGAGACTATTAGCTACATGGGCTTTTGCGAACAGGTCACTCATGCGAAATGTATACAATTGAACTCGTTTGTCATGAAAGTGCTCCATCTGAGCGAAAGAAGTTCTTTTGGATGTATGACCAGTGCGTCGAGTTGATGAAAACGACCCGCTTCAAACAGGCATTATGGTCCGTCGGTCTGATTGTGTTTTCAATGTTTGCCAACCATGGTGAGGCCATTTCCGATTTGAAGCAGGCAAGCAGATGGAACAGCTGTCTAACAAACTGCAAGACACCGCTAGCCCCTGGAATTGCCGTAGGCGAACCCCCGATGAAGCGTCGTCGTGATGAACGCTTCAGGGTTGTCCAGTCGCTCCTGGGAGGTACGAAACCCTCGATTTCTGAAGCCATAGTAACTCTTCTTCCTCCGAAAATTGTAACTTCCCAAGTAACAATTTGGGTTTTATTACACTCTTATGATAGCATTTAAGACCAAAATTGGTCATTAGTTCTGCAATAAGAGTATAATAAAACTCATATTGTTGCTTGGGTTATCTAGTAAAGGAATGTTGTAGTGCGATAGACCGTTCAAGGTCATTCCATTGACCAAAAAGGGTGCAGACTTGTTTGCTATAAACTTCATCTCATTTAAAATCGGGATGAATATGAAACTACGGGACTCTGCGCTGAATACGAGGACAACAAGGCAACAAGGTCTTCTCTTTAGAGAGTTTGAGGGTGTCATATCAAAAAACTTTTGGGCTCCATGAAACACCACCTCATCGCCTATCACTCCACGGATCACACTAACTCCTGCGATGACTTCGGATCCAGTTGTAGCTCCAGGATCTTCGGTTATCGGATGTTGGGACGCATCGTTTCTAGCGTCATGGAGGCCTCTGTTCTTCCTGCCACAGTCGAGCTCTTTTTGCCAGCGCACCGAACCGAAGCGTCTTTTTACACGTCGATCTCTTTATCAATCCAGACACGCTTGACGTAGCATACCACTCTAGGCAGCTCACCGCATCTCTACCGACATTTCAGGCTATATGTACCCCGATGCAAAAATTTCAGTGTTATGGTAGCCCCCGACCTCCCCACCGCAGTCGAGTCATTCCTGCCAGCGAACAACAGTCGTCTCGGTCCTGTGTGTGGGTGTACGGAGCGGGGCTCTAAGAATTCCAGACCAGACAATTGCAACAACTCCTATAATAATATTGCCGTTGACGCAGTCCCCGTTCCTGACCTGTGCCTGACCCGCAGCAGAACTCCAATCCGCTGCTGATTTACTCCCAGAAAGTGCGTGGACTTTGGACCAAAATAGATGACTTTTTTATTGCTGTAACAGAGAGGCGAACCAGCCGCAGGCTGAAAACCTCTCTAATATAGAATTAAAAAAAAAAAAAAATTGCTGTAACAGGGTAGAACTTTGATATAATCGTCGGGAGCGCATTTTTCGTCTTTAGAAGTGATCGTAACCAGTTGAACAGCAAAAAATCCCGCGGTGACGGTGTGTCGATCGCGATCTCCAATAAGCTGAGTTGCTCCATTGACTCATCCCTAATTTACAAAACGCTTGAACAACTATGGGTAAAAGTTCTCGTGGCCGGTCACACTCTGAGCATTGATGTAATTTATTTACCCCCCAGCCATAAGGACGACGCTAGGAGTATCAACGAACATTTCGAATCAGTTGGCAGTGTGTATTCTCAGTTAGCACCAAATAACCTAACGCTGCTGTTCGGTGATTGCAACTAGTCCGGCTTGGTTTGGAATGTTCCTGTCCCTAGTATCGACTACCGTCGCTCTCACGCTTTTTTTTTTGTCGGAAGGTTTGACCACTGCGACCATTATTTTGATCTGTTGTGATATACTTCTTCTTTTTCTAGGTATTAGTTGCCGACAAAATACTATTGATGGAAGTGTTTGTCATTGTCAATTCATATCTCTAAACGCTCTACGCTCTCACGCTTCCGCGACGTTTATTGTTTCCACGGTCTGACACAAATGAATCCAGTGTCAAACAGGAATAATCGCTTGTTAGATCTGATGCTTGTCAATGATTCCGCCATACAACTTTGCTCGATTACCGAAGGAGCTTAACCTATTATCACGTTCGATGTCGATCACCCCGCTTTTGATGTTTCATTGAATTTACCATCTCCCGTCGTGTTTGGAATGTTGTCGACGGCAACGGTTTAGACTTCCAACGAACTGATTTTGACGGCCTAACTACGGCAATTACACAGGTGGACTGGCAATCATTGTTATTTTCTCCCGATGTTGACATCACTGTTGTTGTTGACGCACGTTGAACAACTTGATCAGCGACTACATTCCCATATGCCAACCCGCTCGCAAGCCTCCATGGCGAAACGCGCATCTCCGGCGAGTGAAACGTGCAAGATCTGCTGCTTCGCACGCATTTCAAAGATCGCATTGCTAAGCCACCAAGCGACACTTTAACCGTGCCTGTAAAGGGTTACAAATTAATGCATCGAAACCCAAATATTTAGTAGGAAGAGGCTCCAGAGAAACCAACGTTTGCCTTTCAAGGAACTGGAACGGGTTGATGAGTTCGTATATTGGGATCCCTGGTCACCGCCAACAAGGACACGAGTAAGGGGATTCAACAAGGCATTCAAGCTGAAAGTCGAGCCTATTTTTCCTCCTTGATCGAATGTGCAAAACTCTAATCAGACCGGTAGTCCTCTACAGACTTGAGACAGTAACTCTGCTTACGGCAGACATCAGTGCACTTGCCGTGGTGTTGGCGGAGTATAAATGGATAGTAGAGAGTTGCGTAGGAGTATGTACCACGAGGCACTGCTTGGAGAGATTTCCATCGTACACCTGGCGAAAGTGGGGAGACTACGGTGGGCCGGCCACGTCGCAAGGATGCCGGACGACTGTGCAGTGAAATCCTTTCTTTTCAAGAACGCCACCGGCATCAGGAATAGAGGGGCCCAACGTAAGCTGTTGGACATGGACACATTGGAAACAAGAAGGGACAATATGCGTGCCATATTTGTAGGAAAGCTATTTTGTGGATCAATTGATGCCTATCGGTTTCTAGCGAAAATAAATGTGAATCCGCCCTTGAGAATTCTTCGTTCAACTGACTCTTAGAATTACGTTTTATAGGACAGTATATGATCAAAACTAACTTATGATCACTCTGTGTGCAGTTTTTAACCCTGTGTAGAACCCTGTTATAAGGTGAAACGGTTTCTTGTCATTAACGTAACGTATTTTTTGCTGGAGCCGCATAGGAAAATGAACTCTCACTCGTTCTGTTTGACAGTTGGCTTATCCGCCCCTTTCAAATGTTGGTCGACATTTTGGCTTGTTGTTTCTTTTATGTTTTTGTATCATATAGACTGTGTTGTCAGATGATGCAAAAAGAACTAAATAAACAAATAAATAGATCGATAAGTTAAAAATTAATAAACATTAATTTTGATTTGCATTTTAATAAAAAGTCATGATCATCATATAATTTGAATTGACCGTATTGCCTGAAAATATTATATCAAACTTGCGCTAGAATAATCAATCGACATTGAAACTATAGATTCCAATTAATTACATCGAATATTTTCAAATGCAATCGAAATGAATCACACTAACACCCATCGACGCGCTATCGTGATATTGTATCGTTTCTCCGTTTTGTAGTGCAGGGACGTTCCGGTAGAGCAGAGGAACGCGTAGGCCACATACGGAGGAGAAAAATGGAATCAATTTCGCCTCTAGCTGCATCTGTGCACATCTGTGAGCTGCGAAGGCTGAGCTGCAACAGCGCGCTCATATTTGCATTGGCGGCGGATTATGAGCCAATAATTGCGTTCAGAGTGTCTCTTTTTAATCGATTGGCCGTCATGAGCCTGATAATCGACGTTGGCCTGTGTTGGGGACCGCGTGTCTGTGGAATTTTGAAACCAAATGGCAACACATCTGCATAATCGCTTCCGATTGGCGGAATCGATATTCTCGTAGAATACATTCTTTCCCATCTCGACGCAATGCGGTTGGTAATTATTCAGTTGTTATTAATTTTTCAAAATTTTAGTTTTCATAACATTTTTATGAAACCTAAATTGAAATTTGATTTTTTTTTTGTTAAAAACAATCCAAAAATGAAGGTGGTGGCTAAAATTGTGATGTCACGGTCTGTGGCCTTCTAGCGGACCCATGTCACCACAAACGATAATTCATCCGCACAAAGGTCAGCAACTGGCCCGTATGTCACCGGAGAAAATTACTTTTTGGGCAAACTTTCGACATATCCAGTCGATCGAGCACCACCGACCGTACGGATGAAGGCGGCGGCGCGTAAAATTTGCCTGAAAGTCAAACGGATCTTCTGCCCGGTGGTCATATATTGTGTTCCTTCCGGGCGCAGTGTCATTTCTCGAGTGTCGATGTCAAGTCGTTGAAAGATAAATAATTATCCACCCAGAAGTTGAACCGTGTGCCCTGCTGTTGCGAGCCCCTGATGAGTGCAGCAACAACGACGACGGTCCGAAGCAGAAAAAGACACTACACACAGAATGCAATATCCAGAGAGGATACGCTATCAGGTTTCATCCCGTGTCGCCGTCCGTCCGTCGTCGTCATCAAACGGATGGGCTCGGGTGGAGAAGAATTGTCCGTTTAATGGCCAAAACATGCGCAGGCACACAAAAGCTTACTGTATGGATCCGTCGCTTTGTCGCCCGGTCCGGTTCGAGGTCGACCGTGTGTAAGCGATCTGTCTGTCGTCCGGAGACTGAGAAGGGTGCATCACAATTTTCTCTTCGGTCTGTCACTTTTGACTGCACAAAAGAGATTCCGACCGACCGTGAAGATGTTGGAAAAAATACGGTAATGCTAAAACAAAGCGAGTGACAGAACGTAAAGCTAACCATCGTAAATTCATTTGACTGCACTCGACCATGCTTGACTGTCCTTCCTACCGATCGGCGAGCCAAGAGACCGATCAGTTGATCGCCAAGTTTATTGCTTAAAATTGAGTGAAGTTCAGATTCGATCATTTCCTTCTCGATGAGCACGAGGATTTTAAATTTTAACCAGGGAAGGATTGCCTGTAGTTTACCCATTTTCTGTCCCAAAGACTTATAAAGTTTAGCAAGAGGTGACATTTTACATACCTTCTACTAAATCCATCTCTGCAGCGATAGTTTGAGGTGCATCATGCAATGATTGGAGAATAATTTTCCTGATTTTATGCGACCGTCATCGTCCGCAGCTGCGTCACAGAAGGAGCCTATCACGCAAAATGTTGTTTAAATTTTCACCTCAAATTGTCGCTCAATTTCTCAGGCAACAATCTAATTTAAGGTTATTGTCAAATTCATTAGTGTCATTAAGCACCGCCGCCTGGCATCCCTGTGAACTCCGGCAGCCATTAATATCCCACGGGGTATTCACCCTTACGCCGCGCAAGCGGACGTCGTCGTCTCCGTCGTAGCTGATGTTCTCGGGGAACGTGCAACATTTGTAATAAGCCAATTTAACTTGCAAATTTCGAACGATTTAACGTTTCAACCATTTCTTGCCTGGTGCCGCAATACCAGCGGCGATAATCGTAACTTCGTTTTGTTTATCTTTCATTACATTCGATCAAGTTTACTTTAACGTCATTGCTTCGTATGAGACTGGTTTGACTCTAGCCGGCTAGGCTGTACAGCTAATAAGGATAGCGTGCGCAGAAAATCTCCTACAGTGCACTATCATAGGTTGGAAAGCTACAGGCAATCAGAGGACTTGGTACGCACTGTTTATTAATGTCAGATTTCTTCGTGGGTGCCAATGGATTTATCTGATCTATAGAGCTTTGGATAAAACAGAGTTTCATTCTAAATGAGCAATGCTTTATTGTGGGAATAATGGTCTGATTTAAGTTGCCGCGAAATGAATAACGACTGCAGTTTTGCAGTTTTCCACTTCCAACGTAAAATGCTGGGACTGAGAAAAAATGTAATAAAACGAATGACGATGAACAATAAGAGCTTAATAACCAGGCACTGAAAAGAGAAAAAATGCACGATTCTCAATTCCAAAACATGCAAAATTCATAATTTTAAACTTAGAACCACAAATTAAAAATTCAAATTTCAAATACCAAAACTCTAAAGTCGAAAACCAAAAACGAAAACTTAAATTTTAAATTTAAACATTAAACATTAAAAAGTAAAAAGTAAAAAGTAAAAAGTAAAAGTAAAAAGTAAAAAGTAAAAAGTAAAAAGTAAAAAGTAAAAAGCAAAAAGTAAAAAGTAAAAAGTAAAAAGTAAAAAGTAAAAAGTAAAAAGTAAAAATTAAAAAGTAAAAAGTAAAAAGTAAAAAGTAAAAAGTAAAAAGTAAAAAGTAAAAAGTAATAAGTAAAAAGTAAAAAGTAAAAAGTAAAAAGTAATAAGCAAAAAGTAAAAAGTAAAAAGTAAAAAGTAAAAAGTAAAAAGTAAAAAGTAAAAAGTAAAAAGTAAAAAGTAAAAAGTAAAAAGTAAAAAGTAAAAAGTAAAAAGTAAAAAGTAAAAAGTAAAAAGTAAAAAGTAAAAAGTAAAAAGTAAAAAGTAAAAAGTAAAAAGTAAAAAGTAAAAAGTAAAAAGTAAAAAGTAAAAAGTAAAAAGTAAAAAGTAAAAAGTAAAAAGTAAAAAGTAAAAAGTAAAAAGTAAAAAGTAAAAAGTAAAAAGTAAAAAGTAAAAAGTAAAAAGTAAAAAGTAAAAGGTAAAAAGTAAAAAGTAAAAAGTAAAAAGTAAAAAGTAAAAAGTAAAAAGTAAAAAGTAAAAAGCAAAAAGTAAAAAGTAAAAAGTAAAAAGTAAAAAGTAAAAAGCAAAAAGCAAAAAGTAAAAAGTAAAAAGTAAAAAGTAAAAAGTAAAAAGTAAAAAGTAAAAAGTAAAAAGTAAAAAGTAAAAAGTAAAAAGTAAAAAGTAAAAAGTAAAAAGTAAAAAGTAAAAAGTAAAAAGTAAAAAGTAAAAAGTAAAAAGTAAAAAGTAAAAAGTAAAAAGTAAAAAGTAAAAAGTAAAAAGTAAAAAGTAAAAAGTGAAAAGTTATCTTGTATTGGCATGCAATTAACAAATAACTTTAATCAAACAAAAGACAAAATAAGCAACTCAACTATTTACTATAGAGTATAGATGATTGATAGTTCTTTGTTCCCCTAAGTGCAAATAAACTTCGAACTATTTACCGTGTTAGTAGCAAGTGTTTCCTAGATGATTCAGGGTAAGACGGCCGCAGGCCGCGAGTTTGCTCCGGTAACCCGCCGTCGGAAGCGCCGGAAAAAGATCGAAGCAAACCGCGGCCGTGTATGAACGCGAAAAAATTTCGCGTCCGAATTTATCTTCTAATTTTCATTTGAACTAATTGAAAAAAAATAAAATTAAAGCTTTGAAAGGTGTTAACAATAAATATTTATACTAATGAAATATGAATTTTGATAGTGATACGTGAAAACTGATTATGTGGTGAGAATGGCGATGGTGATTTGGTTCGTGAGCATTATTGTATATGAGTTGGCTTTTGTATCGGTGTTATATAAGTGGGTGGAATCTAGTGTTTTCTGGTATGTATGAAGTAATTTGTAATGAGGAGCAGTTTTTAAAAAAATTGCAAGTGGGTGCGCTTTTCATCAGGAGTGAAATGGTTTCAACGGAAAGTAAAAGTGAGTTCAGGATGACCTTAGTTTCCCGATATGTTATTTATTATTTCGCTAAGTGTGACCCTTAGCAACGGTTGTGATGGGATCAATTGACATGGTTGTACCAACCACATGGCATAGGTTGTTATACATAATTATCGAAACTGAATAACTGAATACAGTTTACCAAACCTTAGCTATGTTTATTTACGAATCATTGATGGAATACTCTTATATCAAGCAGTACTTCCAACATATCGTCCAGTGTCTTGAAAGTTATTTTCATTCATGCTGAAAATGGATATGATTATTATTAAGAAAATATATTCTTCAATAGTGGTGCATAATATTGATTGTGGATTAACTTATGTGAAAACCATTAGGTCGCCTAACCATTTTTTCTAATTTCAGATGATAGTATATTTATAAGAGCGAATAAACGCGCTATAACCTAGGTATTTACCAGGGCAAGTAAGTAAATGTACATGTCCCATCCCCGAGGGTCCGGAGTATTACTCAACCTTTATTGGCCCAATACTCCCAACGAAAATACAATTATCAATAATCAGAAGCGGTTGGTACGAGACGTCCCCGTTTCTTCTTCCCCTGTTGATTTAGAAATGCATCTTTGTATGAATTAATTTATTCAAACAAGATTCATCTCATAAAATCGTCTTTGCGGTAATACTTCACAGTTGGCCTGGCCGATTTAGTATTTGTGAAATATTGTCGATGTGTTGCAAATACTAATACAGACAAGAAAATGATTAGAAATATTTCTAATATTAGAAATATTTAAAATTATTTCCAGGAATCCTTTATTGTGGCTGTGATGGTATTAATAAGAATAAGAATAAGAATAAGAATAAGTAACCCGCCGTCGGAAGCGCCGGCCAGAAACCCCTTCTATTTAGGTGCATGCATGTTCCCAGGTTTACGAACTAGTAGGGATTATCCCTTAGTTATGTCCGAACGAGCGACAGCGAGTAAGCGCAGCATGTACCCAACGTTTTTGCAGGCTGAAGGCCGTGAATATTTTCGGCCGAATATGACGTTCGGCCTTTTGTGATTCGGCCCTTAGTTATTGTTGCTATCGCAACAGAAAGACAATTTTCCGATTCCTTAACAACGTAATATTTTATTTACTCCAGCTGTAGACGCTGGAGTAAATAAAATATTACGTTGTTAAGGAATCGGAAAATTGTCTTTCTGTTGCGATAGCAACAATTTAAAAAATTCGTTTAGTATCTTTTCCAAATGCAATATTTACTCTCAGTTAGCTCGATTCCGCCTTATGATTTCAACAGATCCTGATTGTTCGCTGACCGTACTGTAGTTTTAGTTTCTTCCTAAACTACGATTGATGCAATTAAGGTACAGAACAATGTTACTACCTTTTTAGATAAGCAAATTGCTTTTAATTAATTTTAATTTATATAGTTTTAATGCACTTAAGATAAGAATTTTACTAGTTTTTAAGATTCAACTCTTTAGTCGTTCACACAACGCTAGTTTTGTTGTTTACTTTCTACTGTCATGTTTGTCACCTTCAGCTTTATCCCACCGGTTCACTGACATTACGAACGAATTACGGTTTCAACGTAATGTTGACGAAGGTGCGTCGCAACGGAACGTTGTGACACTCCCCCCGGTATTTCGAGGTCAATGGTCCGAAGATGTACATACATTTGCACCGACGTCTAACACTGCAAGCTTCACCGCGGGTCTTTCGAAAACTCCATGTTTAGTGTGCACTACTGCACGTCGCACCTGCCCATCTTTCGGATTGCACGCACCACACGACCTTTCGGCCAACAGTTCCTTGGCAGTGCGTCGTCTACGATGACAACGATATCTCCTTCGGCGATCGGTTTCGCTCGGTTGAACCACTTCGTCCTCCGTGTAAGTGTGGGCAGGAACTCAGCTATCCAACGACGCCAAAATCGGTTAGCATAAACCTGGGACATCTTCCAGGTGTGCTTCACGGCGTAGCTACTGTCGTCGTACGCGATCGGGGGCTTTGAACCGTCTGACGAACCGATCAAGATATCATTCGGAGTGAGCGCTTGGGAAAACTCATCGTTAAGTGGTAATTCGGTTAGAGGTCGGGAGTTGATAATAAGCTCGATTTCGGTGAGTGTGTTTCTTAGTATTTCGTCAGTGGGTGTGCGGGTGACTTCACGGATTGAACGAGGCGTTCCCAGACTCCGCCAAAATGTGATGATGCGGGCGGGTTGAACGACCATTTCGTATCAGGTGTGACGAAATATTCCATCAGTTTGTCCTGGTTCACTTGCTGTAAGGCTTCCTTCAGCTCGCGACTAGCTCCGATGAAGTTGGTGCCGCGATCGCTAACTATCTGAACTGGGGTACCTCTTCTGGCGATGAAGTTTCGGATGGCAAGAATGCACGAGTCGGTGGTGAGGCTATGGGCGACTTCGAGATGTACTGCTCGCATAGTTAGGCAGGTCACTAGTACACCCCAACGTTTTTCAGTCCTTCTACCGACAACAACGTGCATTGGTCCGAAGTAGTCGATACCGACGTAGGAGAAAGGACGACAGAAGGCTTGCAAACGCTCGGACGGTAGACCAGACATCTCCGGGGCTTCGGGCTTCACCTGACGAATCTTGCAGAGCTGGCATTGTTCTCGAACACGCTTGTAGGCCGATTTCAGTCCTGGAACGTAGAATCTGCGCCGGATCTCGTTAAGCGTTGTCTGATGATTCATGTGACAGAACTTCTGATGGATACTAGCTATGATAAGGTCCGTAACCGGATGTTGCTTGTGCAACAGCATTGGATGCTTTGTGCACTCCTCCACATGTGTGCATTCATCTATGCGACCTTTCATTCGCAACAGTCCATCTCCACCGATGAATGGGCTAAGTTTGTACAACGAACTACTCTTCGGCAACACGTGTTTCCAGGGTAACGGCTTCGGCTTCAGCAGCAGGGCCTTTTCTTTATCGAATTCCGAATCTTGCACCGACTGGAGGATGAAGAGCTCCGCCTTCTCAAATTCCTCTTGCGTTAGAGGTCCGGCGACGATAGACTCCTTCAACAGCGTCCTGCGTAGATTCGACGGAAATCTTTGAACGAATGCTACATGTCGCAGTAGTCGCTTCCACTTCGAGAAGTCTTCCCACCGGAATAGGGCGCGCTCAACGGAATGGTGCAATACATGTGGTCGCTTTTCTTCTGCGGTCTGTTCGAATTTGGAATGCATGATTCCTTTTTCGATCCCCACAGGAAGTCAGGACCACGGAACCAGCGACTAGTAGGAGTGAGATCCGGCAGCTTCTGTCATTTCGTTGCCTCGTCAGCGATGTTTAGCTTTGCTGGGACCCAGTTCCATTCCGATGTCTCTGTCAACTCCAGCATCTCGCTAATCCGCACCGCGACGAATGGATTATATTTCCGGTGATCGGAATTAAGCCAACAGAGGACATTTCGTGAATCTGTCCAGAAAAATCGCTGCGCAGGTTTCAATTTATGTGTCTCCATAACGTCGTTTGCTAGGCGGGCTCCGATGACTGCAGCTTGTAGTTCTAGTCTGGGAATCGACACGAATCGCAGCGGAGCCACTCTCGTCTTCGCGCGGATCAGAACGCAATCCACTTCACCGTCTTCCTCGAACCGCAGATAGGCAACTGCAGCAAAACCGTTCTCCGACGCATCCACAAACACATGTAGCTGGATCGCATTCCGATCACTTATGCTCGTTTTCATCCGGTAACACCTTGGCACGCTGACAGATTTCACTTGCGGAAGGACGTGTAACCATGTCTGCCATTTCTCAAACTGCTCGTTCTTGATGGGTTCGTCCCAACTTACACCACTCCGCCAGATTTCCTGCTGCAATATCTTCAGGAACATTAAGAAGTGAGCCAGTAGACCCAGTGGATCGAAGATCGTCATTAGTGTGCTTAGAATTTGTCTTTTCGTTGGAACGATGCCACCTTGCAGTAGTTCGGCGTTGATTCTCGGAGATATCTTGAAGGTGAACGTATCGGTCGCAGTACACCACCACAAGCCAAGAACTTTCTTCGTCGCCATCTCACTCGACAGGTTTAAACTTTTTTCGCCGGGATTTGCTTCCAATTGCTGCAATACTCGATTCGAGTTCAACAGCCAGTTCCGTATCTCGAACCCCGCTTCCGCGTGGACGTGCCGGACATCTTTCGCTAGCTGTATCGCCTCTTCTTCTGTTTCTACACTGGAAAGCATGTCATCGACGTACTGCTCGTTCACTATCGCTTCGACTGCCCTCGGGAACTGTTCCTGGAACCGCTGCGCATTGTAGTTTTTAACATACTGCGCACAGCTTGGTGAGCACGTCGCTCCGAAGGTCATTACTTTCGTAACGTAGACATCTGGACTGCGGTCTTGTTCTCCGTTCCGCCATAAGAATCTCAAACACTGTCGATCGAGCCGGTTCATCAAGATCTGGAGGAACATTTCTCGAATGTCACCTGTGATGGCGATGCGGAACTCTCGAAAACGCTGTAGTACGGATACCAAAGAGGTTAGTTGATCCGGTCCTGTTAGCAGGAACGAATTCAGCGAAACGCCCGAGACATTAGCGGCTGCATCCCAAACTAAGCGCATCTTTTTTGGTTTGTTAGGAATAACTACCGGAAAGATTGGGAGATACCAAACCCGATCAAATTTCTCTGCCAATTGACATTTCGTTAGCTTCTCGATGTACCCGGCTCTTTCGTAATCCCGAAGCTTCTGCTTCACCGATTCAGCTAGTTCAGGGTCCCGCTGCATACGCTTCTCCAAGCAGACCAGTCGTCTCATCGCCATCGATTTGCTATCTGGGAGACGAACATCATCGTACCGCCAAAGTAGTCCGGTTTCCATTCGCTTCCCTTTCACACGCGTTAAGGATCTCAGTAACTGTTCCGCTCGCTCGTCGTCCTTCGATAACAGTGGTTTGGCGGAATTCGTTACTCCGGTGCTGTCCAGAGACATGTATGCTTTCACGAGACCGTGAAGAGCTGCGTCTCTCCGCTCGCAGCACGGACACACGTGGAAGCTGTGGTGCGCCGTGAAGTTTGTCGATGGTTGAGAAGCTTTAGAGCATGGTCCGAACACTATCCAACCTAAGCGGGTTCTAGCAGCGATCGGTTCGACTTTTCCGCCTTCTCTACTGTCTAACGCATAACCCAAGCGACAGTTGTCCACTCCGATGAGTATCCGTGGCTGGATGTTACAATAGGAGTCCGCTGGCACGTTTTCCAAGTGGTTATAGTCCAATGCTAGCTCCGCCATTGACAACGTTTGCTGCGGTAGTGCAAGACTCTCCACCGTGTGCACTTTCGGCATCCGGTATATTTCCGTATCACGCACTCCGGAAATCTCCATCGCTAGCATCACGGAACTCATTTCGTGTCGTTGATGATCTCCCGTCCAACCTAGACACAAGGTATACGGTTCACCGTCGAGATTCAATTCTCTTAACAAGCTGTGCTCCATTAGCGTCGCTGATGAGCCTTCGTCCAAGAAAGCGAAGGTACGAACGGACTTGCCTCGTCCATGGAGGATTACTGGGACGTAGCGGAAGAGAACTTTGCTAGCGTAGCTGACGTGAGTATTGCACTGTTGGGGCGTTTTCTGTTTTCTGGTATCTGAAATCATCATGTAGCAGCTCGTGATGCATATATGAGCAGCCGTTTCTTCCGCAAGCTCGCTTTACTGCGCACAGTTTGTTCTGCTTCAGCGCTGCCCACCTTGCCCCAATATCTAGCCTTTGAAATTTTCTACATGACCCCACGCTGCTACATTCTCCTTGGCAAATCACACACGGCTTTCCGGTTTTCTTGGAGATCACCGTAGAGGTCGTCGATGCTATCGATGCCTGATCAAAGTTGGATTGGAGGTGAACATGAACTTCCTCCTTCCTCACGCGCCTTTCAGGCTTGCTAGTATACACACCGACTGTCGACGGAATCGTTACGACGCACGCTGCTTCCACTAGTGTCTCTAACCATTTGCTGAAGTCTTCCAGTGTAACTGTCTTCAACGTCTGACGATGTTTGGCCCAGTCGAGCTTCACAGTTGGTGGCAGTCTCTCGACAAGTTCTTGAAGGAGTGCTATGTTGCATAGATGGTCGTTCAACCCACAGGTTACGATCGTTGCACACATGTTCTGGACTGCAACACCGAAGTCGATCAGAGTTCCTAGTTTCTCCGTCTTCGGCGCTGGCATTTCCCGAATCTTGCCGACTAGCGTGTTGACGATAACCTCGGGTCGGCCGTATAACAATCGCAAAGTCTTGATAACGCCTTCAAGTCCCGCTGGATGTAACAGCCGGCTTCGAACTGTCTCGAGAGCTCTCCCCCTCAAACTACGCTGAAGTCTAAGCAGGTTTTCCTCATCGCTGAAGCCACATATCCGTGTACTGCTCTCGTACGTCGAGATAAAGAGGGGCCACTCTTCCGGATTTCCCGAAAACGTAGGCAACTCCTTCGACACCGCGTGCCGTGCGGCCAATTGACTTCGGCTGAGTTCATTGGGATCAGCATCCGAAAGATTAGACCGACTTCTGTTGATCTCCATCGCCCTTATTCTCTCCTCCAGAGTCCTCGTTTGCTGCTCCTGCTTCTCTGACATCTCTGCAAGCTGCCTTTCCAATTTTGCCATCGCCGTTTCCTGGCGCCGTTTCCTGGCTCCAGCTGTAGACGCTGGAGTAAATAAAATATTACGTTGTTAAGGAATCGGAAAATTGTCTTTCTGTTGCGATAGCAACAATTTAAAAAAATCGTTTAGTATCTTTTCCAAATGCAATATTTACTCTCAGTTAACTCGATTCCGCCTTATGATTTCAACAGATCCTGATTGTTCGCTGACCGTACTGTAGTTTTAGTTTCTTCCTAAACCACGATTGATGCAATTAAGGTACAGAACAATGTTACTACCTTTTTAGATAAGCAAATTGCTTTTAATGCCATTATGCCATTTGTAATTCATTATGCCATTTGTAATTTCGACCATTTGTGTTTTGGCCATCCGTGATTCGGCCACGAATCAAAGAGAATTTTTTAATCGAGCAAAAAAAAATGGATTGTAGGCATTTTTACTTAAAGTTTAAACGTGAAAATCAAATCTATTCTTGCTTTTAATAAATACGTTGTTATTTTTTATGCAAAAATCTACGAACTAAAAGACAAAAACGAAAGAAAAATTTATTGGAAGAGTTTCGGAAATTCCACTGTTTGAACTCCCATTTCTATTTCGTGCTAGAAGCGTTAACTCAAGTTGTACACTTATTTTTCGAGGTTTTCAGGCTGTTGAGCCCACAGACATTGATTTAATAAAAAAAAATTAACTCATATACTACAAATTATTTGTTTGCCCCCCGATTTTTCAAGCCAATTTCAAAGGGGGGGGGGGGGGGGGTGACAAAAATTTTGAAAATGATTTGCAATGGCCTAATCAAAAAATGAAAAGTCGAAAAATCGAGAAGTTGAGAAGTTGAAAATTAGAAGAGTTAAAAAGTTGAAAAGTCGAAAAGATGAAAAGTCAAAACGTCGAAAGGTGAAAAAGTCGAATAGTTGAAAAGTTAAAAAGTTGAAAAGTCGAAAAGTCAAAAAGATGAAAAGTCAAAAAGATGACAAGTTGGAAAGTTGAAAATTCGTAAAGATGTAAAGTCAGTCGAAAGTGCAAAAGTTGAAAAGTTGAAAAGCTGAAAAGTTGAAAAGTTGAAAAGTTGAAAAGTTGAAAAGTTGAAAAGTTGAAAAGTCGAAAAGTTGAATAGTTGAAAAATTGAAAAGTCGAAAATTTGAAAAGCAGAAAGTCGAAAAAGGTGAAATGTCAAAAAGTTGAAAAGTCGAAAAGGGGAAAGTCAAAAAGTTGGAAAATCAAAAAGTCAAAAAGTTGAAAAATCGAAAGGTTAAAAATACGAAAAGTAAAAAGTCAATAGGTTATAAACTTCAAAAGCGTAAATGTTACCATCTGCGGCCGAAAACGAATAATGTGAAATAAGTGTTTTAAAATAACTTGACCACTGAATGACGCTGATGATTTAGGTAATGCACGAATCGTTAAAAGTCATATCGTTTAACATAATAAGACTAGCAATAATATTACAATGACTGTGATAAGCCGGAGGTAGTTATTAAAAAATGTTGTACCTTAGACCTTACACTACTGGAAATAAACAAATGATAATAGTTGCAGAAAACGCTCTTTCAAGTTAGTCGTAAAAATGCTACGCAAAATAGTTCATTTTCCGCTTCAGTTTTCCGTGCACTTGTAATCAGTCTAATTGCACAACTTCGTTATTTATTCATCAAATCTAGAATAAAACATTAGCAAAGAAAGGAGCAGCATAATGGACGCCAAATAATGAATAACTCAGCCGGCGGAAAATAACCCAATTACTTCTGCTCTCCGGTAAGAATCCTTGCAATTTTAATTAACTCACTATTTTCGGCGATATTCAAATGGCAGTGCCCCAAATGAATAAAACTATTACCATAACAATTCATGCCTACTTTTGATGCGCGGGTTCCTTGCTCGTAGGAGCCGGCATTTTCTTCACTCTTTCGCCGCAGAGCAAGATAAATGATGAACTAATGCCGCCCCGCTGCTGTTGGACCCTCTCGAGAGCGGGCGACGATGCTGGTGGGTGGCTGGCGGTGGGGTTTGTGGTGGTGGTTCGCAAATTTCCACCAGAAGGCAAATTTTCCGCCCATGTAGCCGTGTAATTTCTCTCGTTTCGGAGATCGGATCTGTACGATCCTTGGTTGTAGCGAAACGGGCTGGGCTATTGTTCGTGTGATGGAAAGTCTTTTTTCTGCACTTTCGTGGGGGTTAGAGAAATAGTTTCGTTTGCCACTGAACACAATAGTGAAGAAAATGAAAGATGACGGGTTTTTGCCTGGACAGGAGCTGCCGCTTCCTTTTTATAGGTCGATGAATGCACTAGTAGAGTAGCTGCTTCGACTCATTCACTCACTCACTCACTCACTCACTCAGGGGAGTTTTATATCATTCTCGGTGCAAATTTTTTTCCTGCCAGTACCACTGAAGACAGTTTTATTCATTAGCATGTTCAGCCTCTTGCCAGCGACAGACGGAACAGCCGAATGCTCTTTTGTCGGCCGCCGGTAGATTCCTTTCGAGCAGCGGAAGAATGAAATATGTTAATTAGAGATAGTGCTCAACCGAATTCACAGCCGAGTTAAATGCTTTTTCGGAAAGTTTTTCCTCTTTCCAAATTGTTTGAAATTTCATTTGTTTAGACGCGATAGATCTTTTGAATGATTGCACTTTTATTGTTCAGCACTAATGATGAATAGAAGTAGATTTTTTTTTTGTATTTTGCAATGTGAATGTAGATTTTCATAAACTGATACGAATGGCCCTGTTCTGACATTGCTTTGCAACAGGTCATTAATGCTGAAAATGTATACCTAGTCAATAGTGCGCGTAAAACGGGCTCACTCGGTACTGGGTTTTGGTTGACACTGTGTCTTTTCCTGTTTTCGTTTTATGCAGTGGTGCATTACAAAAAATTAGCATTGAACTAGACGCAATGAGCCTAGTTGGTCTTGTTTTTTCTATTTTCCTTTCTATTTCGTTGATCATTTGTGGTTCTGTTGAATTTTAGATCCTACGCTAAGACTCACAGAACGGACTCGTGTGTTTGTACACATGAATGTGCGCAAAAAATTGAACTACCTGCCTACACCCTACACCCTACACCCTAGCATACGGCCAAAAGCAAAACTCTCCTCGTCTTCCTTTAGCTCTCGTGCCGGTAAATACATTTATCATCTTGTTGATTTCATCTTTTTGATCAGCAAACCGTTCCGCAATGTGATACGTTAGGCACAGCCTCCACCTCGACATCGCAGGAAGGAAGGTCTTTCGATATCATAGCGTCACAATCAGAGATGTATTTTTATAAACGTAGCTTTGCTCCTTCCGTGCTGCAACTCTTTGCTTTGATATGACAGAGTGCATTTAGCTGGCATAATGTAGCCACGCACATTGTGTCATTACCGCCTGCAGGAATAAAATATCATACTTATATCAAAGCAACAGTTGGAAAGAAATCTAATTTTGATACGGTACTATACGGTTTCTATTGAAGTACCGCGCTGGACATGATAGTTTCTCGCAAAATTGATAACAGCAAAACATTTTAAAGGAAAACGCTGTATAATAGTCATTGCCGGTGAGATAAGTAGTATTAGTTAGGCAGGTTAAAAATGTTTTATGAAGGGGATTCTTTAGCCACGATATTCTAAATTTGTTTAGTTCCTTCGTGTCAATGTTGTCGATTACAACTTATTTCTCTGCACCTAACATTAAGACGCAAGCAGATATGCTTGAATTAATAGGTTGATCTACAATTAAAAACGTTGCAAATACTAATTGCTGTCGTTGTCATCGCCGTCAGCAGCATAGAACCAGTGCTGGTTCGTGCTATTTCAAGCAGTCGACACGATTTTGGGCCACTCGCAAATTTCCCAGGCGTCTCAGAAGTCGGCTATCACTTGCGACCTGGTCGAGTCATCTTACACGTTGAACCCCTTTATCCCTGGTGCCAGTGTTGATGTTGAAGAGAACCGTTTTCGCACTGTCGTCCGGCAGCCTAACGATGTGTCTCGCCTACAGCATTCTACCGACTTTCGCTGGATGTACGATAGAAATTTCTCCAAGCAGTGTCTATAGTTTGTGATTCATACGCCTCCGCCACTCTCCGCTTTTAGTGTGTAGGGGAGTGTCGTCGTGGTTGGGCCACGTTTTGGAATTGGCCCATAACTTTCGCTTCAAAAGGAATTTTGGAAATCAAAATACATCGTTGCAAAGGCCTAAGAATAAGGTATATTTCCGGAAAGTTTCGAACTGATTGCTTGAAAAATAAAAAAGTTATAGGCATTTACTTGAAGACAAAAAATGTTGTCATAGTCGGGCCATGTTGTGCAGGTTGGGCCACCGCAGAAAATCTAAGACATACGTATTGAAATTCTATATAGAGACATGAAAAGAATGAATTCCGAGAACAACGACTCATATAGGTACAAATACCCTATTTCTAATTGCATTTTTGTGAAATTTTCGCGATCTTGTAAAATCCATATTGCTACAATCGCCTTTTCCAAAGTGTACAACTCCAATGAAAAAAACAACAAATAACTAGGTTTTTATCGTATTAATTTTGCTTTATTTCATCACATTTTATGTGACTGACATTCTCTAGCGATTATTGCGCTTCTGCGCTTAAAATTATGGTGGCCCAATCATGACTACTCAAGTGGCCCGACCTTTACAAATAGCGCTTTTCTAGTATTTCACCTTAGCCTTCCCAAACACCTTACTGAAGGGGAATTTTCTATAGTCTTCGTGTGCAACACAACACATTTCATACATTTTCAAAATTTATCTCGATAATTGCATTTCATGAATCATTTCTTGAAGTAAAGTTCATTGTGCCTGGAAAACTTTTTTTGTAAGATTTAGTCACTGAATTCAGTACGGGTGTTTTGAATACACAATTGAAACTCACAATATTGTGAAAAGTTAGCTATCACAGTAAGAAGTTTTACAATGGTTGTATCATAGATATCATGAGTTACTAAAACTGTAAAATCGTGATGGCCCGACCATAACAGTGGCCCGACGATAACGACAATACCCTAGCAAATATCGTCCATTACACCTTCCGCTTGACCACGGCAAGGGCGCGTATGTTCTCTGTGAGCAGCGTCGCAACTTCAAGGCCATGAAGAACTGCTAGCCTAATACGGCACATACAAACTTGTCTGCCTGATACGGCAAAATATGCTTTTTGATCGCAGCGGTTTGCGAAAGGCAAAGGTGGCCCGAATTCCAGCTTGAATTCCCGCCGCTGGACATCTTTACCAGTGTTGTTTCCGGCAGCACCAGCGATCCCAAATCCGTGAATTCATCTATCACATCTAGTCCGCTGCCGTCAACGGTTACCATCCGTGGGAGGTGCACGTTTGTCTCCTTTCAGCATCTTCCATCTCATATATTTGGTATTTGGTGCATTAATTTTTAGCTCAATTCACCTAGATTCCGATTTTAGACTGACGTAAATTGCCTGCGTCATCGTAAAGCTTCTGGCTATTATATCAAAGTTATCGGCGAAACCTAGGAGTTGGCTACTTACTTACTTACTTAGGTGGCTTGCCGTCCTAAGACAAAGCCTGTTGAACAAAGTTTCTCCATGTAACTCGGTTGAGGGTTACCGCCCTCCAATACCTCGGACACCGAGTACTCTCCGCCAGATCTCGCTCCACCTGGTCTAACCATCTTGCTCGCTGCGCTCCTGGTCGTCTTGCTCCTACCGGATTTGAGGCGAACACCATCTTTGCAGGGTAGTTGTTCGGCATTCTTGTAACATGCCCTGCCCATCGTATCCGTCCAGCTTTAGCCACCTTCTGGATACCCTTCTGGGTTCGCCATACAGTTCATGGTTCATCCTCCGCCTCCATACTCCGTTTTCCTGTACGCCGCCGAAGATCGTTCTTAGCACTCGTCGTTCGAAAACTTCGAGCACTCGCAGGTCCTCCTCGAGCATTGTCCATGTTTCTTGCCCGTAGAGAATAACCGGTCTAATAAGCGTCCTGTACAGGGTGCACTTTGTACGGAGACTTAGTCTGTTCGACCGCAATTGCTTGTGGAGCCCATAGTAAGCACGACTTCCGCTGATAATACGCCTCCGAATCTCACGGCTGGTATCATTGTCCGCCGTTACCAGTGAGCCAAGGTAGACAAATTCATCGACTACCTCAAACTCATCGCCGTCGATCAACATACTACTGTCCAAGCGGTGTCGTTCAGCCTCGGTTCCGCTGGCCAGCATGTACTTTGTTTTAGACGTATTTACTTTTAACCCAGTCTTTTCTGCTTCGCGCTTTAGTCTGGTGTACTGTTCAGCCACTGCCACAGTTCTGCCGATAAAATCCATGTCATCGGCAAAGCAGACGAATTGACTAGATTTGTTGAATATCGTGCCCCGCGTGTTAATATCCGCTCGGTTCATAACACCTTGTAGCGCTATGTTGAACAGCAGGCATGAAAGATCATCACCTTGACGAAGCCCTCTGTGTGATTCGAATGAACTTGACAATCCACCCGAAATCCGAACACAGCACTGTGTACCATCCATTGTAGATTTAATCAGTTTGATGAGCTTCCTGGGGAAGCTGTTCTCGTCCATGATTTTCCATAGCTCTTTCCGGTCGATGGTATCATATGCGGCTTTAAAGTCAACGAATAAATTATGCGTGGGAGCTCTGTATTCACGGCCCTTTGAAGGATTTGCCGCAGTGTAAATATTTGATCCGCTGTAGACATTGGCGTAGCTAGAGGCGGTGCCTGTGGTACCAGGCCCCCTCCAAAAATTTTCCTCGTTGGAATTGGAAACCGGGAAGAAACTCAGTGTGTATGTTCCCGCTGTGTAGATATTTTATTTTTCACTGGGCATCACAAAAGCGTATTTGTCGTCGTCGTCAGTAGCTTAGTAGCCACCCCGGCTCATGCTGTTTCAAGTGTTCGTCTCCATTCAACTACATCTTGGGCCACTCGTCGCAAATTTTCCAGTCACAGAAGTCGCAAATCATATTCGACGTGGTCGAGCCATCTTGCACGTTGAGCCTCCCTGTTCCTGATGCTGGTGCAGTTGTTAAAGAGAACTGTTTTCGTCGCACTGTAGCCTATTGACTTTCATACGTCTCCGTTACTCTCCGCTTTCAGTTTGTGCTCCGCCAAATATCGCCCGCAGTACCTTCCGCTCGAACAGAGCGTATGCCTAGCGTTTTGCGAAGGGCTAAGGAGCCTAATTTCTCGCTTAAATGCCTAACTAGATCCCCTTACTAGTGTTGTTGTCCGTGTGTACCAGCAATCCGAAATACACGAACCCATCTGCCACTTCTAGTTCGTTGCCATCAACAGTTTCCGTCCGCGAGAGGCGCGCGTTTGTTTCCTTTGAGTATTTGGTCTTGGCCGCATTTATGTTTAGAACACTCGTCCTAGATTCCGATTTCGTCGAGTCCCCCCTTCAAGTGCGATGTTGAATAGCATGCAAAACAAGCCGTCACCTTGTCCCTACTTTCGCCGCGTCTCAAAGTAACTCGAAAGTATCCCCGAGATGCACACGAAACACAACACTCTCTCCAATGTAGCTCTGCTTGGTTGCGTCAGTTTATTCGTAAAACCGTGTTCGTGCATTATCTGTCATATCTACTCTCGATCGACTGTATCGTATGTTAACATTTGCAATTGCTTTGAAATCAATAAAGATGTGATGCGCGGACAGGTTGTACTCCCGACATTTCTGGTAATTGAGCGGACCCTCATTAGGCCCGCCTGCTATTTCCCTACAAAACCTTGTGCTATCAATGACAGCCAGAGAAACAAGATCATAATCAAAAATTTTTTGGAAGGCACCCCCTAGGCCCCCTCCAGGGAAATTTCCTAGCTACGCCAATGGCTGTAGACCGACCTTCGACGAAGCCGGCTTGATAAGTTCCCACAAATCTATTCGAAACTGGTGATAGACGGCGGAAAATGATTTGGGACAGCACTTCATAGGCGGCATTGAGAACGGTGATCGCTCGATAGTTCTCACAGTCCAACATGTCGCTCTTTTTATAGATCGGGCAGATAACCCCATCTTTCCACTCCTCCGGTAGCTGTTCCGTATCCCAAATTTTTACAATTAGTCGGTGTAGACAAACGGCCAGCTTTCCTGGTCCCATTTTAATAAGCTCCGCTCCGATGCCATCTTTTCCAGCTGACTTGTTGTTCTTTAGCTGCATGGTGCATCGTTGGGGCTGGCACCTCTTCCCCGTTTGTTGCACCGTCGAAATCGCTTTCCCCGCCTCCATGGCTCTCCGCCTGGGCGCCATTCAGGTGTTCGTCGAAGTGCTGCTTCCACCTATCGGTCACCTCACGATCGTCCGTCAGAATACTGCCAGTCTTATCCCGACACATTTCGGCTCGCGGCACAAAGCCTTTGCGGGATCCGTTCAGTTTCTGGTAGAACTTTCGCGTTTCCTGAGAACGATGCAGCCGCTCCAACTCTGCATATTCCTGCTCTTCTAGGTAGCGCTTTTTCTCCCGAAAGATTTGGTTTCGCTGCATCTTCTTCTGTTTGTGTCTTTCCACGTTCTGACGTGTGGCACTGCGCATCTTGGCCGCCCGCGCAGCGTTCTCCTCATCCATCACCCTCCTACATTCATCGTCAAACCAATCGTTCCGCTGATTCCGGGCCACATGCCCGATGGAGCTCTCCGCTACACTGTTGATGGCTGTTTTGATAGTGTTCCAACAGTCCTCGAGAGGGGCTTCGTCCAGCTCGTCCTCTTCCGGCAGTGCAGCTTCGAGTGAATGCGCGTAGTTTGCGGCGACGTCTGGCTGCTTCAGCCGCGCGAGATCTAACCGAGGCTGGCGTCGGTACCGAATGTTGTTCACAACGGAGAGTCTTGGGCGCATCTTAACCATCACTAGGTAGTGGTCCGAGTCAACGTTAGCGCTTCGATAGGATCTGACGTCGATATTGCCTGAGAAGTGCCGACTGTCGATCAAAACGTGGTCGATCTGTGATTCTGTCTGATTTGGTGACCTCCAGGTGTACTTATGATGGATTCTGTGCTGGAAAAAGGTACTACGTACGGCCATATTCTTGGAAGCGGCAGAGTCGATAAGTGTGCACTGAACCTTCCAACCACCGGTTTGTATTCCTCCTCCTGGCGGACCTGAGCATTGAAATCCCCGATGACGATCTTGATATCATGTTTCGGGTAGCGGCCGTATTCACTCTCCAACTGCGCGTAGAACTCATCCATGTCGTCATCGGTACTGCTGAGGTGAGGGCTGTGCACGTTGATGTTGCTTATATTGAAGAATCGGCCCTTGATTCTCAACCTGCACATTCGAGGATTGATTGGCCACCACCCAATCACCCGTTTCCGCATCTCGCCCATCACTATGAAAGCTGTACCCAGCTCGTGTGTGTTGCCGCAACTCTGGTAGATGGTATGTTCATCTCTGAACGTACGTACCGTTGAGCTCTTCCAGCACACCTCCTGCAGCGCTACGACGTCGAACTTGCGGCTCTTCAATACGTCGGAGAGCACTCGAGTGCTCCCTTGGAAGTTGAGAGATCGGCAGTTCCACGTCCCGAGTTTCCAATCCATAGTCCTATTTCGTCGCGTGGGTCTATTCCGATTGTTCCAGTAAGAATTTATTTGTTCTTCGTTCCGTGCTTTAGTATTTTTCGTGATGACGGCTTGCAAAGCTTGCAAAAAGAGCTTGCTCGAAAGAGCCCTCCTTTTCTGTCAGCATACGACCTTGGCTTCCACCGGGGTTGGTTATCCGATCTTCACCAAAGTTGCTCGTATCCCGGCTGGTACCACGAGGCGGTAGGAATAGGAGTTGCTGAATAAGAGGCTATGAACCACTGTAGGGTCTATTTTATGCCTACACGTGCACAAGGCACCGAAGGTACGCATTATTCAGCCGTTTACCAGGAGTTGGCAACATTGAGTGAAAATTGTGCCTCTTGTATCGATGCCCGCTCTTCGATTCAACCCCTTAAGAGATACGTTGAACAGCATGCAGAATAATCCGTAACCTTGACTCATCTTGACTTCGCCCGCGTAAGTGTACCTGAGATGCGCACATGACACATCACTCTATCTTATCTATCTATCTCTACCTTATCTTATCTATCGCTCTTATCAGTCGCGTCAGTTTATCCGGAAAACCGAGTTCGTGCATTATCTGCCATAGGCGATCTCGTTCGACTGTGTCGTATGCTGCTTTGAAGTCAATAAAGATGTGATGCGTGGGTATGTTGTACTCCAAACATTTCTTCCAAATCCGTCGAATAGTATAAATCTTGACCGCAGTTACATGAGCCCGCATTAAGGCCGCCTAATAATGCCCTACGAGACCTTATGCTATCGGTGACAGCCGGCGTAACATGGTCTGGGAGACTAGCTTGTAGACGGCGTTTACCAGCGTTATGACGCGATAGGTGTAGCAGTCGTACTGATTGCCCTTTTCGTAGATGGAACCAACCAATCCTGTGTAGAGCCATTGCCAGCATTTGTCGGCCAAGTTCAAACTTTCTACTATTAGATGGTCCCTACCAGCGGATTTGTTGGTCTACAGCAACCCGATTATTCGTTTGACTGCTTGGAGATTATGTGCTGAGATATTATTATCTTTTGGTGGCTCTCCTGGCTGTTAGAATCAAAAGGATCGTAGCAACTGGCCTTGCCCCTGGGGACGACATCTACGTTGAATATGAATAAGTCTTCTACTACCTACAACACCAAATATTTTTAATGTTGACTCTGGATCAAAATAATGAACTTATTCCAGTGCACGCTCCTCCGCTGACATGTCCGCCACAATGGTCCGATTGTTTGATGTTCACTTGCCTTCTCTACGGTGTTGGCTCCAGTCAGCCACGTAGCCAGAGGTGGGGGCCAGGAGTCCTATCTTGGTTCCTAATACATTATATGCATATCGTATTGGTTATAACTATAATATATTATAAGACATTAAATGTACTGCGGTTCTAAACGAAAAAATATGCACATAAAACAGTTAAAATCAAAATTGGGCCCCCGGGCCCCCCCTTCTGGCTACGTGGCTGGCTCCAGTTTGGGTAGTACATTACCCTCATCCTCTATTAACTGCTGCAGGGTAGCCAAGTAGGGAGCATAAGTTGTACCAAACGTACCAGTGCTTGTACCAGGTTCCTGCCACAGCATTCGGATGGGCTTGCTGTCCTCAGTGGTGACCTTTATTTGAAGGTACATCTTTCCGATGTCCCCTGTCAATGCTATGCGATGCGTTCGGAAGTTTAACCAAATATTGTTATCAGGTACCCTGAATTACTGATCCAGCCATCAGGATATCGTAGAGTGTTAAACCGTTGGTCGACTTCTGCAACACATTTAACACTAGCTGAAGTTTCGCTGTGCAGCTGTCTTCTTTGAGAACGCCGTGATGTGGAAGATATATTGTTTTCACTGGATCGTTAGCAGGAGGCATGCATGAAATACTGTGCACTTTGCTTTGAAATACTGTAATATGTAGTCTGAATAACGGTTCCATTGGTCTGGATGTCTTTACAGACGCCTCCAGACGCTGTATAAACATGCAGCTTTGCCTTTGTTGTCCGTAGCTTTGTCGCAGAAACCAGTAACCATCCATCTGGGTTTCCTGGATTGGAAAGTGATCTCGAGGGTGGTAAATATGAAAATGTTTTAAGTGATGGTTAACTATCTGGCCCTTTCTATCGAAACGCGTCGTAAGCGCCATCCTCCACTGTCAAGTATTCGTGCACTGCCGCTGCACGTCCGGTCGTCTAGGTTTTTAAGTAAAAAAGCTTTTAAGCCTTTATAAAGCGAGTGATGTTGTGAACCGAGCTCATTAAAAGAACGTAGAAGGAATTCCATTCTCAGTAGTTGCGCGACAATGTTGAAAGAATTCCTTCGGGTTACTACAGTTCTGGTATAGTAGGATTGATGTATGCAGAGTATGCTCCTGGCTGAGAGAAATACCAGAATTACCTGGCTGACAGAGCTTTTTTTTTAACTGCCCTAAACTTGTGGTCCTTGGACGTCGCTTTCTGTAGACGCGTAGCCTTAGAGTTTGTATTCCTTCCAAAAATTCATCTCTGGATTTGATTTTGGTCTTGCGTAGTTCTGTAACAGCCGAACAGCGGCCCTGTTAAACAGACGCCTAGCCCTCCGATGAGGTTTGTTAAGCGTTTCATTACACCAGAGCACATACCAGAGCACATACCATTGAACATACCAAAGAACATACCATTGTCGCTGGATAAACTGAGGATCTTGGTATCGCTGATCCATGGCTCCTGGATCAGAGCAGCACTCGGCTGCTCTTTGGTGAATCTTCGGCATAGGACACTAGAGGCGCCCTTGCCGTGGTGAACGTTCACCTGAATGCAGCGGAAGCTACTCATTTTCTGGCAGGATTGCCGTTTTGGCTTGATCCTATAATAGATCGTACCTTGGCGAAATGATACCAGTAGCGTTTTAGCTGGGCTGGTAAAAGGCTGAATAATGCGTACCGTCGGTGCCTTGTGCACGTGTAGGCATAAAATAGACCCTACAGTGGTTCATAGCCTCTTATTCAGCAACTCCTATTCCTACCGCCTCGTGGTACCAGCCGGGATACGAGCAACTTTGGTGGAGATCGGGTAACCAACCCCGGTGGAAGCCAAGGTCGTATGCTGACAGGAAAGGAGGGCTCTTTCGAGCTTCGTTGGCCCTCCGGCGAAACAGGGGTTGGTGTAGCAGGCTTTGCGAGCCGTCACCACCAAAAACACTAAAGCACGGAACGAAGAACAAATATATTCTTACTGGAACAATCGGAATAGACCCACGCGACGAAAAAGGACTATGGATTGGAAACTCGGGACGTGGAACTGCCGATCTCTCAACTTCCAAGGGAGCACTCGAGTGCTCTCCGACGTATTGAAGAGCCGCAAGTTCGACGTCGTAGCGCTGCAGGAGGTGTGCTGGAAGAGCTCAACAGAGATGGACATACCATCTACCAGAGCTGCGGCAACACACACGAGCTGGGTACAGCTTTCATAGTGATGGGTGAGATGCGGAAACGGGTGATTGGGTGGTGGCCAATCAATCCTCGAATGTGCAGGTTGAGAATCAAGGGCCGATTCTTCAACATAAGCATCATCAAAGTGCACAGCCCTCACCTCAGAAGTACCGATGACGACAAGGATGAGTTCTACGCGCAGTTGGAGAGTGAATACGACCGCTGCCCAAAACATGATATCAAGATCGTCATCGGGGATTTCAATGCTCAGGTCGGCCAGGAGGAGGAATACAAACCGGTGATTGGAAGGTTCAGTGCACACCAGCGAACCAATGAAATGGGCCTAAGACTTATCGACTTTGCCGCCTCCAAGGATATGGCCGTACGTAGTACCTTTTTCCAGCACAGAATCCACCATAAGTACACCTGGAGGTAAAATCAGACAGAATCACAGATCGACCACGTTTTGATCGACAGTCGGCACTTCTCAGACATTATCGAAGTCAGATCCTATCGAAGCGCTAACGTTGACTCGGACCACTACCTAGTTATGGTTAAGATGCGCCAAAGACCCTCCGTTGTGAACAACATTCGGTACCGACGCCAGCCTCGGTTAGATCTCGCGCGGCTGAAGCAGCCAGACGTCGCCGCAAACTACGCGCATTCACTCGAAGCTGCGCTGCCGGAAGAGGACGAGCTGGACGAAGCCCCTCTCGAGGACTGTTGGAACACTATCAAAATAGCCATCAGCAGTGTAGCGGAGAGCTCCATCGGGCATGTGGCCCGGAATCAGCGGAACGATTGGTTTGACGATGAATGTAGGAGGGTGATGGATGAGGAGAACGCTGCGCGGGCGGCCAAGATGCGCAGTGCCACACGTCAGAACGTGGAAAGACACAAACAGAAGAAGATGCCGCGAAACCAAATCTTTCGGGAGAAAAAGCGCACCCTGGAAGAGCAGGAATATGCAGAGTTGGAGCGGCTGCATCGTTCTCAGGAAACGCGGAAGTTCTACCAGAAACTGAACGGATCCCGCAAAGGCTTTGTGCCGCGAGCCGAAATGTGTCGGGATAAGACTGGCAGTATTCTGACGGACGATCGTGAGGTGACGGATAGGTGGAAGCAGCACTTCGACGAACACCTGAATGGCGCCCAGGCGGAAAACCATGGCGGCGGGGAAAGCGATTTCGACGGTGCAGCAAACGGGGAAGTAGTGCCAGCCCCAACGATAGGCGAAGTTAAGGAGGCCGTCATGTAGCTAAAGAACAACAAGTCAGCTGGAAAAGATGGCATCGGAGCGGAGCTTATTAAAATGGGACCAGAAAAGCTGGCCGTTTGTCTGCACCGACTAATTGTTAGAATTTGGGATACGGAACAGCTACCGGAGGAGTGGAAAGATGGGGTTATCTGCCCGATCTACAAAAAGGGCGACAAGTTGGACTGTGAGAACTATCGAGCGATCACCGTTCTCAATGCCGCTTATAAAGTGCTGTCCCAAATCATTTTCCGCCGTCTATCACCAATGGCGAATAGATTTGTGGGAACTTATCAAGCCGGCTTCGTCGAAGGTCGGTCTACAACGGATCAAATATTTACACTGCGGCAAATCCTCCAAAAGGGCCGTGAATACAGAGTTCCCACGCATCATTTATTCGTTGACTTCAAAGCCGCATATGATACCATCGACCGGAAAGAGCTATGGAAAATCATGGACGAGAACAGCTTCCCCAGGAAGCTTATCAAACTGATTAAATCTACGATGGATGGTACACAGTGTTCGGATTTCGGGTGGATTGTCAAGTTCATTCGAATCACGCAGAGGGCTTCGTCAAGGTGATGGTCTCTCATGCCTGCTGTTCAACATAGCGCTACAAGGTGTTATGAACCGAGCGGATATTAACACGCGGGGTACGATATTCAACAAATCTAGTCAATTCGTCTGCTTTGCCGATGACATGGATTTTATCGGCAGAACTGTGGCGGTGGCTGAACAGTACACCAGACTAAAGCGCGAAGCAGAAAAGACTGGGTTAAAAGTAAATACGTCTAAAACAAAGTACATGCTGGCCAGCGGAACCGAGGCCGAACGACACCGCTTGGGCAGTAGTATATTGATCGACGGCGATGAGTTTGAGGTAGTCGATGAATTTGTCTACCTTGGCTCACTGGTAACGGCGGACAATAATACCAGCCGTGAGATTCGGAGGCGTATTATCAGCGAAAGTCGTGCTTACTATGGGCTCCACAAGCAATTGCGGTCGAGCAGACTAAGTCCCCGTACAAAGTGCACCCTGTACAAGACGCTTATTAGACCGGTTGTTCTCTACGGGCATGAAACATGGACAATGCTCGAGGAGGACCTGTGGGTGCTCGGAGTTTTCGAACGACGAGTGCTAAGAACGATCTTCGGCGGCGTACAGGAAAACGGAGTATGGAGGCGGAGGATGAACCATGAACTCGCACAGCTCTATGGCGAACCCAGTATCCAGAAGGTAGCTAAAGCTGGACGGATGCGATGGGCAGGGCATGTTGCAAGAATGCCGGACAACTACCCTGCAAAGATGGTGTTCGCCTCAAATCCGGTAGGAACCAAACGACCAGGAGCGCAACGAGCAAGATGGTTAGACCAGGTGGAGCGAGATCTGGCGGAGAGTACTCGGTGTCCGAGGAATTGGAGAGCGGTAGCCATCAACCGAGTTACATGGAGAAATTTTGTTCAACAGGCTTTGTCTTAGGACGGCAAGCCACCTAAGTAAGTAAGTAAGTAGTAGCGTTTTAGCTGAGTTGAGCGGCTTGGACGCTTATTCCGACAGGCTTCGGTTGCTGCATGCAACAAGTTTCAGATATGCGACCCGCACTTAACGGCGGATTGAGCCTCTGACTGCTATTGTCAGGTGATTGCTGCGTACACCTCTCGAGAGTTTTTTTATTGCGGTCTCCTGCAGAATTCCATTGTCTTGGTGGTGGTGTCTCTCGTCCGTAGTACGGACACTGTTCTAGAAGTACTCTATGAAAGTATGAGGTTTCGGTAGGTTATTCGTGCCGCAGGCACGTAGTTGTGCTCCTTCCCACGGAACGAGAGCAGATGCCGCATGCTTCAGCCATTTGACGTTGTTCTGATCAAAGTAAATCAGTATCAAGTACCCGTTTTTGAATGGGCAGCTGCTGAACTCGGATCGGATTTAGAAGAACAGACAGTTTGCAGCTGATTTTTATTGAGCAGGGAAACGGGATAACCAGCTAATAACCTCCACTATATCCCTGTATGTGTACCACGGGGGTGGTTTTAGTGCCAGAGATCCCACGCCAGTTCGGCTGCATGGTCTTTTTCAGTGAAACCTTTGTTGCTGATATTTGGCGATATCGTTTCAGCCGATCGCTGCGTCTTAGTCGACCGGAAGTTTTTGCGCCTCATCGAGTAAGTAGCCCTATGAGTAACCCCTGCTGCGATACCACTTCTGCCGTTGTCTTTGCGAGTTGGAGAGTTGCTGGACCGCTTCTCCGGAGGTTTTAGTTTGCCCCTTGACCGAAGGTAGCGTCGGCGAATCGACAAGGTTATCCCTGCAACTTACCTCTTTTGCTGTTAGTAAGTTCAGGATCAGGGATGAAACTGAGAGTCTTCCTTCCAGTGACATGCTGTCGAGATTAAGGGCCTTTTTCATCCCCACGTCCATCACTCCGTTATCCAGTAGCGTCCGTACCAATCGGACTACGCACTTCCGATCTACCTCCGGACGCCATATCCACACTTTTTTCGATGCTTTACATTAACCTTTGGGGGTTGTTGGTTTCCCTATAAATTTTTTTAAAAGATATTTTCTACCTATTCTATTTCTTATTGGTAGTAATCTACCATTACTACTAGGAAGAAAAGTCAACTCTCCTTTACCAGCTTGGAACAGAGGAAACAATTTACTGCACAGGGTGCGATGCATCAGGCTTCGTTCGACCTAAGTTCCCAAGGAAACTTTACCCGCCTCCCCCCCGCCCCTCCCAAGCAGGTTTTAACGAGCCAAGGTTTAATTGTCTCGCCGTGAAGAATTTGTGATCTGTTGGATAAGGATCTTTTGTAATTTTTCTGGCACCGTTCTTTAACACAGACATTAAGTTGGACTAGGTTTAGTCGCGTTCGTAAGAAATTTGTTGGTACCAGAGAGCTTTGTCACTCTTTTTGGCGTACTTCCCAAGCAAAGATATCAAAATTGTGTAGGTTAAATCACGGTGTTAATAAATCTTGTTGAGAGGAGGAATATTTGTCACTTGTTATGGATTACTTCCCGAGCACAGATGTCAAGTTGGTATGGGTTTAGATCGTCGTAAAGAACCTTCGACCACTTGGGACGGGGAGATTTTGTCACTTTTTTTCCTTAATAACGTTAAAACTATGATAGCATCTTTTCCAACCAATCACGAAGCGAGGATTTCCAGTTGGACAGTGCTTCATTATTTTCAATTTTTCAATAGTATATACTTTGAAATCAATAGGTTTCATTATTGGAGTGGATGCATAGAAGATTTTCTGATAGATTGGCGTAAAAATATTTAAAATCGATACAAAAACCGCTATGCTATTAGCGCTTAAATTTTTTTTCGGCGCTTGCATTTTTCGATTTTTTGGAATGACACCCTATCGCAAACCCTTTCGTAAGACGTAGTCCTGCGTCAAAAACTAAAATTGAAATGGACAAATTTGCTAGAAGTTTTCATCCTTCGTATGACTCGTGCTACTGCAGTATATATTTTAGAGAAAAAAAGCCAACAGCAGTATGCTTGCAAATAGCAGGAGATAGCTTATTCACAATAATTATGAAGCGATTTCCGTTTGCGACCACTTTGATCATCACTTTGCTCCCGGACAGTTTCCCACTATCAATTATCTTATGCTTTTATTTACTTTTTCCCTTCCGTCTCCATTACTTAAACGTATTAATTATGACTATCAATTGGTTTAATTATTTTGGTGCACAACCACGGGCGCCTGGTCTGGTGGTTGGTAGAATCCATTGCATACACAGAGAGCGTTACCTGCAGTGCCCACAGCAGCGCACCGCATGCATTTGGGACGGTGGCGGATGGTGTGGTCATATTACAATTAGACCTGAAATGAGCCAGCACGGCGATTCGAGGAACGATCACCTCTTCCCGGTCGGTTCGAAAGGGATCGAGCAGAGGGAAAATAACACAGAAATTGAAATAATGATTTAATTGCATGATTCCAGCCTGCAAGGCCTAGCCTCCAGAGAGAGAGAGACACACAGAGGGAGAGAGTGATGGTCTGCCGGAGAGCCTTCTGAACCAGCAACTGACAGACAACCGAGGATGAAAATACGTTTCACGTTAGTTTTGTTGTTGTTGTTGTTGTTGTTGTCGTTTTTTATTTTGCACAAAATGGCTTCATTAGTGAAGCACATATGTGTGCATGCATTCGAATCGGAAGGCTGTTATTCGTGTATGCAGACAAAACCTACGCAACAGTTCACAACGGATGGGTTTATCCCTTCGCATCCGACACGGAGGCTTCATCATGGAGGGACAGCGCAGCAGCGGTTGGCTTGTAGCGCAGGGTAATTACTGTGACGGTCCGCGCAGGCCGAGGATTGGCAGGTCCAACCAAACCATGCAGCTGTCGGCTCAGTGCCTTGATAATCGTTTGCAGTTTCTTCGCCAGTCCGGCGTGTGTGGTCTGCATTCTTTTCTGCGCCAGGAAAGGATTTGTTGGGATGTTTTTTTACGAGCCGGTCATATATTTCATGAATTTTCAACAATGATAATATTATCATAGATTTGCAAATCGAAGGCCCAGTGAAATTCGTCACTCGAAATGATATATGGAATGCCTGCTGCGCAAATGGGCCAACGTCAATAGCAACTTTTCGTTCCATATCTCTAATTTATGGGCACTGATTGTTTTCACAATTTATGGTGCACTTTGGCGATGGAGGTTTTCCTGGCTTCCGTAAGTAAAAAGCCAAAGCTCTCTGTGCCATTTTCAGCTTCCGCCGAAGGACATCCGCGCGCTACGAGGTTAATGATTGGCTTTGGGCTGCCTGTCCGCTCTGCACAGTGCAAGAATAAAACTCGAACCTCGGCTCGGAAATGGCTGCATTGCACTTAAAGCCCGCAGGGAGCTTTGCACGGGGCGGTTCAGGCCGATGGAAAATGGATGCGCTAAGTGTGTAGTTAAATCTGTGTCCGCTTCGGTTGTTAGTTATTTATTGCATGTTTTTAGGAACTTTTTTGGGTCTTTTCCAAGTTCACAGAACGTTTTATGGTTCACGATTAGCGTTATGTAATATTGGCTTGCTGACCTCGTTGCTCGATTACGATGCTAATTTTCAGACAATGAAGAGAAATTGCAACAGTCGAAAACCAAGCGGTCTGCAAGAAGAAGGCGTATGTTATAGTTCACGGAAAGTGATATACCGCCAACAATGTGCAGATGGTGACCAGAAATAAGTATTCTCCCAACATGGTAGCCAATCCACCCTATGAAGAGATATTGGACCAAATGTCAAGTGGAACTCGAAAAAGACTCAACAAATTGTTAGAAACTAGAACAACTTAAGGCTTAGTGCCGCTCCACGGCGAACAAAGTGGACAGACACGGATGGCTGCAGTTGAACGACAGGGCCTTTTAGAGTGGCTATATATAGAGGGGCGACAATGTCAAAATTGGAATGATAATTATCTGTCAGTGTCTTTTCAATCGAGCAGACGATCAATCCAACACGTATGCAGGAAAGAGAAAGAAAATACGCATTGCATACTTTTGGGATGACATGTCGCCACTCTGTATATAGTCACTCTACGGCCTTTAATCCATTTAATGACATAACACTTAACAAAACTTAATTCACTTTGTTCGTTGCGGACCCCTTATCTACGTCCCTTTTGGGGTATCGTCGAAAATCATTTTTACTGTACCCCACCTTCGTTGGCCGATTTCCGCAATATGGATGAGGGGTGATTTTCTAAGCAACTGGTATAGTCTCCTCATCCACGTGCTGCTCCTTCTTTTTGAACCTGCCTAGATTTATTCTCTGTGAATTTTATGTAGATGCCCAAATTCGTGTAGTGGCGAATTTTACTCGACCGGTGCGTCCTCCGGAGGCTCGAGTAAGCACGATTTCCAGCTAGGTTAAACATTCTACGATGTGATAACCCACAGACTCCCGCGAGCTATGCGCGCCTGCTCGATGAAGTTTTAGCTTCTCTCGTATGTTCGAATCCCGGCTAGGCGGTGCTGCTAGACAGAGTTAGTAGGATTTTTGCACTAGTTCCGTAATTGTCCTGTACTCTAACAGCCGGCTGCGAAGCCTGTCGGTAAAGAAGGGTCAAGTCTTAGAAAGGACGTTTAATCCAACGGTTTTGCTCCGCTTTGCCTTTTTGGGGAGCTCGATGCTTCGATCCTCGACAACGGATCATGCAGGGTACGCTCGGCTGTCAGAGAGGCCGCAACTACGGTACTAGGTGAAAACACATCGAGTGCACGAAATGACTGGTTTTACGGGGAATGTAAGCACGGGTTTTACGGGGAAGATACACACTGAAACCTGATATGAATAGGGACAGAAAGGCAAATATGGCCACAAACGAGCGCGAGGTGGTCGACAGGTGGAAACAGTTCTTCGATAAGCATCTGGCTGTATATCACGAGGAGGCGGAACAGAAGGTAACCTGGGGTTACCCACAAGCAATGATAGCGTCTAAGCTCCTGATCTCAAACAAATTTCGCCGCAGTTGAGGACTAATAAAGCCGCTAGGAAGAACCGACTACCGACAAAACTTTGCAAAAAAGGTGAAGAACCACCAGCAACCACCACTTTCCAGGATGGTTCTGGTTCTAGGATTTGGGAGGAGATGAAAGTGTGGTTAATCCCATCTACAAAAAGGGCGATCGACTGGATTGCTGTTTTTGCCACAGCATTACGGTGATCAATACAGCATACAAGGTACAACCTCATATCAGGCGGGTTGGGACCGGATTCAACGGTCAAATTTCCGTATTCCAACAAATCCTCCTGCAATGTAGGGAGTACTACGTGCCCTTACATCATACTTTCGTGGATTTCGAGGCAGTATACGGTACAATCAAGTGCGATCAGCTATGACAGATAATGCACAGGAGCGGGCTTCGGGACAAACACACACGGCTGAATAAAGCTACCATGGAGCGAGTGATGTGCTGCGTGCGCATTTCGGAGCGACTCTCGAGTCCTCTTGAGTTGCGCAGAGGGTTGCGCCAAGGGAATGTACTGTCCTGTACGTTATTAACCATCGCTATTAGAAGTGTTATCCAGTGAGTGGGTGTCGAAACGAGAAGAACGATCTTCAGCACAAGTAGAAAAATCCTACTCTTCGCAGACGATCTTGACGTCATTACTAAACATTATGCGATGGTCGAGGCAGTCTACTCCAGATTAAAAACGAAGGCTGAAAGGATTGGGCTATAACTCAATACTCAGAAATCAGAAATCATCAAGAAATTGATAGTTGAATAGTTGCATACAAAAGATATAACTGCACTTGCCGTATTTGAATGAAAGGTGTTGCGGAACATTTTTCGTGGAATACAAACAGAAAACGGATAGTGGCACAGTCGTAGGATCTACGAGCTGCTGGCACTACTTAGATAAATTCCAATCGTACACCTGGAGAAAGTCGAAATACCACGGTGGGCCGGCCGCGTCACAGAAATGTCGAACGATTGCGTAGATAAAACTGGGCTCTTCAAATATCCCAACGTCACTAGAAACAGAGCGGCCTAATAACCTATTGGCGTAATTTATACCCTGTATCATATTACGTGATCGTAAATCGGTTAGTGTGCTAAAAATCAAAAGAGTAGAATTTCCAGACACGACCGATTGGCATAGAACTACGTTATGCGGGTTTCGTAATGAAAGCTTGAATATAAACAACACTTTTTCCACTTGCAGGTGTTGGTCAGATCGAATTGATGATTCTGATTTATACAGTGGGCTATTAGAACTGTTTTTCTCTGAGAGAAATAATCTGGTGGTAGTTTACTGAGGGTCCGTCGTGTCCAAGTTTCTCCAGCTGATTGACAGGGGTTTGATGTCCAGTAGCGCATGTAGCAATCCCTAAAGAAGACTAAAATACACAGTCGAAACGTTGGAGATACTACAAAATCTGTTCTACTTTCAATAGACTGACAGCCAATTAAAACGAGAAGATGACATTAAATATAGCTTCTACGCCAAGTTCCCGAAGACAGTTCTTCTGTGGCTTACGACCAGCGAGAATGGAATGCCCAAGTCGCTGTCCTTTCCTTCGTGGCTTACGGTGAACGTGAAGATATACAGTACGAAGTCCTTGCCGGAAGTTGCCTCCTCCAACGTGAAGTATCACATAAAGGAGGATGTGGTCTTTTGACCGGACTTTGCCCAGGGTCAGGGTCATGTCAACAGATTACTGGAGGAGATGGACCAGCTGAAGTCAAACGTTGTACCGAAGATCGCCGACCTTCCCAATATCTCCCAGCTGCGAGACCGATTGATTTTTTTGGCCGAACCTCGAATGGATAATCTACTCCAATCATTCCGTGGCCAGAAAGGACGCTAAAGGAAGCTGATCGGGAGTGCTTGGGGTTTTTGAGCATAAAATTCTGCGATCTATACTTGGTGGCAAAATGGAAAATGGAGTGTGGCGCAGACGCATGAATCACGAGCTGCACCAAGTATACAAATATGCTGGTGTTCGTGGGGATTGGAGAACGGCAGCCCAGGACCGACAGTACTGGAGGACCATAATTCGTTCGGCGCAGGATCGGTAACGGACCGTTGCTACTAAAGTAAAGTAAGTAAGGTACTCCGAGGTTAACTTCCATTGCGTCTACTGCTGCTATATCGCCGTTGAGGTGCTCATCGAAGAACTTCTTCCACCTGTCGACCACCTCGCGCTCGTTTGTGATTGGATCCCCTCCCTCGGCCCTACACATGTCAGGTTTTGGTGTGTGGGCCTTGCAAGTTTGGTTCACCTTCTCGTAAAACTTGCGGGTGTCATTAGGCCGGAATAGTTGTTCAAGATCCTCAAGATTTCTGTCCTCCTTCTGGCGCTTTTTCCTCCTCAGGATCGTGGTCAACTCATTCCTCGCTCGTCGATACTTGGCCAAATTCTCTCTCGTGGATATGCTCAGATAGTTTTCCCAAGCTCTTTTTTCCTCTCTATCGCTTGTTGGCATTCCCCGTCAAACCAATCATTTCGTGCACTCGAAGTTTCCACACCTAGCACCGCGGTTGCGGCCTCGTTGACGGCCGAGCGTATCCTACTCCATCCGTTTTCGAGGGTCGGCTAATCAGTTCCGAATATATGGCCGGAGTAATTTTCAATAAATACGGAATAAGAAAATGGACGCAATTCGAAATTAACCAAACGTATTATGTGACACTACAAATCACACTAGAATTCAAAGACAGGCATGATGAAAGTCAAATCATGTACTTGAGCCTCAATGACCGAGTAAGTTCCGTATTCCGACAAAGTGGCCAGTCCTTTGACTTGAAGACGCATGTTGGGTTATACGACCTCAAGTTACACCAATATACGACAATTAGTTCAATAGACGTCTGTTTACAATATTAGCTGGGATAACATTGACTAGATCTGAACATGTCTCATTGTCTCGGATACTTTTGAAGAAATAGTTTGGAGACCGGACAATAGTTGTATATACGGTACATAAGAGATACCCATAATAGCCGTAACATCGAATAACATCTGTTTTCTCTGTAAAAGACTGTAAATGAGTTGCCGATCATTCAAGGCGTGTTGACCGCAGACTAAAAATGAACTTGAAAATCCTTCTGAGAATTAGAGCTTAAAACCTACTTGCGAATAATTACATTCAGTTGCGCATCGGCGGCACTCGCATTTTTTATATATATACTAGCTGACCCGACAAACTCCGTATTGCCACAAATTAACTTGTGTTGTACATAAATCATGAATCTCGGATGATCTTTGTTACAATCTCGAGTTTTGCAAGTTTCTGAGGAGTTCAACCTTAGATGATTCATTTTGGCAGTTACGTAACTATGAAAGCTTTTGCTTTATTAGTACTCAAATTATAAGGAAATTTGTATTTCATTTGTATGGGAGCCCCCCTCTTGAAAGGGGAAGGGGTCGTAATTCACCATAGAAAAAATTTCTGCCATCCAAAAACACCCACATGCCAAATATGATTCCATTTGTTTGATTAGTTCTCGAACTATGAGGAAATTTGTATTTCATTTGTGTAGAAGCCCCCCCTCCTAAAGTGGAGAGGGATCCTAACTCACCATAGAAAATATTTTTGCCTCCAAAAACCTCCACATGCCAAACTTGGTTCTATTTGCTTGATTAGTTCTCGAGTTAGGAGGAAATTTGTATTTCATTGGTACAAGAGCCCCCCCTCTTAAAGTGGGGAGGGGTCCTAATTCACCATAGGAAATATGTTTTCCCTCGAAAACCTTCACATGCCAAATTTGATTCCATTTGCTTGATTAGTTCTCGAGTTATGAGGAAATTTGTATTTCATTTGTATGGAAGCCCCCCCCTCTTAAAGGGGAGAGGAGTCATAATTCCCCTTCCAAAGAGGGGAGGGGTCCCAATTTACCATAGAATAAATTCTTGTCACCAAAAACCCATAGCGCCTCATAGCCCCATAGCGCCGTAAGTACGAAATATAGAATTATACTTTCTTCAACAATATCGTAGATAATAATTAGTTCTACAATTGCCCTGTACACTACTTTTCCGAATTCTGCTTAGTTTAGGCACTGTAGTCAAATGAGCGTCTATTGAGTAAAAAACCGAGAATGAAGCCTGATCATACCTCCCGAACGAAAAAGTCATAAATTTTTTTATTTCTGATTTTGATTCTGCTGTCTTTTCCGCTTATTTTGATACTAATTTTGTAATGATCTGACCACGGGAAGTGGTCGAAAAACGATCTAACACTTAAGCATTTCAGTGCGACGTTGAACAATTTCAACGGAATAAAACGCCGCTCCTGTAAAAACACGATTTTCAAACTTTATGTATTTTTGGCTCAGAAACTACACAACGTGTAGGAACACACTTTTTTTGTTTTATTGGTAGAAGCTTGGCAAGCTTCTACCAATGAGCTCTGTAAACACAAAGAAAAAGTGTTAAGTGCGCTTAACAAGTAGTCGTTGTGACTCCTACCTTCCCTGTAAGAATGGTTGGTCCGATATTGATTCCACATCGATTCCACAACTCTGCTTGTCAATTCAACATCGATCCGACATGTCGGTCCGTTTTGAATCCGTTGTCGGACGATTTTGCAACAAAAATGTCGGAAATGCCGGATTGAAAATTCATCCGATGAATCCGGCTCGAGCACCTCTAGTTGGATCGATGCCGGTCCCACGAGTGGGTCGGTTGTTGGCCCCGAATACGGGACCAGGAAAACGGGAGTGCGTTTTGGTTGTATTTGTTTTGAAGCAAAGCCGCTGCTGCTGGCTGGCGTTCGAAGCGGACTTGATCAAAACAAATACAACTGAAACCCTTTTTCACCTAGCAGCGATGGCGGACCGGCACCGGTCGCTGGAGATGTTTGTTTATGACGCGCATTACTAGGGCGCATCACTTTCATTAGTGCGGTTCAAAATTAAAATTATATTTAAATATAATTTTAATTTAAAATTGATATTTTTTGTTTCACTTTTTATTATTAATAACATAAAGCGAAATTCAATATAGAAAAGATTAGTATTAAGCTATTTTTTGTAAAGCTTTATCTTGGTAATTTCAAAGGTTAAATTATTGTTCTGTGCTCTAGAGTAGATTGTAATGGTTTATTAATTAAAACCGAAGTGTACTACCGATACAGGATGTTTATTTAAAAGATAACAATAAATATAACTGGGTCGTGGTTAAAAGTTGATAAGTCATTAAATTAATGACTAATGACTAAATCAATAAATCCAAACATTTAAAAAATCAAAAAATCGAGAAATTATAAAATCAATAAATCAAGAAATCAAAAAAATTAAAAATCAATTTATCGAAAAATCAATCAATCAATCAATAAATCAATATAGGGGAAGGGCGGTAAAGACGAACACTGCGGGAAAGACGGACACTTGTCATATTTCATAAACAATAAATTTTTTAAGCAAATCAATGATGGGAAATATTTCTATGGACTAAATTACCACTTTTGAATTAAACTGCCGATTTTTAGCAGCGCAGCTGTCAAATTTATAAGCAAAACAAAGAAAAAATGCGTAGATGCGCTAACCGATGTAATTTTGTGTGTGAAGAAAATAGCTGGTAAATCGTTAAAAACAACATATTCATGCTAAACCGACGGCATTGCGTTAGTTTGATCCTTCATTGAATATCCATGGAAACCTGGTGGATTTTTGAATAGTAAAAATATATTGAAGTTTGAAAAAATGGTATCCAAGTCGGGAAAGACGGACACCCAACGGTAGGGAAAGATGGACACACAGATTTTAAGACCATTTTGCCCAACAACGATTTAACATTGCAAATACTTACATATTATATATGTAAAAGTAACCAGAAGTCATACATATAACAGTTGGAATAGGCCAACTTTGAGAAACGATTAATTCGTCATCAATTAAAAAATTGAAGGAAATCATTTTATTTTTTCGCTCAAAGGGGGGGATCGGGAAGGGGAAGGGGAAGGGGTTTTCCCAAACGAATTCTTTCCTAAATACATGATGAAATATGTTAATCTTTCTTAGTACTGAAAATTCGACGACGCGTGACACCTTTTTGCGAGCGTCTTTACCATATCAAGTGTCCGTCTTTCCCGCCCATGCGCAGAAGCTCTGATTTAAACATGATGTTAATAATATTTAAAAAAAAGCATAAATTTTGGAACAAATTTTCCAACACGCGTTGTAACTTTATTAGACAGAGACTTAAAGGTTTGTACGAAAATTGCGATCAATACAGTTATATTTGAGTAGATATTGAGTCTTTACCTTAAGGTGTCCGTCTTTACCGCCCTTCTCCTACCAATTAATCAATATATTAATAAATCAATAAATTAATTCAATAATTCAATAAATCATTAAATTAATAAATTAATAAATCAAAAATTCAAAAAATCAATAAAACCATTACAAATATATAAAAAAGTTTTTGTCCTTCCGGAGTTGGGCGAAAAAAAAGCAGTTTTTTTAATCGAGCAAAAAAACTGCGTTTTTAGCATTTTTACTTAAACTTTAAACGTGAAAGCTAAATCTATTCTTGATTTTTATATATCTGTTATTAATTTCCAAGCAAAAAAATACAACATCGTTGTTCGAAATTTCCATTTCTGTTCCGTGTTAGAAGCGTTTATTTTCATTTTTCGAGTTTTTTTAGGCTGTAGAGCCCACAGACAATTGATTTTATAAAAATATTTTGACTTATGTCCGACAAATTAGTTTTCTGCCCCACGATTTTTCATACCAATTTCAAAGAGGGGGGGGGGGGGTGACAAAAGCTTTAAAAATAATTTGCAAAGGCCAGTCATTGAATCAAAAAAATTAATAAATCAATACATCCATAAATAAATCAATAAATCGTTGATAACTAGTTAATAATCTAATAATCATGATCAGTAAATTAAGTCGTCGATATATGTTGTTTAACAAATCAAATCAAGAATAGGGTTTAAGAAGGCGGGTCTAAAGCATTTTGATTAGAATTTAATTTTTATATTCTTGTTGTTTATTGTTAATTCTCCATTTAGTTTCTTTTACACAACACTTCATCTAGTCGAATCGTGAACATAAAAGACAATAGTCTTAAGTTTTTGTGAGCAAATAAACTAAACAAACAAGCCACTGAAGTGAATCTAAAAAAAATCAGAAAATCAATTTATCAAAATAGGGCAATAACCCGGTTTTGTCTCCTCCATGATGAAGTTAAGGATGATAAAAATCGGATAGTGACAGATTCGGGATTTTTTTAATTTTAATTATTTTATTGATAATGTTTTTTACAAACTGTTTGTATTCCACGTTGACCATTGTTATGGCATTTACAACTGCCTACTCCACGTCTGTCGAAATTTTTCTTTTCGTGTCTATATCTTTACTGATTCTATCTAGCAGCACCGCCTAGCCGAGATTCTGGCCTAGCCTGAAGACTGGTTTGTTAGACCAGCGTTGTACCTCAAAGCTAACTGATATGGACGGACTCAAGAACAAAAACTGCAATTTTTACCACTAAAAGTTTAGGTATTTATAAATAAGAAGAAAGGATTTTGATAATTTTCCGTACATTAGAACATAATTTTTCCGGCTTTTCTCCACCATTATGACAAACTTTTTCCAGAAAATATTTTATTTAAACTGCTAAGAAAGTTTGCTTACATTTTCATCCAAAAATTTTAATTCTACGATGCTTGGGCCAAGAGTTATAAAGATTTAAACAAGCGATGTCTGAGAAAAAAACCCGAATTAATCCACCTAGCGGCGTGACCTAGCCTTTCTACTGCCACAATAATCATTATTTAATTTCTCAGGAACATCTATAATTAACTTGACTTGTTTTGAATTGACAATATGAAATATGTATTCATAGCAGATTTTTTGATATTTTGATATTAATACCATGCGTTCAAAAGTTAGTATCATTGAAAATAAAACAAGAATTCAGAAAAATTATTATTATACTTCGCTTTTGAAGAAAAAGAATATCGACAACAAAATGATTAATCTCAAAATTTTACTATTATTTTGCTTGGCTTCAATTTTGCAATATATCTGAATTAGAAAAAATAACTGAATAGAGCATTAGATAGATATGAAAAAAAGAAATTGAGCTTTTCCTTAGCTGGCGCTCCTTCAGATAAATATTTTTGCATCAAAATCAAAACTTAAGCTTCTTTTGAATGTACTTACATGAAAAGATAGTCTTGATTAGCTTGATCGCATCGTTTTTACAATGTTAGAAGGTTAGGAAAACAAGATGAGGTCGAAAAATAGTGCAAAAGCTGCGCCATAAACATGCTTAAGAATGGGAAATATGATCGATATCCAGTGCTTGTCATTTTTGATTTATTTATTAAAACATGATACATTACATAAGACATCTGTCCTTTAAAATGTCACTAACGAAAACAAATCTTACAAAATTACTACCGCGTAACGTTTACTTCCTATTTTTCATATATCATTTCTAAGCTCTAGTATCTATTGATTGAAAAGAGCATCTATTGATGCGCAAAATTTGTTTGAAATTTGTATAAATTTCTTTGAAAAAATCAACTCATTAGTATTTTTAGTCCTATATGTATACCACATGCTTAAATTAACTGCTTTTCTTCGCTTTTTGCTTTTCTAGTACAATTGTGAATAACAGCAAGTGAAGAAAATGACAATTGAAATCTGAAATCAAAGAAAGAAAAATCTTTTCGATTGAATCCCACTATTTAATATTTATTTGCAACAGATATGTAGTTCGCCCACGACGTGCAGGCTTCATCAGTGTCTTATTTCAAAGCGTATACGTATCTGTCGCGAATAAATATTAAATAGTGGAATTTAGTCATAAAGTTTTTTCTTTTCTTTAATTTTAGAGTTCGTATTCCACGAAGAGGCTTCAAAAACTTCAGACAATTAACATGTTTCTCACTTTTCTTGAATTTCAATGCAAATTGTCATCACATACACACACATACATACATACTTACATACATACATACATACATACATACATACATACATACATACATACACACATACATACATACATACATACATACATACATACATACATACATACATACATACATACATATATACACACATACATCACACACACTGAATACAATCAACATTTGATTGATATGTTTTGATTTCACACGTTTTAACGGTTTAATATACGGTGCTTAAGTGTTAAAGTTTGAATAACTTTTGAATGAACCGTCCGATTTTAAATAACTCGGTTTCGTTTGATAGATCTCAGCAGTAATTTTCAAATAATAATACAATGTGAGATGTTTTACATTGAATTAATGCTTATATGTTACAAAAATATGTTTTAAATACTATTTTTTCACATTTCTTTATGTAACTTTCAAACTAGTCCAATCGTAATAAAATTTGGAAGTTAAGGGTTTGCAAGGCTCCTGTTTCATATGCAATCAATTTTGTTCAAATCGGTTAAGGGACCTATGAGATAATGGAGTCCCATATTTTTCGTATTTTTATACATAACTTTTTGAACTAAAAGTCCGATCAGTATGAAATTCAATACCCAAGTAACAAATTCAATTTTAAGAAGCACTTGAAGAGGTTTCTAGCATTTGCTCCTTAAAACCGAATATAAAACTTGCAATTCTACAAATCTGCGATAAAACAGCCATAAAACCCTTATAAATCTGGGGAGGCCCACACTAAAGAAGGTTCTCAAGAATATTTCTAAAGGTCCTTTTAAAACTTGTAATTCTTATCGATATGTATTTATAGTGACTTTCAAGAGTCGGTGGAAACTAAAAGAAAACCACCACAAGAGTTGATGATTTTATGGTTGTCGTCTCAAAGAACACTTGCAAGACATCATACACTTTTCACAGTCGTCATTTTTTTAAATTGACTAAAAGCTATAAGAGAAAAAGCATTCACAGATATTGCTTTTCCAAAATGGATATAAATGAAAATTGAAAATAAAAGCAGCTGCTTTGTTGTCAATCAATGAGAAATTTTTCATGTCACGCTCAGTTTGTCGATGTTTTGTGACATGAAAGTTAGAAAATTTTAACGCGCCGGTTATTTTCGCTAGATTATTAAAAAATTTAATTAATAAAAAAAAATTCAATAATTTCATGAAGAAGTTGATGGCTACCAAATTTCTAACAAATTGCGGCAAAAAGTCTTTTAAGTGTCCGAACATTTATTTAAAAATATAAGATTATTTATGGTATTGCATAACAACATATTTATAAACGCCCATATGCAATTGGCTAGAATTTCAAAAGTAATCAAAACAGTCCTGTTCGCCATTTTTTCAATGGTTTTATCTAAATCAACCTGAAAGTGCTTATTAGACTAACATTTCTTGCACAAGACAAAGAAAACTTCTTCAAGAGGTCGATAAGTTCATCTATACTTATTGTATTCTTGACGAAGACAAGTTGTGCTTGAACAAGAATTGGTTGAATTACTTAAGGGGACCAAGTTTTTTGCAAGATAATCATTCTCGTATAAACAAAGAAATCGTCAACAAAGTATCAGTGTAAGATGATTTTTTGTGCTGGAGGTTCACCTACTTATATTGAGTTTAATTATTTTTTAAGTACAGCAGTAATTATAATTACCCATATAAATTGGTTTTAAAAATTAAAAGAGGGCTGCACGGCAGTTCCATGCGTAAAGTTTAATCTGCAAAATTTTTTATCTACTTTGTCGTTACAACCGTCTTTAAAAAAATATGCTTCAACTGCTTCAACCCCTTCAAACATTTTCCCAACACCGGCTAATGACCTCTATATTAAATTAAAAAAATACAAATAACTCTACAAACTGGCACCGGCACCGCCTCCGCCAAAATACAATCGAACGAAATTTTCTAATAACATACAAATCTACCATTGATGCACCATCACCGGCATAGTCCTTCCTCAGCTCATATACTGAAAATCTTCATTGTTTTTTGATTTCGCTGATGTTTCATATGAAATCATATAATCATATAATAATATGAATTCATATGAAAGTTTCGATTAAAAGATCCATATTTGTTCAATTTTCTCCTGGTTCAGATGCCCATTTTGACAGATCAGTTGTTTACGCTCGAATGTTCTTTCTTCGGAGTATTATTTCTCTTACAAGAATATACGGTTTTAAGACGGTTTTATGGTAGCATTGTTAAGACAAACCAATCTTGCAGAAGAATGTCATAAATTTTTGTCAAAACTATTGCTAGGTTTTAAGGAGCGTCGTTTTTGAGCAGAAATCAAGTATCCTACAAAACCACTTATAAGGTGAATTACACTTATTGATATTTCAGTTTTATGCGTGTTTCTTCAAGTCTCCTTCAATCATACTTCAGAAATGTTAATCAAATAAGATAACATTCACTTGAGGAAAAACATTATAAAACCTGGTAGATTTTGCAATGCTTTGATAAAACTACTATAAGAAATGCATAAGACCAATTTGCTATTGGATTGTTACTTGGGTAGCGACCTATGGGACACCTAGATCTTTCATTTGACACTAAGAACATTAAAATCGGTCCAGCCATCTCCGAGAAAAGTGAGTGAGATTGAAAGCGTTACACACACACACACACACACACACACACACACACACACACACACACACACACACAGAAAATGCTCAGTTTTCGAAACTGAGTCGAATGGTATATGACATTCGGCCCGCAGGACCTTCTTTCCATTTCCGGTTTTCCAAGTGATTTCTATACCTTTATACTATATATTTATATAGTAGAAAGGCAAAACGGAATATTTCCTTTGCATTTTTTTCGGAAAATAGAAGACATAGAATTTTTATAGTGTTCTCGTCCAAAGTCCATTGACTACACGGGTACAAAATATAGAATTAATAATATGTAGCGACAGTCTGTACGAATTAAACGAAAATTTGCATATTAAATTTAATCAAATTAAAAGATAAACCCCCTCCCCTTCCCTTCCCTACGAATATAGTTGCGCCACTGCACAAAACACAAATCCGAGCAGAAAAGCAGTTCGATCGGGTGAAAAACATGACAAAATCGGGAAAATTGTCACGGAGGTAGACAAAATCGAGGGCAGACAAAATCGGGTTACAATGATAATGGAGAATTATTGTCAAATAGTCTTAGTAGAACTCGAAAACGTTGATATCTATCACCGAAATTTTGACCAAACGTTCAGCAGTCCTACGGTGTACGGTAAAAAAATTAGGTGTGCGGGTTCTTCTTTAAGGTGAAACGGTACTGAATCCAAACATGGTCGAAAAGATGCCGCTCATTTGAGGATATTGCCTCACATGGGCGCCATTTTTCCGGCCATGTTTGGATTCAGTACCGTTTCACCTTAAACAGAATAAATATTCAAATTATGCTTGATTTCAATATCGACGGCTGGTTTTTCCACACATTTTCATCAGAAAAATTACGCGCTAATAAATTCAAAAGCTATTGAAAGGGCACTACAAGTATTTAAATGGCAGGTACGAAAATTTACTGACAAGATAGTGGATCAGGGAATTTCGGAGAACAAGAAAAACAACGTATTACATAATTATTGAAAACTTTATTTTTATGACACAAATTTTAATTAAAAGTTTGTTATAATGGGACCCAAATACAGCAAAAACTATAAATACAACGATATCCATATGATATTCAAGGTTGTTTACATATTGTTCCTATCAATTTGAGTTCAACTTCGATCCAAAAATATGAAATTATTGTTTCTTACATTATGTTTTTATTAGTAGGTACGCAGATATTTATACATACTTGAATCAGTAATCATAATTTATAGATTATATCATTGTTTTTATTATATTAATCCTAATTCTACTCTGCAACTGATTAGAAGAGCGGCTGTATTTAATTTTTAGAAATTTATTATAATTTTTCAATATTTTCATCTATTTGTATGATAACGCTGTACATATTGTGTTGTCTATGGCGTTTTAGGAATTCATATAAATTTAATTCATATTTGTCATTTTCTTTATTCCGATACTTTTGATAATCGTGCAAATTTTGACATAATGTTTGGAGATTTTTAATGTTTATTGTACCTAAATTTTCTACTTATGTGTATTATATTATTTATAAATTTTGCGAATCCTATTTCCATGCTTGCTCAAGCTTCGTTAGTTTTATTTGAATTAGTTTCTGTTTCAAACTAAACCTGTAAAATTAATATTTCAGTGTTCCGCCTAATTTCCAAATTGCCTAATGTTGCCTTATTTTTTAAACTATTTTACATCAAACTGTTGTTGTTATGCAACAGTTTTTTCAGCCTTCCATTTAAATATTCAAAATATCAAAATATTTAATTAAAATTAAAGATCACAATAGGGTTAATCCATGTTGTTTAAGCCTTGATTAAGACAATATATAAATAAAAAACAATAACACCCAATAGACAATACAGTCTTCCTCTGCAAACAAAAACCATCAATGTGGGTGTATAAAATGGTGACGTTTAGATTAATTATTTTGCAATGTTTTTTCGCCAAGAGTTAAATCGCTCAGTTGCAATCACACATATTTGTTACGCATGATAAATGTTTTACTTTTCTGATAGAAAATGCAATATTTTAGGAAAATGGTTATTGTTATCAATAATTTAAGAAATAGCTTAGCAAAATAGTTAACAAGTTTTGAAGATGGTGGAACACGCATAGGGTTGCCAAGTGGCCGGTTTTTGGCCGGCCAGATCGGTTTTTCACTTGCAAAGCCGGTGGCCGGTCAATCCTGCAAAAAGGCCGGTTTTCTGACATACGAAGCCCGATTTGTACTTTTTGCCTGATTTGTTAAATTTTCTGATAAATTTATTAGCAATCCTGAGCAGTGGATCATTGAAGATAGCCAGTTTTGCAGTGACAATACTTTGCTTCTGGCGGTAATATACATTAAATTGTCCACTAGCACCATAAGCAAGTAGTTGTCAATCTGAAACTAGCTATCTTCAATAATTCATTCAATGTTCGCTGTGGTTTCGACTGCCGTTCGCTATCTTCACAATTGACTGCTCATCCCATTTACACAAAAAACTGTCAACCGACTTCCGGCGACTACTCAAATAATATGTCATTAACGCACATTACACATCCATCCTCTAATAATATACTGCTATAACCCCCCCCCCCCGCATTTTCATTTTTTGAATGCCTGACCGACCGGCCGGTTTTTGTAATTTTCAGACTTGGCAACCCTAAACACGCATAATACATAATTCATTTTAGTATGTTCTGTAATTTAGGGCAACCGTTGAATGTCTTTACAAGTTTTGGGAATAAATAAAAATTTTAAATTATTATTGTGAAACTTCTGAAGTGAAGTACCCAAACTGACCTATTTACTTACCATTATTTTGACTGGATTGCAATTTTGGTCGAAAACGATCAAGAAGCTGTTTCACTGATAACAGTATTCTCAACAGTTACGCCCCCATGGACTGAAAACATTAGCATCACCCTAGATATATTAAAAATTAGGTAAGACTACTTTGAGAAATGCAGCCAACATGGATAGAACATGCGCGAATGCTAGCTAATGCAAATAGAACAGCACAACATATATCGGTAAACGAATCATCGGTATTTTGGCTCTAGTAAGAGTCGGATTTTATGCCAAATGTCTGTTTGCAAAAATTACCCCGAAAGTACCCACGTGCTTTTTAAAGAAGTGAAGAGCCGCAAGTTCGACATCGTAACGCTGCAGGAGGCATGCTGGAATGGAACGATGGTACATACGTATAGAGATGGTCATACCATCTACCAGAGCTGCGGCAATACACACGAGCTGGGCACTGCTTTTGTAGTGATGGCCGAGATGCAGAAGCGAGTGATCGGCTGGTGGCCGATGAACCCCCGAATGTGCAGATTAAGAATCAAGGGCCGATTCTTTAATATTAGCATAATTAACGTGCACCGCCCTCACCTCGGAAGCACCGATGGTGACAAAGACAAATTCTCCGCGCAGTTGGAGCGTGAATACGACCGCTGCCGAAGACATGATGTCAAAATTATCATCGGGGACTGTAATGCTCAGGTTGGTCAGGAGGAATTCAAACCGGTGATTGGACGGTTCAGCGCCCACCCGCAAACGAACGAAAACGGTCTTGACTTGTCGACTTCGCCGCCTCCAAGAACATGGCCATACGTAGTATCTTCTTCCAGCATAACCTCTACCATCGGTACACCTGGAGATCACCCAACCAGACAGAATCACAAATCGACCACGTTCTGATAGATGGTCGGCACTTTTCAGACATTATCGACATCAGAACCTATCCGGGCGCTAACATTGATTCGGATCACTACCTAGTGATGGTAAGGATACGTCAAAAACTATCTGTTCTGAACAACATACGATACCGGCGCCCGCCATGGTATAATGTAGCACGACTGAAGCAACCGGGGGTCGCCAAAAACTACGCGCTATCTTTCGAAACCGCGTTGCCGGAAGCGGGTGAGCTGGATGAAACCCCTCTTTGGGTTGGAATGCCGTGAAAACTGCCATTAACAGCGTAGCGGAGATCGTCCTAGGCCGTGTGGCACCGAATCGACGTAACGAATGGTTGCCAGCAGATATTGGCTGAGAAGAAAACAGCGCGGGTACAAATGCTGCCTAGAGCCACCCGTCAGAACGTGGAGCGATACAAACAGAAGGGGAGGCAGCAAACCCGACTCTTCAAGGAGAAGAAGCGCCACCAAGAGGAGAAGGAGTACGAAGAATTCGAACAGCTGTGCTGCTTTCACGACACACGGAAATTCTATCAGAGACTCAACAAATCTCGCAAAGGCTTTGTGCCGCGAGCCGAATTGTGCAGAGATAAAGATGGAGGTATCTTGACTGACGACCGTGCGGTGATCGAATGGTGCAAGCAGCACTACGATGAACACCTGAATGGCGTGCAGGCGGAAGGCCATGATAGCGGAAGAAATGACCACATTGGAGTAGCAAGCAACGAAGATGTACCACCCCCATCGATAAGGGAAGTTAAAGAAGCCATCCAGCGGCTGAAAAACAACAAAGCGGCGGGAAAGGATGGCATTGGAGCGGAACTTATTAGAATGAGCCCGAACAAGTTGGCCGGCTGTCTGCATCAACTGATTGTCAAGATTTGGGATACGGAACGACTACCTGAGGAGTGGAAAGACGGGGTTACCTGCCCTGTCTACAAGAAAGGTGATAAGCTGAATTGTGAGAACTACCGAGTGCTGTCCCAAGTCATCTTTCATCGACTATCGCCAATATGGGTTTGTGGGAAGTTATCAGGCCGACTTCATGGAGAGTCGGTCTGCAACGGACCAAATCTTCACCCTGCGGCAGATCTTCCAGAAGTGCCGCGAATTCCGAGTCCCCACGCACCACCTGTTCATCGATTTCAAAGCCGCATATAATAGCGTAAACCGACAAGAGCTATAGAAATTTTTGGACTAAAATGGCTTTTCGGGTAAGCTTACTACTGTGTTACCTGACTCATAACGCACCCCTATTTCCGAAATTCTAAAATCTCTCACGCTTTTATTTTTGGAGTAAACATGTAATTTCTTATGTTATATAGTTGATATTTATATGCTCTATTCGAATTTATGATCAATTAAACGAAAAACCACAAAGTTTGTGAGTTACGAGACCCTTCCCCGTATATAATGTATATTCGTTATGAGTCAGGTAACACAGTAGACTTATCATGGCTACGATGGATGGGATCCAGTGCTGTGTGAGAATCTCGGGTGGATTGTCGGACCCATTCGAATCTCGCAGGGGACTTCGACAAGGAGATGGTCTTTCCTGCCTGCTATTCAACATTACGCTTGAAGGTGTTATAAGACGAGCGGCGATCGAAGTGCCGGGCACGATTTTCAATAAATTCAGTCAATTTATCTGCGTTGCTGATGACGTGGATGCTGTTGGCAGAACATTTGAGGCGGTGGAAGATCAGTACACCAAACTAAAACGCGAAGCAGAAAAGATTGGATTGAAGATAAATACGTCTAAAACGAAGTATATGCCTGCGCGACAGGACCCGCTAGGGCATTACCATGGTAATCGACGGGGATGAGTTCGAGATAGTCGACGAGTTCGTATACCTTGGCTCACTGGCAACAGAGAACAACAACAATACCAGCCGTAAGATTAAAAAACTTATTAAAAGTCGGGCCTACTACGGACTCCACAAACACTTGCGGTCGAACAATGCGGGGGCTCACAAAGTGCACACTGTACAAAACGCCAATTAGACCGGTTGTTTTCTACGGGCACGAAACGTAGACACTGGTAGTAGAGGACCTACGGGCACTCGGAGTTTTCAAACGGCGGGTGCTAAGAACCATCTTTGGTGGAGCGCAAGAGAATGGTGTATGGAGGCGAAGAATGAATCACGAGCTCGCGCGTCTTTACGGCAAATCCAGTATTCAGAAAGTGGTTAAAGCTGGACGAATACGTTGGGCAGGACATGTTGCTAGAATGCCGGACAACTATCCTGCAAAAATGGTTTTCACATCAAATCCGGTAGGAACAAGACGAAGAGGGGCACAGCGAGCGAGGTGACAAGACCAGGTGGAGCGAGATCTGGCGAGCACTTGTTGCCCGCGGAGCTGGAGATCAGCTACCATGGACCGAAATAGATGGAGAAATTATACTGCGCAGGCCTTGTCGTAAGACGTTAGGTCAATTAAGTAAGTAAGTAAGTAAGTAAGTAAGTAAGTAAGTAAGTTGTTTGCTAACAATTTTGCTTACACATATTTGAAGATAATAACATAGGGGGAAGTCCAGTACCGGACACCTAAGGATTTTGACATACATAAAACACTTAGCATTACTTCAGTTTTTATTAACTGAAAGAGTGATTTAGAAAACTATTTTCCAATAAAAATAGGTTACATATACTTGCATCACTAATGAACCATTTTAAAAGCCAAACGAGAAATCGATAAAAATCATTACTTGAAAATTGTGTCTCCTAGTACCGGACACTTAATAGAAATCATAAAATAAAACAATTCAGGGCTTATACTTCTACAAAACTTATGTCAAAATGTTTGAAATCTCTTATTGCTTGCATACTTGTTGACTAAAGATGATTGAAAAATTACCTTGAATAAAAATCGGCAGTTTTTATATACTAGATCAAAGCTCTTCTGTTTTCCTCGAAAAATTTATCATCAATTGGTTTCCTTTTTTTCATATTTAAGGTAATCGGTTCGGTATAAGTGATGTTTTCTTTCTTCTCCATACCTTTTTTTTTGTAAAATCTTAATTTCATTCAAGAATTTGACTGAACCAAGCAAAGCATTTTGCTGTCCGGTATTGGAGGACGGCTCGGTGTCCGGTACGGGGTACGGTAATCACTAAGTACAATTTATATTTTTTAACGAGTTAAATAACTTTGTGGAAAAATGAACTATGGAGCTTGGAAAATATTTAATGAAAGATATTTTATACATGAAAAACGTAATTTTAAGCGACCGAATAGTACTGTAATGCTGATCCGAACATTAGCCTAAACATAACAGTTCGATCGGCGGTAGATAAAAACAAACAAATCTCTGTTTTCATGAATGATTCTGACCTATAAAATCACACATGTTAACTTTTTGTCCTTTTTATTGATTTTATCATATTAGCTACTAAGGTGCACCATTTGAAGCTGTCCGGCGCTGGAAGACTTTCCCCTATATTTGTGTTTGACCGTTTGGAGTGCTGCGATAATATTGATATTCTCAGATATTATTCAAAAGCCAAGAAGTGGGCAATTGGGTGATGGACAACAATTGGCAAACTACCTTAAGTGCTCATTTGATCGAAGGCTCTATAAACAAGCGACGTGCAAGCAGAGCCGATTCGTTTGGCAATTATGTAACCTGAATTTAAATAAAAGAAAAATTAATCCAAATTTATTTCGACTGTTTTACATTTATTCGCAACAGATAGGTATTTCGCTTATGACTTGCAGGCTTCATCAGTGTCTGTTTTCGAACACTGATGAAGCCTACAAGTCGTAGGCGAAATACGTATCTGCCACGAATAAATATAAAACAGTAGAATAAATTTGGAAAAAGTTTTCTTTTATTTTACTTCAAGTTCAGTATTCTAATAATGTTGATTTTTATTGAAGGCAATTTTTCAAATATCTTTAGTCAACAAGTATGCAAGTAAGTATGTCAACAAGTATCCTGAATTGGTTTATTTATGATTACTGTAAAGTGTCCTCTTCTAGTTCCACAGAAGTTATGCCAAGTGTTGATTTTATATTTGTCAAAATTCTTTGGTATCCAGTACTGGGGGACTTCCTGCTATTAGATCGTAATGACAAAATTGTAGATAAAAGTTTATCCATAGTAAAAGTTCAACATGAAAGTTAAATTTGTTTGATATAGTGGATAGTAAATTACACAAGTTTTCTACCGTCAAGATTTATGAACTTATGAATAAAAACAATATACAAAAAATTCCAATCGAACATTTTTTTATGAAAATCAGTTGGAAAAAATTATTAGGTTGTAAAAGTGTTTTACAAAAGTTTCTACGACGGAAAATCGAAAAATTAGGTTTTAATTCTGAGAAATTCCTATTTTACTTTTTTCATATGTCGGTTTATACGAAACCATATAAATAATATTCTAGAGTTATGGTCGATTTTCCTAAACATTTATTTAGGCTATTACAAATATTTAGTAAAGTTTTTGTTCTTCCGGTTCCGGGCCACTGAAGGGGGGGGGGGGGGGCGAAAAAAAACAGATTTTTTTATACGAGCAAGAAAAATATTGATTTGAGGCATTTTTACTTAAAGTTTAAACGTGAAAAACAAATCTATTCTTGCTTTTAATAGGGTAAGCGTACCCTTAGTTCTAGATAACGTTTATATAATCTGCACCTGGGTTATACAGGTTTAGTTGAAATAATCGTCTCTTCTCTTAGTTGTAAAATGAAATCTATAGAAATATTCCACTGGTTTTGTTAAGATTTTCTGAATAAAATTTAATTTTGCATAGCTGCTAAAATAAGGTTTGAATTTTATCTTTTTCTGTTATATTATTTATTCATGAATTCAAGAAATTTAATTCTGTCGAGCATATGAAGTGAGTACGCAAGCTCATGCAAACAAGCAGAGCCAGTTTGTATAAATTTTTATTGCAGTAATTGAATGTTTAATGTGTTGCCTCCATTATGGGCTCGCGATGCCTCCAATCTAGGGACCTCGGTAGCAAACATACCACCACTATAGGCAAACCAATGATCGTAGAAAAAATCTTTCTCTTTAACAAAATTTTAATTTTTAATGATTCCAACCCTCATTTTTAGTAAGATTAAGAATGTTTCAATCATATCTTGTGCGAGTGCATGTATATTTGTTCTGATATCACTGTATTTTGACCAAAAATTTGAAATTTCATTACTAAATACTCCACTACTGGTCCGCTTACCCTATATACGTTATTATTTGCCATGCGAAAATCTACGAAAAAAGACAAAAACGAAAGAAAAAATTTTCGGCCGATTTTTGGAAATTCCGTTGTTCGAATTTTCATTTCTGTTTCGTGCTAGAGGCATTAACTCAACTCGTACACTAATTTTTCGAGTTTTTCAGGTTGTAGAACCCACAGATAATTGATTTTATGAAAAAAAAAAAAATTAACTCATATCCTGCAAATTATTTTTTTGCCCCTCAATTTTTCACGCCAATTTCCAAAGGGTGGGGGGGGGGGGTGTTGACAAAAACTTTTGAAATTATTTGCAATGGCCTTACTTCAAATATGATTTCATATTTCAGGAAGCTGGCATCGCAGAGTAAATATTCTTTTATGATACATTTTCAGTAAAGTTTCTTAGACATCCAGGACAAATATAATCTGGGAAAAATCTTCCATAAAAATTTTCGCGATGCTGAAAAATTCCAAAGAAAATCGGAAAAAGTATCTTCTAATGCTTGGAAAGTTTTGAACTTATTTTTTTTTTCTTATTCACCAACACATTTTTTTAATGGTGAAAAATCACGATAGCGTTATTATGTTGAATATAACGCCATTATATTCAACCGACCGAGAGCAATTGCGATGGTTTATTTAAAAAGTGTGATTAGATAATATTAGCTTTAGTAATGTTTAGTAATGTTTAGAGTGATGACATGCTGTGCGTTCTTTAGAAAAACACGATTCAGTATCGCGCAGATTTAAGCACTGAATTTTTGTTCACGTGATGAATCTCAAAATCCTAGATCCTAGAAAGAAAACTTGAAACTTATGAACGTTTAATAAAATTTTAAATTTGTTGATAACTTTCAACAGAAAACCCGTCATATTTACATAATTCAAAACAGTTATCAGGGGGTATTTATATAACACATGAGCAGTTTAGGAGTTTGGGGGGTTTGAAAATGTCCACGCTTGTTCGCGGAAGGGCGGCCGATCGCGCGTTTGCCAATTTAGCAAGCCAAGGCGGAAACGTATTGTGATTTGTTAAAGTCAATGGCCAAGCTTAGGTACGCTGGTTGGTTACTGTTGCAGAAAAAAGACCGTCAAACTGAAACGGGTTTTTATATAGCCGATATTTCACAGTAATTAAAATATAGTAGTTGAAAACAAAATGCCATCAGCACCGAACCAGTAAGTTTGCGTTTAGTAAAATTGAAAATATGATTGAAAAAATAGTATTATGTGCAATTCTGCAGCTACAAAACATAATAAAGTACACTACACAAAATATTCAACAAATAGGTACAAGTTCCGATAATATCACTCATAATGTTATCTACAATTGATTATATCTCAGCATTCCGTTTGTTTCATTTTAAGTTGTACAAAGATTCTGTATCTAAACCACCTAATGATAATTTTTTAACATTTTACGGATTCGTTTTATAAAGTGAATACTGAAAACTTCCGGTATAAAAATTTAGAAAAATTACTCAAAAGAAATAATGATAAAAATAAATTAAAAACAAGAAAAATTGTAAGAACATGATAAAGATAAGGAAAAAATAATCGAAAACTATTCAAACTGAAATCTTAATTAAAAGTAGAATAGCCTTTTCACTGCTTTGCTTTCTACATAATATTATTTTTAACCTGAGTTAGCATTTTATTTACGTATTTATCATTAATTTAAATCCACATTTATACAAAAGTTAAATTAAACGAGCTATATATTTCAGAGGTGAGAACATTTATTTCACCGCATTTCATGTTTTCAAAATTAATAAAGCAACCAAACTTACATTACCCATCCGAATTCCTGGGTTGCTTCGGCAAGGCTACCGGAAGACTGCTCAACGGTAAACATTCGTGAGGTGTTGCAGTGGCGGAGATTCCTGCTGCAGGTAGTGGTTGAGGCGGGAAACTAGCCACATAATGAGGAACCGACTACCTAGATGAATATGTATAATCCTGCTGGAAGTAGTTTTTCTTCAACACTTTACATAGCAATTTTTCTCGGCTGATAATGGTTAATCGTGTTGTTTTACACTTTCATGGATAAAAACAGATTCCCAGCTTGAAGGGAGTCAACATTTTAAAACGCTTAAAAAACACTAGAATTCACTTAGCACACTTTTGCTTAATAATTGCACACTATATTTTGCTTTTTCGGTTGAAATTTTATCAGGCAAACGTCGCCAGCTAACGGTAAACACTTTTCAGGCGACTTCACATAAGAACTTCACTACTGGCGTTTTATTTAGCACTCTGCATTTTTTTCACAAATGCAACGACCTATCACTTAAAATAAAATCACTTCTTTGGTTCTTCAAAATTAGTAGTTTATTATAAATTAATCAACAAATAGTCTAACGAAAAAGCAGTCAAGAAAAATTGACGAATCGCACGCGCACGGTTTACTTCGATTCGTAATGAATGTAAGTCACGGAAATCGGGAATGACAGTTCCTATTCCAATCTATGCAAAAAAAACGTCGCCTCAACGAACGGGCTCAAGTTGACAACTTCATGCAGTTTTTCAATTTTTTATCTCTCGTGTTTCGCATCACACATACGCGCGGCTCGAGTGCGCGTCATGTGTTAGTACGTGTAAACATTCGTTCGAGTTGCGTTTCGTGCTCAAACCAGATGAATTTTCAAGAATTCGAACACGACATTCAAAATTTGAGAGAGAACGTCGGACGGTTCTCGGTCTGGGTTTTGTACAAAATGAGACTGCACAATCCCCTTATTAAGCGAGCAACGTATCTTCAAACTCCACCATCAGGTGTGTGGTTATAACCTCAGATTATATGTAGCTTGATTCTACCTATGCACCTTCCAGCATTGGACAAAAGGTAGGAGTCACAACGACTACTTGTTAAGCGTAGCTACTAATAACTCCCCCACCTCTCTCTCACCATTCCGCTCTTTCTCTTCACTCTAAAAAATTTCATTACTTTCATCTAACGTCCCTTCATCAATTGGAAAAGAACTAGCGTTTCAAAAATATTAATTAGGGTAAATTAACCATTAGTGGACCAGTTAGTACTTGAGTAGTTTTCTTCCACGAATTATTTCAAACTGGTAACACTAAACACGCAACCGATGGCACTTACAACACGAGTAACTTTCGATTAAGCCTAAAAAATATCAGTTTATGTTGCAAATCTCTACATTTTACACAATTTTTATAACAGATTGGAATGTCTGTTTTCCTTTAATAGACCTTGTGGTCTACAATAGGATAGCGACCGCGTCCATTATAGGAAGTTTAGTGTATTTTGCATGAAGAGGGTCCACTAATGGCGACCATAACCATAAAATGGGCCTTAACTTGTTGAAAATGGCGATTTTTAGGCATTATATAGTAATCAGCTAAAATTTTATAAACCGAACTGCGTAGTATGTTTAGTACTTTCTGTTTCATATCATATATCCTCGGAAATAAGAAGCACAAGCTAATAAACGCGGAAACTGTACCCGAGGTCCATTATAGGTAAAGGGTCCATTATAGGTTAATTTACCCTATATATGCATGACCTCATTCCAAGGTCAAGATAAAAACACTAGGTTGGTCATAGGAAAAAGAAGACAAATTTTTATTTTTCAGCCATCTTTTTTCCTTCTTTTTCTTTTTTCTCGAGCTGTGATTAGTTTACAAAGCTCAAAAGTTATAAAAGTCTTTGCCAAGCTTCTACCAATAACACAAAAAAAAAATTGTTTCACTCTGTGTACTCTGTGTAGTTTCTGAGAGAAAGGTACATAAAATTCGTGTTTTTACAGGAGCGGCGTTTTATTCCAGCGAGGTTGTTCTACGCGGCAGTACAATGGTTATGTGATCGATCGTTTTTCGGTCACTTCCCGTGGTCGGTTCATTTTAAAATTAGTATCAAAATAAACAAAAAAAGACTGCAGAATGAAAATATGAAATAAAAAATTTGACTTTTTCAAAAATTTTGGTCGCTTATGTCTCCTTAAAAAGAAATGAACACCGGGAAGCAAGACAGAAGTTTGACAGAAAACGTCATGCTAAAGTTCGTTTACGTAACACTCAGGGTACAGCAACACGGCAGTTTAATTGAATCTAAATTAAAGGTACATTATAAGAATGAATTCACAAAACGGGTTCACTATGTGCTGTCAACATTGTGACTCTCATTTTTGTCAATGTTGGGCTATATCGTCGGCGTGGGTAAATGGCTTCGACGGCGCGGCGTGGGAAAAAGGACCTAGACGGCGCGCTGGTTCTAAATCATCGGCGGCGGTGGCGCGTGCAAAAGCGTCGGTGGCAGCGGCGCGGCGCGGCAGCGCACACTTCTATCTCAAACTCTTGGATTTGTTAGCGTGAGGCTTGCACAGAAAAGACGGTAGTAAAAAGTGGACACACCTTGGAATCATTCATGAATGTTTTGGCTACTATTTGGGACGATATGCGTCCGAAAATCGAATGTTCCCGCTGTAAAGCTTTTTCACACCTTCGAATGGCGATTGAAGAAAATGGAGTGAGATTCGAACCAAGTTTGAATCTGTCAAATATTAGTACATAGCTTTTGCGAAAAAGAAAAGTTTGTTGATTTTGGTGCTTATGTTTTGAAATTTGTCTTATCTCGGTTTCGTTTATTTATATTTTCCAGTGAATAAAAACTTAAGTGTCAAGTTTAGCATAAAACATCTGTATATATTCATTATGACATAATGCACCCGGCATGCCAAGGCAGTGGCAACGCAAAAAATGCATCGCAGCATGTCACAGACACATTCATTTTTTTTGTTCACTCGGATATTGCCTTCTAAAACCCGTTTCCGCAAAACATCAAACGTTTCCAACTGGTGAACTAACACCGCAGAAAAAGCAAGCAGCGAAGGTGCAATTTCTCTGCACCAATTCGAGGACCCGACAGCTCGGACAATGCCAACGTTGACGACGACGACGACGACCGTAGTAAAGTTCCTTGCAGTAAAATTTCACACTTGTGTCTACAATAGAGTGCTTCGGACCTTTTATCTTCGGTGCGGGATCTCTGGTTTTGCATACACACCTGAACTTCGGCTCCAAGCGATGACGACAACGATGTAGACGGCTGGCCCATTTCTCACACCGAACCGTTTGTTGACTGGTTGGTGTATGTGTATGTTGACGACAGCTTTAGATTTTCGATACCAGCTAACAAGGTCGTCGACAGTCCATCAATGGTGAAAGCTCTAACTAACCTGCGCTGCAGAACAGGAGCCCACCGCCTTGTCCAATATATTGCCCTTATCTCGACTAACGCTAGCGACCTACACAGTATGAAATTCAACCGTTTCAAGATCTACAGCGTCTATCGACGCTACCGGCGAAGAATTGCACCCAGGTGCAAGGATAGGGTCGAAACGATTCTCACACTTGCTCTGAAGCGCAAGAATGGCCATCTGCTTCCAGGGTTCAGGCTGTGCATACCTCAGACGGAAGGAGTACCGCATAAAGGTACACCCGTGTAGGCAAATCAAAATCAGCACTATCGGTATCTCTGATTGCACCGTCTTGCACCTACAAATGTTTGCGTTCGGTAAGAGCAACACCGCTGCAAACACGGTCGGTTTAGAGGCGAGCGAACTGCATAAAATGAAGCCGGAATTCGAATTCGGAAGAGGATGTAACTTTTTGT